>NC_142009.1:152293211-152615211 GCF_049901735.1 Notechis scutatus | reverse complement strand
AAGGCTTATTTCTCCATCCTTATTGCATTTTCCAGTTGTTGGCCATTGGCCCTATTCAGGTCAACCCAATCCCTTCTGAGCTAGGTTGGATTGATGGAGCATCTTCAAGGTCCCTATTGGTGACTGTTCTTCAGACCTGATAGATATAATAGCTTAAGTGATTTGTCCAAGAAGACTTTTGCTATATATTCCAATTTTGTTGGTTCTAAGTCCTATCTTTAATTTACAGTTTACAGCAAGAAATTATATTTTACAAAGAATCTGGGTGGGCCATATTTTAACAGCATAAGTTCTATAGAGTACATTTTTTAGCAGCGCATATTACAAATGACAATTATCCAGTATTTTTTATTAAACAGCTGATTAACTCCTATTCAAAGCTTTTTTAAAACTTGATTTTATATTGTGGCTTTTTTATATGACATATCTGGGATGATGCTCTTTTACAAAACAATGATGGAAATTTCTAAAACTTTGGAATATTTTAGCTGAAAGTTCACCCTTTGAGTATGTGCTACTGGATCAGAGATGATATTCAGCAGGTTCTAACCAGTTCTGGAGAACCAGTAGTGGAAATTTTGAGTAGTTTGGAGAACCAGCAAATACCACCTCTGACTGGGAATTTTACAGTATCCTTCCCCTGCCATGCTCACTAAGCCGCGCCCACAGAACCGGTAGTAAAAAAAAATGTGAATCCCACCACCGTACTGGATAGGATTTTTGTCTGTCCCTTAAGTTTTCTTTTGATTTCCATATCAGCTATACTATCTGGATTCTTCTTTTTGTTTGCCATTTTTGTCTTTGTTGTCATGCAGAATTTGTTGGTTCTTTTTATCTTTGAAAGATTAACTTTTTATTGACTTTCCTGCAGAGGAAATTTTGTTACATTGAGGTGCCTATGGCAAAAAGAATGCCTTTCAGAAAGAGGGTCTGAGAATTTTCCACCACTACTGAGCATCCATTTTGCTTCATTGATTTAGCAGAAAGACACAGTCAAGGCTTTTGTTCATTACCAGTAGCTCACTAAAAAGGTCACAGTGGATTGTTCCTCTAAATTCCCAACATAGGAAATAAGTCTTATTGTGATTTCAGCAGCTCGGGATTCCATAATGATAATTTCAGTACAAAAGTCATCTAACTGACTTTCTGTCATGACCCTCAGCAGAATTGGGTTTAATGGTTCAAGCTTCAGTAGATGGCATTCAACCATCCACACTGGGCAAATCTACTGTTCTTCCCTCAAAGTTGAACAGTAAATCAAACTCACATACGGTACCTTGCCAGCTAAGAAAAAAAAAGGGAGAACAGTTACTTCCCTTGCATTCTGGGCACACTATTTTGGTTGCAGGCCCCTAAAAGGACTAACATATTGCAATCTCTCCCCTCCCCCCAGTTATTCTTCAAGGAGGAATCTTAGGCATAGGAACCTATGATAGATTGAGAAATATTTGGAACCTTTATCAGTAAAAACGGAACTGGCTAAAGTTGCCACTCCACTAGGAAATGAATGGATCAAAAGTTATTTTTTCAAAATGAGAAAATCATATTTCTAGTATGATTGTAATTGATTTGCTTCCCTTTAAAACAAAGATGAAGAATTATTTGCTTTGATTTTGATTTTTGTTTTCATTTGAAATTTCAGATGATTAGATGGAAACCCCAGTTTTATCTTCTCTAACTCTTTCTCTTGCAGAAAAAATCCACAGCACAAGTTGGAATATAAACACACAGCTCCTCCAGGTAAAGTGCTTTTATTCTAATGTATATGGAGAATACATTTTTCTTAATGTAACTAATGAGGTAAATTACTACCTGTGCTGAGGTAGTACTATGGAAGTGTTGCTCATATAGTATAGTTAATTCTGCTAGAATGGGAATTGATGTGATTTTGGAAATTCTAGCATTTCTTATTATAGTTCAGGTAGTTTGATTTGGCTGTTGACTATAAATTAAACAAAAACAATGTTGCTTATTAAAACTACACTAATATAACACATTAAAATATATTTTAGTAAAATTAACAGATATTAAAGATTGAACAGAAGTGTCATTTGAACCAAGTTTGGTGAGTATTTTGGAAATCTCAGATTACTTGCCAGCTAACAAAAGGTTTCTCTTCTGAGCTACCATACATTTGAATTACTGCAAGCACTTTTAGGTCCAGTGGTTAAGCCAAACAAAAAGAATTCATGGCAAAATTGTTAATTTTCCCATCCAGCAGAATATTAAATCAAGCAGATGTAAGGACTTATCCATAAGTTGGCAGAAGCTATTAATTAAGCAATTGGCAAGTGAGAAGGATAAGCTGGCCAGTCACAATAAGAGTGGAGAATTATATTTAAAATATTTTGAATTTTGTTGTCAAGGATGAATTGCTTCAGGTTTAACCAAACTTTCTTAGAACGAAATGAGGTAGCTGTTAAGTTGTAAAATTTAAAGCTGCTATAGATTACTAACCACATTCCATAATGACATAAATTCACAAAGTTAAAGAACTCAGGCAACTGTGAATGAAAACTAATATGAGCCAAAAATTCAGGTGGCAAAGCAATATGCGAGCCTCTACAAAAATTAGACCAGATTCTAATCTTAATGTGGAATTAGATATTCATCAGGGAATTTGCAGCAGGGATTTAAAAAATTAAATCGGACAGTTTTGATGTAATTGAATTATGATGCTACCACATTTGCACTTCATATAAAATATCACCAATATATTAAATATAATTATACACACAGATTTTATTCTTGTTACTGGAGTAAAACTATTGCAGTATCAATATATAAAAAAGGAGCTTGCTGTATATGGTAAGAAAGATACAGGGGCAACTTTAGCAGGTGGGGGAAGGGTATAAAAAGATGGTGGGCGTGACTATCTTTTTAAAATATGGGATGAGATACATGGAAAAGGGGTAGGGCTTTGATGAAGTAGTTTTCATTGCCAGGGTACTTTTTTTTAGTAGCCCTATCTGTGTGGTTGCTATGACAAGCTATATTCCAGTCATGTCCATAGAAATAGCTTGAAAATAATAAAGTATAGATTTGCCATGGCAGAGCAGAGTATTTCACACTCTTAATCTCAATAAAAAACAGTGTGAAACAATGATGCATCTAGGCCTCTTTCCTTTTTGCCACAAATCTTAACAAAATTTGAATAACACAGTCTCCTAGTACTAATAGGCAAAAAGATCTGCTTTGGTTCTTTCATTCTAAAAACACTTCAATCTCCTTTACAACCTAAGTTGGCATGAGATGAAGTCTTCAAGCTCTTACCCTCTAAAGTACAGAGGAACAACTAGTTGTCAACTGTGATAAAAAGAAAACAATTGTTTTCTCCCAAAGTCCTGTCATCTGCTGTTTCCTATAAAAAAAAATCAACTGTGTTAGTATCAATTTTAAGTACTTAACTATTTGCGTATTTCTTTTCAAGTATGAACAATCAAGTTCATCCAGGCCAAGAGCTGTCATCGCTTCCCATGGTTTGAATGCTATCTTTCAGTGTGCCAATTGCAAAGTAATGTTTATATCCTAGCTCCAACTTCTTACTTTATAGTCACATGCATTTCATATATTGCATAACGGAAATTTGCCCTTTGCCTGATTTGCTTCTTTGTAAAGTGTTTAGAATGCACACTTTTATTAGCCAAAAAATCCTGAAACTGGAAGAGCCCTGGTACAGAACATGTTTGGCTATTCTGTGAACCAAAATAAATAAAGAAGTTATAAAGCCTCTTCCTGCAATTTGGTGGCAATATGAGAATAGTTAAAACTCCTCTAAAGAAGTGCAGATGTAGGAGAATTTTAACAGGTGTTCCCTTTCACTTTTCAGTTTTAATAAAATTCATAGCTGTTTGGGTTGTTTTATTGGTAATAATTTCTTTTTCTTTTCTCTAGAATCTGAAAGAAGGCAGACAAGATCAAAAATTACAAGAAAAGGTGAGACATTTTTACATTTTCAAAAAGCACTGCTCTAAATACACAGGGGAATTCAGTAATTAGCTTTGGTCACCATCCTACCCAGATAAATTAGTATAAAAATTACTAAATCCATCATTGTAAAACAAAGATAAAAATGCTTCGAGGGGAAGTCCCAGTTTGTTTATGTAGGTGACACTGTTCAGAGGCCCTATAAAATTAGAAAGAAAGCTCATTTTTCTCAATATCCTATTGACATGGAAGTGCTAGATATATGTGCTTTGTACAGGCAGTCCTTAACTTACATTTGTTTAGTGATCGAAGTTACAACACACTGAAAAAAGTGACTTATGACTGTTTTTCACACATAACGTTATATGATCTCATGATCAAACTAGGAGCACTTGGCAACTGGCTAAATTTATGACAGGTACACTGTCCCAAGATCACGGAATCACCATTTGTAACCATATCAACTAGCTTCTGACAAGCAAAGTCAATGGGGAATTCATTTAACAGCCACATGATTCATTTAACAACTGCAGTGATTCAGTTATCTGTGGCAAAAAGGATCATAAAATGTGGCAAAACTCACTTCATAAATAAATGTTGGGCTTGATTGTGATCATAAGTGGAGGACTAACCTGTATACCCTTAAAGAAGTTCCCCTTACGTGAATAATGACATATTTTAATCTGTTCATGGAGATCAACGTTTCTGTAAGTATACCAATTCTCTTAGGTAAAAAGAGATTAATGTATTTTAATGTAATGCTTGGATTTGACATTTGGTTTCTTTTATAAGCAGTTTGAGCCATAATATAAAATAGTGACCTTTTTATATACAGTATGTTTCTTGTGGCTTTGTAGACTAAGCTGTGGAACATAGTATCAGTTATAGAAATGACCCAGGGCCAACCGCACTAGCATATGGTCTCACAAGGGGTCTGAGGATCTCAGATATCTCATCTCAGTACCTAATGGCAGTCAGGCTACCTCTGGTGAGCACATGGAGGGCTGTGCGGCCCCCTAAAGAAATGCCACCCTACACAATTACTGACCCACTGCCAAACTGGTCATGTTGGAGGATGTTGCAGGCAGCAGAACGTTCTCCACGGCATCTCCAGACCCTGTCACGTCTGTCACATGTGCTCAGTGTGAACCTGCTTTCATCTGTGAAGAGCACAGGGCGCCAGTGGCGAATTTGTCAATCTTGGTGTTCTCTGGCAAATGCCAAACGTCCTGCATGGTGTTGGGCTGTAAGCACAACCCCCATCTGTGGACGTCGGGCCCTCATACCACCCTCATGGAGGTCTGTTTCTGACTATTTGAGCAGCCACATGCACATTTGTGGGCCGCTGGAGGTCATTTTGCAGGGCTCTGGCAGTGTTCCTCCTGTCCCTCCTTGCAGAGGTAGTGGTCCTGATTCTGGATTGTTGCCCTCCTACGGCCTCCTCCATGTCTCCTGATGTACTGGCCTGTCTCCTGGTAGCCTGGCCTGTCTCCTCCATGCTCTGGACACTACGCTGACAGACACAGCAAACCTTCTTGCCACAGCTCGCATTGATGTGCCATCCCGGATGAACTGCACTACCTGAGCCACTTGTGTGGGTTGTAGACTCCGTCTCCTGCTACCACTAGAGTGAAAGCACCACCAGCATTCAAAAGTGACCAAACCAGCCAGAAAGCACAGGAACTGAGAAGTGGTCTGTGGTCACCACCTGCAGGACCACTCCTTTATTGGAGATGTCTTGCTAACTGCCTATGCTTTCCATCTGTTGTCTATTCCATTTGCACAACAGCATGTGAAATTGATTGTCAATCAGTGTTGCTACCAAAGTGGACAGTTTGGTTTCACAGAAGTGTGATTGACTTGGAGTTACATTGTGTTGTTTAAGTGTTTCTTTTATTTTTTTGAGCAGTGTATATATTTTTGCTACCAAAAAAGGCACCGGGTCTTATTTTGGGGGGATGTCATCCAGGGATGAGATCTGACTGGTATAACTACCAGTTCTGTCTATTAGCGTCACGCAACTGCAATTTACTACCTGCTGAACTCTCTGGACAGCTGAGCAGTGCTGCGTGCAAGTGCGCAGTGGTTGGAAAAGCCCTTTTTTTCCCTGCTTTTTCAACTGCAGCTGTGTCGCGCAAAGCAGCTGCAGTTGAAAAAGCAGGAAATAAAGGTCAGGTAAGAGCCCGGGCGGGTAGGTGGGCCACAACAGCAGCAGACATAGAACCAGTTCTATGTCTGCTGCTCTTTGGAGCAACCGGTTCTACAGAGGTGGACAGAACCGGTAGAATCCCACCCCTGATGTCATCTACTGACTAACCTTTTCGCTGTCAGAGGCCTTTAGGAACTTTTGCAGCCAGCAATGCTTTCCTGAAGGCCTCTGCAGCCGATAACAGCTCCGGATCGATCTGGTATTAGCTACAGAGGCCTTCAGGAAAGTCTTGCCAGCCTTACTGGCTGCAGAAGAAATGGGCTGGCAAGGCAGGTGTTGGGGTGTGCGAGGCCTAGCTACAACTGTCCAAAGGTAAATAGTAGGCAGCTCCACCACCCCCATCCCCACCCTAGTTTAATTTTTACCCGTCCACTTTAGAGTGGGCAGGATCTTAATTAGGGCTTATTTGGGGGGTTGGGCTTATATTGGGCGCACGTGTAAAAATCAAGCTTGGACTTACTTTCAGAGTAGGTCTTATTTTCAGGGAAACAGTTGTTGTGTGACATAATCAGGTCACTGTACGCTTGCTGCTAATTTTTTTAAACCTGCACCCATGACTTAATCACATAATTTACTTTCAAGGGCATGATTTTTAGAAAGAGAACTACTGATGTGCTAAAGAAATAATTATCCATAGCAAATTGAATTCTGGTTACTTCAGGCTACAAATGCAAGTAACATGTTCCCTAGGAAAAAAACCAAGTAATTTTGGATCACTGTTCAAAGGAGAGCATTCATATAAGATGTTAAGTCTGCAACAGAGATGAAATCAAAGGATTTACAGAAATTGAGTTTTATTATTATTATTATTTTAAAGTGCAGTATATTAGCAATTCAATAGTTAGCTGTTGAAGGTGCTTAATGTTCAAATACAGCTAGATAAGAAGGAAAGAGACAAAATTGACTATATGAAATTATTTGTTTCACTCTGCAGAGGGAAGGAAGGGGACAGTTGCTCTTGAAATTGTAAAGCAGGCAAGAAGAGGAAAGAAGATTATGCTTCTTTATATTCCATTTAAATACTGGTACTGTAGAGGAAGCAATGATCCAGTGGTGAGGAGAGAGGAAGCCAGACTTATGAAAGGATAGAGAGGGCAGAAAACGTAACAGGAGTGAAAGAGGTCTTGATTACATTAGAATGCAACAAAGAGGACTTGGGGTTTTTCATCATCCAGCATACAAAATGTTCTCTTTTCTAAGATAGTAGAAGATGTAATCACATTCTGTCCCCAATTGCCTGTTCTTGCCAACTATATCGTTTCAGGCAAAATGAAGAATGAAAAATAAAATGGGATTACTGGAGCAAAATTGTGATCAGCTCACTCACTTGTCTGTTGCTTCCTAGTGTTTTTTTTTTTTTTTTTTTGAAGGTTAAAGCTTATCAAAAGCTAGAACTTATGTTTGCACTTCACATTGTCATTTTCAAATATTCTTGGAAGAACTATGTGACCTGGCTAAAGTCTCTCTGCAGTCCTGGCTCAGTAGTTTTGCATTATATATTGTGATACAGGAAATTGAAACGGCTATTCTTAGGAATGCTGCAAAGAGTTTTCATTCCAGGATATCTGATTTATATGTATCTTTAGAGAAAAAAAATATCTAAATTCATATTGACACACTTGGGAAATGGAATCATTTTTGTATATAGGGTAGACCTCGACTTATGACCACAATTGAGCCCAAAATTTATCTTGCTAAGTGAGACATTTGTTAAGTGAGTTTTGCCCCATTTTATGACTTTCCTTGCCACAATAGCTAAGTGAATTATTGCAGTTGTTCAGTTAGCAACACGGTAGTTAAGTGAATCTGGCTTCCCCATTGATTTTGCTTGTCAGAAGGTTGCAAAAGCCACTTCAACCATCATAAATATGAACCTGTTGCCAAGGAGCTGAATTTTGATCACATGACCAAAGGGATGCACTTATTTTAGTGCCGTTGTTTGAACAGTCACTAAATGAACTGTTGTAAGTTGAGAACTAGCTATATAGTAATTCTTTTTTTTTTTCCAGGAGAGCCTTAGGAAAGAAAAATAAACTGACAAAAAATAAAAAATAGCTTTGACTAACCCAGAATATTACAATATATACATATCTTGAGGCTTCTCATCTAAATGAGTTTTTTTCTAAATATGGTGATAATATCCCATCTATTACATTGAATGTGTAAAGTCTCAATATCTTTAGTACTGTGCAAAGTTATTTTGTTTCAGTAGTTTGCAAATTTCTGATTTGTAAACTGGAACTTGAAACCAAAGACACTGAGATTAAAATATGCTTTTAAGCCAATAATTTCTAAAAATATAAATCTCCAGATTTTCCATCAGTTATTATAGTTACAATGCCTGTTAAGTCTTTAAAAGAATACTATAAGTCCTCACTACTACTTCTCTGGAAGAGTAAAATTTGTCTATATGCTATTAAGGAATGCTAGCAAGAAATACTGGCTGTGTGAATATTTGACTCAGAAAAGAAAAGTTAAAATGGGTTTTAGTTGATGTAATGATATTAGTTAAATATTTATTTTATTGCCTAGGCCAAAAGAAATCAGAGAGGAATTTGGTGCCCATCAATGTGGAATAGTGACAATCAATTCAATTAGCATTTGTGCACAAAAATGGATTTTCAAATTTATTGAGAAATTGGGATAAGATCAAATAGTCTTTCCAAATCACAATTTGAGTGATTTGCATGGAAGAACATTAAAGCTGGAGCGATTCCATTATCAAATAAGATAAGATACCAGTGGACTTGTTCTCTTGTTTCAATAAAAAGATTGAAGAGGCAAGGCTCCATCAGTTTACTGTACCATATTTTCATGCAGTTTCTAATAACTTTTTCTCACCTGTCCAAATTGTGTTTCCATATTGGTATTACTCTCATTGCAACCCAAGGCTTTAATTTTTTATTGTTGAAAATTATATAGTAAGAAGTATTCTTGCGAATGAGAGTGATGATGATGGTGAACCAAACGAATACAACTTGAACGACAGTTTTATAGATGATGACGAGGAGGAAGAGTGTGATCCTACTGATGAAGATTCTGATTGGGAACCAGATTGTCAAGATGATGATGAAGATACGGACATGCTTCTCAAAGAAGCACATGATTTTGTTAAAACCAAGAGCTAACTGCATTCAAATATTTTGATAGAGTTTATAAAGCATCATGAAACATGTATCCCATTAGGTAATAATGTCACTTTTTAAATAGTGACTTACTTTAATTTTACTTCATAAAATTGGATTATATATGTACATTTTCAAAATTTCATGACTCCACAGCTTGTGAAAATATCTTACATGTTAGGGAGTACACAAGATTTCTGGATTAATATCATTTTTGTAGTGATAGGCTTTGTGATTTAAAATTATGAGTGCTTTCCTAAACTTTGTATTAACACATTTCATTGCACATATGGATAAATAATAACTCCATATTGGTAATGCACTGATTTGGATTTAATTTCTTTATTCAGTCAGGCTGATAATAAAACTGTAAATAGTAACTGCATTTTTTTGTAATATGCTGTTTAACATTACAAGTGGTATTGTTTCTATTTGAGAAGAAAGTATATAAATTTATTCTGAAAGACAATTATGTTCCCAATCTCTCTTCATTATTTTAATTTTTCTGAAGCAATGTTTGAACTATTACATTCCGTTGGCTGAAGCTGAAACAAATCCTAATTTGATCAACTCAACACTGCAACATAAAATGTCTGAATTGCACTTTGAATCTGTTGTATGCAGATAATAAGTATGAATATCTGATGTTTCAAGAAAAGATTCCATCTGCCATTCTTCTGGGCAAAAGCAGTCAACTCTGGCAGACACTAGTATCCAAAGTGCAGTATTTTCCTAAAATGTCAGAACTGTATTGCAAGACCTTTACAGTTACAAATCTTAGCTCTTAAGAGCTGGGAGTCAGTAGCTCTTCATGTCTTGTATTAAACTGTAGTATGATTTGTATGGTTGGGCACTTCATGTTGTGCAAATCCAGCATTTCTAGACTTTGTGGCTTAGAGTAAGGTGGGAATCTAGCCAGTGTTCCATGGACTGTTTCCAAGTCACAAAAATAATACAGCAAGCTTTATTTTATTTGAGCTTTATTTTCAGAGCTTTTAATAGTGGTTTTAAGAGGTATGGACAGTTTTTTTATTCTATTTAACTTATGAATAAAATATTATTACAGGTTATTAGACTACAGGTTATTAGTAGCTATTAGACTAATAATCTTTTGCCTAATATTTTAAATTCATTTTTTTGCTCACATTTTTTGCAAATGGGGTCCAGAAGCACCAGAATTTGCTATGGAAAGTTTAAAATAGAGGTTTTATTTACTTAAATAGTTTATTCTGTTTACCTTTGCTTGTCCCTTGTTATATTACTACATCAAAGAAAATATAGTTTGATTAGCAGTCTTAGTATTACAAAATAAACTTTTCATTTTCTTGATTTAAAATAGACCGCTTTACAACAGAAGTTGTACTCAGATTGATGCAGACTAATGAAAATCTCTTAAACTCAGCAGGATCTTCTTACAAGCAAAGTAACTCTGGGATATTATGTAAGAATTGAGTCAAAAGCATCATAAAAATTTATAGACACACATTCTGGGCCATTTTATGAAAGACTCATCAGGGAAACCTTATTAAAGTAAAAATGTTTATTAGATCCATTCACAACAACACAGGAATTCTGATCTGGGTCTCCTTCTTACCTTTGTACAAGGCTAGTAGAGAAACATTGGCTACTTTGACAACTTTGAAGTGAACTCCAGGAATGTCTCCAACAGCATGACCCTTCCGACCGAAGCCAGCAACCAGGACTTCATCTTTCTCCTCAATAAAATTCAAACAGCAATCATTGGGAACAAAAGCTGTAATCTTCTTGCCATTCTTCTTCTTCTTTTTTTTTTAAAAGTTTTATTAATTTTCAAAACACACAAGTCATCATTATCCATTACATATTTAAACCTTTTTCCATTATAAATTTAACAAGTCAGATGAACTATAATTCTGTTTTAAACCATTTCCATATAAACATACAAAAACCTCTTATCCATTTTCTCTTTATTTCTCTTTACTCTTATTCCATTTTATTATAATTATTTCGTCTATTTCTTTCTGACTTAGTTACCATTATTCTCATTCTATATTTCTGCAAGGTTTCATTAATTCTCCCCCCCAAAAAAAACATATACACAACACACAAAACATAAAAAAAAATCTTTTTGGAAAGTAACTTGGACCCAGGTATCTCTTTCTTCATGGACTTCAACTGTATTCATGCTCATATTACATATCATTACTTATTTTATTTACCATTCTAAGTCTTCTATATTAACTTCTCCCCATATTTCACTCTTTTTAATTCTATCTTAATTAATCTTAATTTGAGTCATTATATTTGTATCTTTTGTCCATTCTTTATTGTACCTTTGTCTCATTCCTTATAAAAAAAAAGAAATTTCTCCTGAAATCACTAATCAGAGTATGATGCCTTTCTATCTCCCCACTAAATTAATCAAGTTAATCTTTAAAATAACACCCAATACCCAATCCGATTTTGCTTGGTACATTCTAACTGAATAATACATCCAGAATAATTAAATACATAGTTAAACAATAAATCTAAATATTAAAAACAAATACTATAATAAAAATTTTATAATAACATCAATACCATAATCTTATTAAACTCTTTAATTAAAGCTCAATATTCTAAATCTCCCCTCATATTATTTAATTTTAAAACCAATCATTATTAACATTTCAACATTTTAATCTCTTATCAACTCTTAAGCCATTTAAGTTTTCTATTTCTAATACAATACTACAATATCATCTTATGTACCTTGCAAAATCTCTTTGCAGAAATTATACTTATCCTTTATCCCTAAAAAAGATTCCTTTTTTCCCATTTAATTTCAAAACTTTGTAGCTTTTCTCCACCTTTTCCCTTTCTTTCTTCTCCCAACAAACCTTTCTACCCCCCCTTCTTCTAGCCTCTGCCTTACTGGCTTCCCTTCTCTGTCGTATTCCTCTTCCCTTTTGTTTACCATCCTTATATTGATTTTGCACCTTGTTTTTCCCTTTCTTAAATGTTTTTTTAAATCTTAAGTCCTTTATTTCTCTTCTCTTCCCTCTTCCTTCCCTCTTGGTCGAGTTCTGATATTTATTAAAGATGGCTTCCTCTCCTTCTTCTTCTTCTGCTGTCTTCATCTGTTGCAATGTTTGTTGATAGTTAATGAGCGCCATTTCCAAAAAAAGGCAGGCTTCTTTCAAACCAGCTTTACCATTTTTTTTTTTGCTTGCTCATAGTCCCTTCTCAGTTCCTCAATAGAAGGAGCCATTATAAATCTTTTCTTTTCTTTTCTCTTACAACAACCAAAATGTTCCAAAGGAAAAATAAAACAATCCCAAAGTTATCAATCAGTCCAAACCAAGACAGAGTTCACTCTCTCCTCCTAGGGTAGTATCAATCAGAAAAAAAGAAAGTCCAAATCTATTTCTTAAAATCTTATTGCAATATATTTTAGTCTTTCAATCCTTAAGGCATCTCCTCCAACAAAGTCTTAGCATACAAATATATTTTTTTTTAGTCCTCTCTTTTCCCACTCATCGCTTAGAGCCAGTTTTCACCTAAAAAAAAATAGGTTTCTTAATATTCACTTTTTATTCCGTAGAAAAAGAGGTTAAGCTATCCTTTCAGCACCATCAAACTGCCGCTTTTTTCCTCTTCTCGAAGGTATCATTCAGAAAGTCATACTTTTCAGGAATTTTGTTATATATGTCTTAGAGTCCTAGGAACCAAGAAAAACTTTCTCCTTTCAAGCACTTTCTCCACTTCCTCCTGCGCATTCTTACCCGGCTGCCAGCTTCTTTGTGGCGGCCATTACGGACCGCCGCTGCACCGTCCTGGGAAAAGGGGGTTCTGCCGGCCGGGGAGGGGGTCTGCAACACCCCCAAACCCCTCTCCGTATCCCCCTACCTTCAGCTGCCCCTGCAGGGCAGCCTAGCTCCGTACCCGTCCGGATCGGAGCCCCAAAAACGGCTAGCGCGGCAGGGATCGCGCAGCTTCGCAAATCCCTGCCGCTCGCGAAGCCGACAAACCGGAAGTCGATCTTCTTGCCATTCTTGATAAGCTGAACTCAAACACACTTCCTAATGGCAGAATCTCTATGGTTCTATATAGGCATTTGAAGAATCCTTTAATTTCTCATAAAATATTTCTGAGTAATATATAATATGGTACATAGCAATAGCACTTAGACTTATATACCACTCTCTAAGCAGTTTACAGAGTCAGCATATTGACCCCAACAATCTGGGTCCTCATTTTAACGACCTCGGAAGGATGGAAGGCTCAGTCAATCTTGAGCCAATGAGACTTGAACTGCTAAATTGCAGGCAGCCAGCAGTCATAGAAGTAGTCTGCAGTACTGCACTCTAATCACTGCACCACTGCATTGATAGGTGGAAAAGATGCAGTACATTTAAAAAAAATGTTTCTCAGCTAGGAAATTATATGCAAAATCAGAAATTAATAACAAAAATGCAGTTCTTAAACCTAATAGAAAAACTATCAATGTGATGTGACTGGAATAAAAGTCAAAGTATGGTGTATTTGCAATTTCTAGAAATCTCATTCAGCTCAAGTCATTTTGAAATGTTCAATATGGCTGCACCCGATGGTTTGCTGAGTTACTATATGTAGTATTTTCAGCAGAAAGAAAAATGAAGCCCCAATTTTTTAAATAAATGAATGTGTGTGTCTGAACATGTGGAAAGTAAAATCTGCCTGTTCCAATAGACAGTTTTATTTTACACAGTGAAATATCAAAGGCTGTTTCTGCCAAAGAAAGTTATGTGATAGGAACTATATTTGTAATATGAAGGAATAAAAAAGACATCTTAAAATACAGTGAATCTCATCACATCTCATATTAATTACTGAATGGAAATCTAGCTGTGTGTTAATGCCAGAAAATGGGATTTAGTTCAATTTTTCTCAGTGGAGAACATTACGCTAAGATAAAGGAATAAAAATTCAGCCTAAAACCTCTAAGTATTTCAAACTATTATTGAGACTATTAACATTAACTGATCAACTGCCATTTATCAAAAAAGATAAAATGATATCGTGTAATGAAATAAATTAGGATGGAATTTTCTGGTTTATCTATAAAGCGTGTCTGTATATCAGGCTCATATTCACTGCCTAATTAACTCAAATATCTATTTTCAACATTTCTAATGAGGCAACTCTACAACATTCCTTTCAAACAGATGTCTCCTCATGGAATAATTTGTCTTAAATTCCAAAATATCTAGGGTGCAGAATGAATAAGGATTAACTAGGCAGAAAGGAAAGATGGGAGCTAAAACTGTTGTTTATGTGATAGAATTAGCACATACAATTTCATTGTGTAAATGTGTTTTAAAATGGCTGCCAGTAATTCAAAGTTGGGTCAGAACTGACTGTATCCATTTAGAGCAGGGATTTTCACACTTTTTCATTTTACAGAACCTGTTTGCTAAAACAAAAATCCCCAGGACCATTATTTAAGAAAGGTGAGGGTTCTGAAAGTTAGCTAATAAGCCTTCCTCTTTCAACTATATCTTAGTGGCTAAAAGAAAAAAAGTCTCTGCAAGGGACTGATGGAGACAAAACCCTTTCTACAAAGGACTAAATTCTTGTCCCTTGTGGAGAAATTATTTTTAAGAGTTCCTTTTAAAAACTCTTAGTTTTCTCTCTCTTAGTTTCTTGAAGAGAATTCCCCTCCCCCTAATTCCATGGAATCCATCCAAAATCTTGTGGATCCCCAGGTTTTATGGGACCCAATGTGAAAACCCCCATATTAGAAGACCATGTCATAAGACCTGGAAACATACAGCTATTATACTTTTGGAAAGGTGCCCTGAACTTAGGTATGGTGAGAATTAACTTTATTGTCAGATCAATTAATTAATTTGGCAGTTTTAATATCTTTTGCAGGAGGGCATTGTCCAATTCACCAGCTTTATGCTGAGAGTGTCAGTTTTGGGAAAGTTTTATCTGAAAGAATAGGAGCAATATCACTCACAGATAAATGGGTCATAGATTGTCTATCAATTCTTCCTTGCTTGGTTAGTTTTATATAATTAAGCAAAAGTATTCCAAGACAAAAGAAATATATACTTGACTCTTAATATTCCTACAGATAACATTGCTATCTATCAGCTGTTAATTGCAGTGTTAATCTTCATTGTATCGTGGGAGCTAAAATGCTTTTGCAGTGAAGCCTGGAACTTGACTTTGGTGTCCAGTGAAGCCTGGAGCTTGACCTAATATAGAACATAAATTTTAATTTTCCCTCCCATCTTCTGCTCCACAACAGTCATCATTTATTAAGGAGTGTTGCCTTTCAGTTGCACTTTTTGTTTGAGTCCTTTTAGAGGAAAGTGTGATTTCTTTTATTAAGAGGTAATTACTCTTAGCACATAATCTGAGCACATTTTCTCTTTCCCAAGATAAGAGCAAATCTGGTTTTGTAATATTGATTTCTCTGATAGCAGCTGAATTTCCTGATGCTTACAACCATGACTCCCTGTACTCTCTTTCCTCCTGTGCTTTTCCATGAATTTCTATAGCACAGAAACAAGTGACCAACAGAATTGCTGTGATCAATTTCCATATTCGGTAATAGTTCTACTGGAACAAATCACAACTACCAATTTGTTATTGGATAGGGTGATCTGTCAAGATGCCTTCAGCTAACGGCTGTACTTTTTTTAAAAAAAAGAAATCTGCTCATTGCTAGATTGGCAGAGTTTTGGGAATAAGGGAGCTGAAGCAACCTATAGTATGCTCACAGTGTCCTCAAACTACAAATCCTTTAATCTTTTTCCTTAATTTTCCTTTTTCTACTTTTGAGCAGGATTTCTTGGTTTTGTCTCATTTTGGCTGTGTTAGCAGAAAAATGTAGGTTTATGTTTGCTGTCTTGAATGTGTGTATGTGAGAGAAAAAGAGAGGGGGAGATTTTAACAGGAATAATCCTTGAAATTAACTTTTCTGATACCTGTATTTATTTGTCCATCTAATCACAATTTCCATACTTATGATGATGGACTTCTTAAAGCTGTCACAAAGAACCCCACATTTTGTCTCTTCAGCCCTTTTTGTCTTCATAATATTTTTCACAACTTTATTTAAGTGAAATAGATGCTCCATTAAAATGTTTCTTCAGTTTTGGGAAAAACTAGAAATAGCATAGTGCCAAGTCTGAACTCTATATCAGGAGTGTCAAACTAAAGGCCCAGAGCCGGATTAGGCCCACTGGGTGCTTAGACCTGGCCTGTGGGGCTGCTCTGGAAACAGTGAAGGACTGCCTTGTGGTACCCCTGCCAGTGAAAACTGAGCTCAGGGGGGCTGTACATGCCTCTGCCGAGCTCTGTTTTCACTTGTAGAGGGTTGCAGGAGGTTGTTGCAGCTGAAAACAGAGCTTGGGGGCCTGTTTTCACTGACAGAGTGTTCGGGACACCACAGGCGACCCCGACATGAGTGATGTTGAGCTGGCCATGCCCACCCTGACCACGCCCACCCCTTCCCCTGAGGTCAAACACAACCCTGATGCGGCTCTTAATGAAATTGAGTTTGACACCCCTGCTCTATAGTAAAACAGTGAGATCCAGCTTTTTAATTGCCTCTTGGATTGACTTATATTCTGTAAACTAACATTTTCTTTGTGACTTCTAGTGATGAAGTAAAGTTTCCCCTACTGTCATGATTCCTCATCTTCATTGTAGCATGACAATAATTGCTAGCAAATAACTGGCTTTTGAAGATTTTATCTCTATCTCTACTGTCAACATACAAAGAATCCATCTTGCGCAAAGTTTCTGATGTTGAGACCATCAATAACGTGGCCCACACATTTCTGTGAACTGCCAAATTTGATGACAATTTCTCTGAGCTATAATACACTGTCTTTAATCAGTTAATATTTCTCATATGAAACTCATCGATTGCTGTCAGAGATCATATGCTTGGCTTTTAATCACAAAAGTCAGCTCTTCCCAATTTAATATCTTCTCTTTTTTTTTGGTCCAGCAACACACAGTATATAGGTCAACACATCATCACTATAAACAAGCTGCATTTATCTATGAGTCAATTGTAGGGACTTATTCAGCAGTCAATCATAGTATATTGGTTAAAGGGTTCACTGCTGGCTTCCATTTGATTATAATAGCAGTACAGCCTTTTCTTACAACAATGTCCACCCGCCACCTGTTGGTGGCTTATAATGTTGGAAGCATTACTTTTCAGTCAACACTTGTAAGTTCTATGACATACTTTTCTTTGTTGCAACTATTTTTCAATATAGCCATTAGACAAAGAAATAAATTTAAATATAAAAGACAGCCAAAATTGAAAGGCACAGCCACAAGAAATAAAGTTTTAGAGCTGCAGTTCTTCCCCACTTTCTTCTCCAAATAAAAAAATAAAGAGGAAATGTTTATTCCTTCCTTCCAAGTGACTTACAAATATTAAAAAACATTCTTAACAGGAAAGGGAACCAAAAATGGCTATTTTCGAAGGATAAGGATTTGTCAGCTATGATTCACCAGATCCATATATGAAGAGTTCAATTAGCTGTTTTATTACACAAGCCGACACACAGGAATCTTCTCAGATTGATGGTTTGCACCTGGATAAGACTAGATATGGTTCAAAGGCGTTGAAGGTTGGACTTAACATTCTTGTGCCCATATAGGGATTCCAGATTATTTCTCTGTTTGACTCCTCTACCTGGCTTGGCCAGTCTTTGTTCAACAGGATAATCGGAGTAAGAGATGGAGTGCAATGCTATTTTGAGCTCTTAAGACTTGCCATAGTTTATTTGACGCTGTTGTTAAAGATAAAAGTTTTTCTCTGCTTTCAAGATTCTGTTTAGAATTACAATCTTTTCTTCCTTTTGAATATATATATCAGATATTGGGATCTGAGTGAAAGCAGGTTTATCATGCTGCTTGTTTTGAGCATCTGATGCTTTCTCTTAAACATCAATGCATCAAGGAATACAAAACAAGAACTTGGCTGTTGAAAATACTCTGGCTTCGAATTTTTCATTGTATCTCTTAACTACAGGTAGTCCTTGACTAATGGCTGGTTGCTTAGCAACCCCTCATTATCACAGACCTCTGTGATGGTATTTACAATTCAGTTCCTAAGTTCTGATGCCCTCCCTCCAGATCACATAACTGCATGTCAGGTGTTCAGCAACCAGCCCATATTTATAACTGCTTGCAGTTGTGTGACTACTTTTTACAACAGTTTTGTCAAAAACTGGCAATTACTTCCAGTTTTTGGCAAAAGAAACCCATAGTGAACCGAGTGTGATCTTATTTATATCTGTCATGACTTACAACCATGATGGGCAGGCTCCACTGAATTGTTAGCCGTGGACTACCTGTAGATGCTCTGAGGTCCTGACTGAGAAAGTGCTTTTTCTCAGCTGTTTGTTTAGCCAAATGTATGTTGGCCCATTCCACATTATAAAGAATGACTTGCAGGGAATTTTTTTCCATGAAAAAAATAGCAATGGAATTTTTGATAATATCTTGAAAGCCACACAATTATTCCCTAGTAGCACTGTGAGAATGTTTCAGAAAGCATATCAATATAGTTAAATATAGTAAATATTCAACTTAGATGACAGTGATATTTATATCCTTCATTTTTTTTAACTTGTTGGTGATCATGTCTAGTTATATTGTCTACCTTTTAAGAAAAAGAGCCAGTTTGGTCTAGCAGTTAAGGCACCAGGCCTCAGAGAGTAAGAGACTCAGTTCAGGTCCTACCTCAGCCATGAAAGTCAACTGGGTGACTTTGGGCCAGTCACACTCTCTCAGCCCAGTCCACCTCACAGCGTTGTTGTTGTGGGGAAAATAGGAGGAGGAAGGTGTGTTGGATATGTTCATATGCTTGAGTTATTTGTAAAAATAATAAAGACAGGATATAAACAAACAAAAGTTCCAGAGACCGCAGGAAATCCAAATAATGTCTACTCTGTAAATTCATAAATTAAAGAGTAGAAGAAATATGGATATGCAAGGAAAAATAAACGAATGGAATGAAAAATGAACGCTTTACCTGAACAAAATGGTACAGAGTTTTCTGAGTAATGCCATTGATAAATGACTCTTTGGATGTTACTGGTTTACAACTCCCATCATCCCTCCCTATTTAATAAAGCCAATGATAAAGGATAATGGTAGGGGTTGTGTGACACATGTCCATGAAGATTGAAATGGTTGGTAAAATATGCACTGGAGTTTGTGCAATGCTGCTAGCTCCAAAGGAAGGAGGAGAGAAGTAAAAGGTATGAAGTCTCCTTCCATCAGCAATTCCTTGTGCCTTTAAAAAACATGCAGTATGTGAAGCCATGTAGCATAAACCAGCATTATGACTTCTTCCTCCTTCCATTAAGACATTGCCATTGACCCCAAATGCTTTTTTGGTGAGTGCAATGGATTTTCTATTTATGAAATAAGCAACCTCCAGTTCATCATTGTGCAAATTGTAACCTTCAGGGGTATTAATTGTCATATTTTAGAGGGATAAATATGCATCCATTTGAAATATTTATAGATTGCTTCAGAAAGTATTTCATTTGAAGTTCATGGAAGCAAAACATTTCAAAAAAATTAAATGCACCATTATTTTTCCAGCAACAGCTGGTCCACTTGCATTCCACAGTACCAAGTGCACAAATTACATTGTGTAAAATAAATTGTTGACCAGACAAAACAAGATTAGAACTGCAGTTAACTTTGGAGTGAGGTCAGCAGAATTATAACTACAGAGCAATGACCTTCAGCAGTCTACTGAAGTAGAACACATTTTCAAGATCAGTAGAAAAAGTGTAATAGGCAACAACCCTGAGGATTATTTAAACGGGTTGAACACTTAAAAGACGAGCTCTTGCCATATGATGAATACAATGTTATGTTGTTGTACCTCACACATAATAAAGTGAATGTTTTCACATACCTTCTGATAATAAGATTGATCTGTTATAGGCTTTAAAACTGACATTTACAGTATATCCACAGATATATGGTTACATAAGTGGATCTTATTTTCACATTATTTGTCTTTTGTAATTAAAAAAAATTGTAGGATTTATTATATGTTCCACCAAGTGGAGCCAGAAACAAACTTGGGGTAGATTCAAGTGCCACTAATTTCATCTGGAAACAAAGGGAGAATATTAGGTATCATTGTTTAATTTACAAATGGACATCTTATACAAATGGACATGACATGTACAGCATCAAAGCTTTATATAACAGTATAAAATCACAAAAAAATCTGAAAAGCCCAGGTAAGGAGATGAGTTTGAGTCTGTCCTAAACTATGACAGATATATATATAATATATAATAAAGTTAATACATTATATATAATAACGTTAATACATTATATTCTGCTAAAGTTCTGGTCATGTTTTGACATATTTAGTAATGTTATTTTACTAAAGTCTCACAATGGATTCCTTATTTTAGATCTCTTTAGTGCTGGCACTTAAAATGATGAATTATCAAGGCTGCCCTTGAGTGGGATTGAAAGAATTCTCTCTCAATTACAAATATTGTTTGAAACTCTTTAACTCCCTTGTTCTATGACTGCCACTGGACCAACTACAACCCATCTATCAATGCATTTTTGTTATTGGCACATTGAAAAGTAATCCTGCATTTATTAACACATCTTAGTTGAAGCAAGGGAAAGGAGGCTAGAAAAGCTTATACAACTTGTGGACTTGGAAATTAGCTTTCCAGAATCTGCAGATCTCAAGGATGAAGAAGAGAAAGGGGCTGTGGGTGGTTTTTTTTTGCAAACTGAACAAAAGAAAGGCAATTAGTTTTGAATTTTGGATCAAACATGGCAAATGTATGCCAGCCCCATTCCTTTAATATCAGTGGGAACCTTTTATAAAAAGCCAAATTGAAGGTAGGATAGAAAACCATCACCCACCTTTTTTTCAATCTTAGCTTTCCAATTATTATAGAATCTTCTGTTCATTACTGCCATAATCAAATCTTAGGACTGGCCAGTGAATAAACAAGTTATCTGACTTTCAATAAAATCACAAAAAAGGTTTGTTTCAGTCAAGCAAGCTTTGCTTTGCTTAATTAGTCATTAGTCTTAATTTCATATGTAGCTATTTTTGAAACGGATCTGTTCAGAAATTATACGAACGCCATGGGGAAAACTGTTTAAAATGAAAACTCACTTACAAAGGATATGTAGATAACATTCCCATTAATAAAGTCACTGAAGATTTATATTAATAGAATAGAATCAGATACAAATATGTTCCAACTCCAGCTCACCAACATTTTGAGCCTATTCCTATAATGCTCTATATATTCTAATTGTGTTGTGTTGGGGGGGAGGAGGTTAGATAGTGAATTGTAAAAACATCCAAAAAGACAGAGTAAAGCAGAAAGACCTATTTGGCATACCAAGTCATAGGATCATACAGTGTATGTTGGAAGGGACTAATTCAACTTCTTCCCAATGCTTGAATCAATGTCTACAGCAGCAGTCTCCAACCTTTTTGGCACCAAGGATGTTTTTGTGGGAGACAATTTTTCCATTGACCAGGGAGGGGGGGATGGTTTGCACACTTGCCCATTGTTCACCTCCAGCTGTGCAGTCCAGTTCCTAACATGGTACCAGAGGTACCATGTGGCCCAGAGGTCGGGAACCCCTGTTATACAGCATCCTTAAGAGATGGCCTTCAGCCTTTGTTTAAACTCTTCCAACGAAGAGAATAGACCAACTCCTGATGCATAGTCAAAAACCTACTAGAAAATTTTCTCTGTTGTCAAAATGAAATTTACTTATTATAATGTTAGAGCCATTGTTTCTTGCTCTGTCCTATGGAATAACTGAATACATCTGTCCTATCATATGTGATAGTCTTTAACATGCTTGGAAACAGGTATCATTATTTGTTAATGTTCATAGTATCATATTATCACAAATTTATTATTTTCAGTGCATCATATGCTGCAAATTTATCAAAAAATCTTTAAAAGGTTTAAGCAGAAGATCTTCATATTTTAGGCATTGATGTTTCCTTAATATGTTGGTCAGCTTTATTTTAAAGTTCATAGTTAAACAGAGAGGTAGAAAAATATTTTTTCTGTTAGAAACATTCAGATACTTTGCCAAAACTTTGCTATTAAAAACCTTATAAAATACAATAAGTAAATATTATGCTTGGCAGAAAGCCATTTAGATTTAAAGATTTTGCGTCATTTGAACTATAAAGCTTTTATCTACTTTCATAAAAGAATTGTAACAGTAATCTCTGCTGTATTAGACCACTCTAACCAATCAATTTTTATTAATTTAAATAGAAATGGGAAGTCAATCTTGCAGATTTAAAAAATTACATTAGAGAAGATTGAATGCAGGAAGCTTAATAGGTATATCAGCCCTATGAACTAGACTAAGAAATCAATGTCATGTTAGTCAGTACTACTTTTATTGTAACAACCACAGTCACAGAATCTTGCAGGTCTGAGTCCACTTCCCACACCCCTCCCTATTTCTTTATATGATTTAGGCAGGGACTTGCCTGAGATGTTTTCTCAAGTTACTTTCATGATTCAAGCTCAGTCTTCACGCTTTTAACCTACAGTTGCCTTGTGTCCTCCTGTCCTTCAAGGCCATTCCCTCTTCCCTCTACATAGTACAATTGTCCGACAGAGATGGACAATTGCTGAGCGCTATTGTTAGATAATGTAATACTTTTTGTGTTCTATGAATTAAAATACATGTACAATTGGTATTTTCAAAACCATAGATTTGTCTTTCAAAATAATGGATATTCCTATTTTATTAAAACACTTTCAGGAGTCCTTGGCAGCTAAAGTCTCAAGTCAGATCCTGTTTCTGTGTTTGGAAGAAGTGTTTGTGACCACATGACCACAATTTACAAACACCCCTATTCCATAGATCCAAACATAATTTGGAAAGGAACACAAAACAAAGTTGGAACAGATGAGTTTTCTTATATGCATATTGCGATCCCATCCCATCTGTGCAATACCATGATTCACGAAGAAGTATATTGATTGTGAAATTACACCTTCCACATTCTTGAAACTTTATCATGGTAAATTCTTTTCAATGATGTTTTCCTCCCTTGAACAACGAATCTAACCATATCTTATATATGTTCATAAAAATTATAGTATTTTAGTTGGCCATAGCAATTCCAGAGATACAGTACCTCCCTAGGTACATGCAAAAATGCCATTTGATACCGGAGATTATTTCACTGCATTTGTGGACACCTTGGAGTGCTTCACATTGAAGATCTGGCCTCCAGCCACTTGCCATAGTGCATTCTGGAAGCTATAAAGGCTCAGAGAAATTCTTTGGAAACTGATTGGTGACTGAAGGGCAGGTTGCTGCACTAATGGAAAGAGGAAGAAATATAGGGATTGGATAGAAAAGATGATGGGTGACCCAGTCGGGGGGCAAGAAGAGGTGTTGGATGATCAAGATTGGGGGGAAAAAAACACCTCAGAAAAGCATGAAGCTCTAGGATATAATTGAAACTTAGTCTTTATCTCAGTTCCCAAGAAAGGAACTATTTCACTTGTGATCTGTGAAGACACTATTTAGTGGACTACTCATTTTCACTGCTGTGTTGTGCTTCAAACTATTCTCTTGATGCAAATGCTTCAAAACCCAGCTTAAATTTGGCATGCTCAATAACCTTCCTTAATGTGGTACACTCCAGAAAGCATAGATTATGCATCCAACCGGGGGATATGGGAGCTATAGTATCACACATCTGAAAGGCTAGAGATAGAAAGGGCATCATTTCACAAATCCTAGCAGGGGTTTTCTATTTCTAGCTCCAATAGGCTGTATAATTTTGCAATATGAGAAACAGCTGAACTGTAGCTAATGAAGTCCCACCAATAGAGTTTACATCTATTAATAGGATTTAGTTAGCTCTTTCTCCCTAATGGTGCAATTGGGAGCAATTGGTTAAGGCTGCTTTTTATAATTTGATGATACTGTAAAGACTGCTGCAGTTAGAGATATTGATTATTATTATTTTTTGCAACATATGGCAACTGCCATTACTGGTAGTAGCAAATCTTGTTTTCGTTGGTCTTCCAGAATCTTTATAAATGCATTTATTGCCTCCAAGTTTAAAGATGTGCATTGGATGTTAGGTTGACTCAAGGGAACAGGTGGGTAAATTATTATACAAATCTGAAATATACCAAGCAGACAGAGAATCACAGAGATGGAAGGAGATAGTTAATTCACAAACTTTAATTCCACTCAACCCAAGCCTCCCTTAACGCTATCCAGCTCAGCTTAAGCTCTTACCTCTCTTGATGGTTGGTTTCACAGTCAAACTGCTCTTAGAATTAGAAACACTTTTCTCCTAATGTTAAATTGGAGTATGCCTTCCCTGTAATTTAAGAGCACAGTTTTATAGCCTTACACTCTGGGATGAAAGAAGAAGGTCATGGGTGCTATGTAAATTAGACCACAGCTAGTTCTGTTGATCATTTATGAACACTGCTTTGTATACACTGATCTTCCAGTACTAATGGGGTAAAGCAATAATTTAGTGCAATTTGTGAATAAAGTTTCTCTAATTCATGTTTTTTTTTCCAATCTCTTGATTCTCCTGCTCAGCTTTTTGTAGCTTCCTGTCCACTTCAATAATGTGAGGATCTTGAAAGCATTGCATAATTTTGTGCATACTGGATTGGGTCTTAGTAAAAGTTTTCTCTATCTGAATGTAGTTTTGGGAACAATCCTCCGGATAACATCATGTTTGATCGCTTCTAATAAGTACAGGGAAAAGGCTTTTTTGTGGGGTTTGAAGCACTGTCAGATGGTGTGGGCTATGTGAAGGAACACCATAATTAAATTTTTGTGACCATCCCTTTTGTTCCTGTAACTTCTTTCTCAATCATTATTAAACATTAGTTGATAGACTTAGTGATAAAAAATAATAACAAAAAAATGAAACCATCCTTAATGGCTGAGAATGCAATTAATTTACTGAGTTGCGATCTTAACGCTTTTGTATAATTCCTTTCAAGCTTTGATGTCAGTAGAAATTTCAGTTCCTTGTCATTTGGGATTCCACTTATGTTCTATGCAAGTACATTTTGTGGATTCTACTCTTATATCGTGGAATTATGTTTGTAATACACTATTTTTCTTTTAGTTCATTTGGGAAAAACTTTGGAAGCAAAATTATTGCTTGTCCAAATATTTTTTTCAGTTTTTCCAGATATGCAGTAAGTTGCATCTGCTTAACTAGGGAGCCTCTTAAAATCATTCTCAGCAACAACTTTATTAAAAAACAGGATTTATTTCCCATTCTTTATTTTCTTTCAACTCTTCTGCTAATTAAGACTGACCTCTAACTAAAGACTACTATATGGCAGAAAAAATAGTTTAGTTTATGTGTGTAAAATACACACACACACACACACACACACACACACTGTGTTTTGTGTGTGTGTGTGTGTGTGTGTGTGTGTGTGTTTGCAGTTATTTCCTGCCATCTGGTGAAAATCCAGAGTTTTGCACCCCATATTTAATTACTCTAATTAAATTATTATTACAGACCCTAAGCCTGAAAAATACTGTACAGATGCACACAAAGGTATAGAATTGTTTTTAGATATAACTTTGAGTACCGATTGGTTACTTGGAGTGTAATAGAAAGTATTATGCAGGACAAATATATGATTACAGTGTAACCTTGTAAAGCTGTCTCAGTATGTGACTTTGCATGAACATGTTTTAACTTAAGGGGAAATACCAGAATACCAATTTAAGCATATTAAAATGGGATAGTTAAATAGATATCAAACCCCGATCCTTGTCATTCTTCCTATAAGGTTAAACGATTAAACAGATTTACAGAAACACAGCTGTGCCTTTATGCATATGTATGAGATATAACAGATAAAAGTGAGCATGGATTATAAAGAATTATTGTATTAATTTACCAAGTAAATATGTTTATGTACTGTATCCTGATATTTCTGAAAAGGATTATGCCTGTGTTGGAAAGAAAAATGTTCATGCCAACATAGTCCATGGGAATACTACCATCAATATCAGCAGCTCTGGCTTTTGAGCCCTTCTGCTACCCTTCTGGAATGCTTAGTGCTACACATATTTGTTAACATGGCAGAAAGGGTTTAGAAAAGTGAGAATTTTTTTTTTGTGCTGAATTTCCAGACTTAGTATGCCCAAAGATAACAGAAGATTCTGGGCTCTGAGTCTGGCTGCATCTTACATTCAAAGTCATTACATTCAAAGCATGAAGATCTCACCAACAGGCAGAAAAATGGGGATGACAGAATTAGACCATACAAGTATACAGAGCCAGGACTTTTTAACCACTAGAGATAGTTGTGGGGATGATGCTTTTCCCAAGTGCAGCAGTGATGACACAACTCTTAAGAGATCAGAGAAAGAAGACTTCTCCCAGTCAGTAAGGCTTCTGGAATTCAACTTTGCTGTCTTATGTGGAACTTGAAAATGGCTCAGCTAAGATCACAAATGAACATAGTTCTACAATATCACAGGGTAAGATGTCAACTCACATGATAGATCAGGTTCCAGTGCTTAGATTTTGATCCTACACAATCAGCCCAGTATTATGCATTCTATAGCAACATTGAAAGACTTACATGTGACATGTTGAGAATTAGGCAAAGATTCGCTTCAAATCAAGTTGAACTTTTTAAACATTACTACTAGCTTGGGCTAGTAGTTCTGAGCTGCAAAACCCCAAGCAATCATGAAATGGCTACAAAGAAGTTGTCTGTATCTTGTTTGTGCCATGTAATAGTCATTGTGGTGGTGTTGTAGCCCCTAACTTCCCCTCCCCTCCCCTCATATGGAGAGTTTTTTGGTGAATTCATCAGTTCCTTCTTGAAGAAATTTAATGAAGCATACAAAGCTGCATTACTTATAGTGCTACTGGGATTATCACTTGTATGTTTTAATGAACCTCTGTTCAGCCACTGATAATTCTTTGTGAAAAGCCAACTCATTATGAATTTGGGAAAGCTATGATGGACCATTTGATGGTTCTCCATGGACCACAACTTGGGCTAGGTACCAGAAGATACAGGAGAACATGTGAAGAAAATGTATTATAAATTTTTCACTGACCTATCTCAAGAAATTCTTAAAGCAAAGGTGTGTGTGTGTGTGTGTGTGTGTGAGTATGAGTGTGTTTGCAATGCACATGTGTAGAAAGTTTGCTTCCAAAGAAAACCCATTGGATGAATTCAAAATCACCAGCAGTTGTATACTTAAAAATAAAATAGAAAATACAAGCAAGTTTTGGGATTGGACTCTTGGGAAGGAAAGAATACTTTAAGGAGGCCTCTGGCTAGGTGACTGGGTTTAAGCAAGCCAATTGAGCAATATAATGACTACACGCTTGGAATGGAAAAGTTAGCTGAAGGGTCATTGAATAGCACGCATCCTAAGAGATCCATAGCTGCTACTTCAGGGGTGGGATTCTACCGGTTCTGTCCACCTCTGTAGAACCGGTAGCTCTGATGAGCAGCAGACATAGAACTGGTTCTATGTCTGCTGATGTTTTTGCCCACCCGCCCACCTGGGCTCTTACCTGATCTTTATTTCCTGATTTTTCAACTTCAGCTGCCGAACGAGGCACAGCTGCAGTTAAAAAAGCAGGAAAAGAGGGCTGTTTCAAAGGCTGCTTCTCTGAATGCAGACTGCTGATGACGATTTACAGGCGCACGGCTCGCAGCGGGCAGGGAAGCTCGTAAATCCTGAACCGGTAGTTAACCCTGTCGTATCCCACCCCTGTGCTACTTGCTTCTCTCTGAATGTTAACACTTCATAAACTGACTTGCTTTCCTTTCCAAGCTTTCATTTGATTAATGTAAAGACCGATGAGTCCAGTAGGCACTTGCTTCTATCCATAGTTCCATGGAAGACACTCCCTATATACAGACAGTAGGCATAATTGAGCTTTTTTTCAATATACACTGATATTAGCAGGAGAAAGACTGTATTGCCAAACATCTGCAAAAACACAGATATCTGAAAAAGAAGTACTTGATGTTTATTTTTTATAGTATCACTGTAGATTGGAATGGGAATTTATTCAGGTGATGTCCTCTTGTTTATCACTTGTATGATGCTTTACAGGAAGCATGGCTGCCTTATGTAAATGATTAACCACACTTCTGACCAGGATGGGACTTTGCATATAATTTGTTTCAGGCTATAAACAGAAATCAGGGCACTGTGTTCTTCTGCTTCTTTCTGTTGATTTTGCCATTCAGGTGGTAGATATACTGGCTACAAATTTACATGCTGGCTTAGTTGTTTGTCAACAGTAGGCTTGAGAAGAGAAATGGGTTCCCATAGTGTTTTTAATAGAGTTGTACTGTGGTTGTGTAAAAGATGAAGTGAGTTGTTTGGGGGCAAGAATTAATCAATGGAAATAGACTAGATTTTAGGGAAATGGACTGGATTTTAGAACAAGCTTTTCAGTGGAAGAAGATATTCAACATGGAAAGGAATATCTTAGGGAAGGCCTGGGCAACCTGGGTTACATACAAATTACAAGATCCCATGGACAATCTAGAATGTCTCCTTCTACCGTCCTTAACAGGCACACCTAACATTTTCAGCCAGTTGATTTTCTTTTCCCTCCTGTATTTAGAAAAATTGTAACGGACAAAAGGGTGCCTTCTGTTTGTGGAAACCTATTTACTGATGTATAAATCAAAATTGCAGACCACCCCACTCATAGCAAGTCTACATGGGTGGGACTAGAACTCACACTCTCTTAAATTTCTAGCCTGGTACCTTAATCACTACATCAAACTGGCTCTCATACTCTTTTATCCATGACCAAATAGGTTTTGATATTTCTGCTAATTCTGTCATCTTCACGATCCATTTCTCCATTCCAGATATTTTACTATTTCTCCATCTTTGTGCACATTATAATCTTGCTGCAATAAAACTATCATTTATGACCACTCAAGTGATGTAGTAACAGGGCAAAATGACTAAGTGAGGGCAAGAGGCTGAAAATAAAATTAATATAAACATATAAGCTAATAATAAATATAATATATAAAGTATAGAAGACAATATTCTTTCCTTTATTGTATGATAAAACTCTTCAGTGGAAGGAAATAAAGGCTGAGGTATCTCCAGAATGGTGTAGATGCATCTCGCCCAGTGGATCTTGCACTGAGCAAATAGTCTGTTTGACAATTTTCAATTATTTTTTTTTCTAGCTCTGTGATATATCTTCCAAACCAGGAGATGTAGTCAACTGAAAAAAAAATTCTGGCATAAAATAACACCCATACACTGTAACATTTCCTAATACATCCCTGAATAATCAGTGTTATAAAAACACTGTTTTTGCTCTGAAGACCTGACATTGTTGATATACAAAAATGGTATCTTGCCCAGCCAGGTCCTGTGAAAACAGGAATAGAGTAGGATGAGGTGGGAAATAGGATTTAACAATGGACTGCATGTGGAAGCTTAACTGTGGTGCCAAGTTTTTAATATTTATGATTTGAATAGATAGATGTATTATTTTGTTTCATACTGATAGTTGTTTTCATTATTGTTGGAAGACATCCAGAGTTCATTTAAAAATGGATGGCTATTTAAAATGCTTTAAATAAATATATAAATAAATGGTAGATATAACGAACATCACTCTGGCACAAAAGATGATCAGGACATTTCCAACTTCCAGTTTGAGCTTCTTCAGCAACAGACCAAAACCTCGTCTCTGTGAGGCTTCGATCTGTGCTCGCCGCTGGAGCGCCGCGAGCCAGCTGGTTTTGGGGCTAAGCCACCCCGTAGATGTGATGAAGAGGGAGGAGACTGCCTGCAGGGTTGAGGAGAGCCGCATCTCTCCTCCCCAGCTGGCCATTACTCCCTTTCCCAAAGGTGATTGTAGCGGTGGTCAGAAATGGCCACCACAAAGAAGAACTCGACCGGAAAAGAGTGTGCAGGAGGAAGATAAGAAGAGAAAGTTTTGGTTGACCAGGTCAAACAGCAAAAGCAACAAATAAGGTACCCTGGAATTGAAACTATTAAAAAAAAACAATAACATTGTTCCCTAAGAAGATTTTTAAGCTGTGAAGGAGAGAGAAAAGGGAAAAGATTTGGTTTTTTTTTCTCCTTTTCCTATACTGACAGCTAAGAGACTTAAGCAAGAAATTGGGAAAAAATCCACTTTGACATTAATAGGCATTTAATGCTGAAAATAAAAAGTCAAAGGGATAATAAAGACTTCTGGGTAATTAAAAGCTCTTGAAAACAGGAAAGGAGAGGAAAAGAATAAAAGGGCAGGATCTGGAAGGGAGGAGACTGCCTGGAATTAAAAAGAACTTACAGCAAAATCTCAAGACTTCCAAAAGATACATTCTAACTGAAATATCGCAAAAAACAAAACAAAAACAAAACAAAAAACAGGAAGAGAAAGTGGAAAAAGAAATAAGAAGATATAACTTGGGACTATTTGGATTATTTGATGATTTCTGGATTTTTGGTTATTGTATTTGAATGACTAAAATCAATCGGGTGGTTGTTTAAAACTGTTTAAAATGGCTCCACTTTTAGAAGAACTGAAAATGGAACTTAAAAAGTACAAAGAAGATGCACAAGAAGGGAGAGGTTCTTTTGGCTTCGTATTTCAGTTTTTAGAAATGGAGATTTGGAATTATGAGAAACAACAAGAAATGCCTGCAGAACAAGAAGATTGTGACAAAGAAGAAGCCATCTTTAATGAACAAGTAATCTTAGATGGCGGAAAAAAAGGAAAGCGGGGAAAGAGAATGGAAAGTTTAAGATTGGGGAAAACAACTCCACCCAAAAAATAGAGTTAAAAAAATAGAGTATAAAATCAGAAAGCAACAGAAGAGGGAAATGCAGAAGAGAGAATTAGAACTAGAGAGACAAGGGGGTAAAAAGGGGAGGGAGAAGATAAGAAGGAAGAAAGAAAGGAAAAGAAGTTATAAAGGACAGAAACAAAATATAGAGAAACAGGGCCTATTTAGAGATAATGGGTGAAAATTTAATGGAAAAAGGGATTCTGCAAAGGTACATAAGATAGTATTGTTATATTAGAAACAGAAATAATTTTAGAAAATATGAAACAATGTATGATTAAAATGTCTGATAAAATAGCTACCATAATTCAGTGGAATGCTTGTCAATAAATAAATGTAACAAAATGAATATCTAATGATTTTTAAAACATATGTGAAGAGAAATAAGGGAAAAATTAATTATGGAGATTATATGTGTTTTTAAGGAAGTATGATATTTAATTGGAAAGAAGTGTTAAAAATGTTAAGATTTTAATGATTATTAATGATAGAACTGAATTGGAATGGAATGAGGGTTTATAATTACATATATTTATAATCTTTTAAAAAAAAAATTAAAAAAGAATATAGTGTGTACCATAAGAATGTACCAAGCAGAATTCGATTGGAAGTTATGTATTATGTATTATATTGAAGGTCATAACCTTAAGGTATATATTGATGTTTAAATAAGAGTTGAATGGATGTAATTAAAAGATATAAAGGTGTCATACTCCAATTAGTAACTACAGGAGAAAATTTGTTTAATGAGAAAAGATAAAATGAAATTGCAACAGAACAGACAAAAGTATAAATATAATGATTTGAATTGAGATGAGATAATCAAAATAAAATTGAGAAAATTAAAAGAGGGGGAGAAACTATATAGAAAATGTAGAATAGTATAAGATATGGAATAGAACACAAAAAGGAGCATGAAATTGAGTTTTGTGTCTGTATAAAGAAGTTCAACCGGGACCATGTTATTTTCAAAAAAGATGTTTTACTTGTATTTTGTATGTGTGAAAACCCAAATAAAACTTTATTTAAAAAAAAGATGATCAGGACATTTCCTAAGTAGGCTTACCATATGATACATACCACCATAATTTATGATAATCTGCAGCAATATATTTCAGAATGATTTATGTCTTTTTCTTGACACCATTAGTAAATGATGGTGAGCCTAAACTTAATGATTTTCTAGCCTGTCACATTTATTTTGGCCATATTATTATTTTAAACCATAAATGCATTATTTATCTCCAGCAGGTATATGATACCTTTCAAAAAGACCTTGACTATGTATCAGAATGGTCACACAAATGGCAACTTCAAATCTCAACAAATAATGCTCTGTCTTACATATTGGCAAAAAAAATCAGAAAATAAAATACAGGCTGAATAGTCAAGACCTTGTTGATGATACAAACTCTGTCAAGGATCTTGGAGTACTCATCTCAAATGACCTAAGTACTAGAGCCCATTGTAACTACATAGCCAAAAAGGCGTTAAGAGTTGTTAACCTAATCTTATGTAACTTTTTCTCTGGTAATTTTACACTACTAACTAGAGCATGCAAAACATTTGCTAGACCAATGCTCGAATACAACTCATCAGTCTGGAACTCACATTAAGTATCTGATATTAACACAGCTGAGAAAGTCCAGAAATATTTCACAAGAAGATTTCTCCAGTCCTCTACTCGTTGCAGAATACCTTATGCCACCAGATTTGAAATTCTAAACCTAGAAAACGTAGAACTACGCTGCCTTCGGTTCGATCTAAGTATAGTATATAAAATCATACATTGCAATGTCCTACCAGTCAATACTTCAGCTTCAACCATAAAAACACAAGAGCAAACAATAGATATAAATTCAAGGTTAATCGTACCAAACTTGATTGCAGGAAATATGACTTTAGCAACAGAGTGGTCAATTTCTGGAATACTCTACCTGACTCTGTGGTTTTTTTCTCCAAACCCCAAAAACTTTAACCTTAGACTGTCTACTATTGACCTCACCCCTTTCCTAAGAGGCCTGTAGGGGGCGTGAATAAGAGCACCAACGTGTCTACCGTCCCTGTCCTATTGTTTCTTTTATATTTTTTTTATTTTTCTTATATATATCCATGTATTAATAACTATGTTTTTACTTATACCTATTATCTTGTAAACAATTGACAAATAAAAATAAATAAATAAAATGAATAAATATTTTGGCCATATTATTATTTTAAACCATAAATGCATTATTTATCTCCAGCAGGTATATGATATTCCCTCTTGGTTTTTGCCACTGCATACAGTTGGGTTGTAGAAAGGCAACAGACTGAGCTCAGTACTATAACAAACATCTGAAACATATTTTAATTTCTTTGGGCACAGGTTTAAAAATGTTAGAACCTTCTTTTGGGAATGGTATATATTACATCAGTATGTTTAACTCGAACACATTGTGAATGAAAATTATTTTATCCTTTAAATACCAAAGGCTGGAGTCAACGTCTGAATATATGTGTTCCTTTGGAATGTGTCTCATGGATATATGACTGAAAGGGGGATTGCCAAGATATTGTGGAAAGCAATAATTATTTAGATTTGGGTGGGGGTGAGAAACAAATTTCTTGACTCTCGTTTTGTCCTTCAAACTACAATAAACTTAAACGTGATTACTATTATTTGTGATGTTAGCTGTAAGCAAAAAATCAGAATCCAGCCCTTTATAGATTCACTTTCTTTCAACAAAATGGGAATGAAAAGAGTTGATTTGATGAACAACCATTTATATTCAGGAAATGGCAACATCTAGTTGACCTCGGCTGATCTTGAAAAACTAAGCAGGATCAAAAATTATATTACTCAGATGGAAGACCACCTAAAGGTCCCAGGTAGACTGGGAAGTTGAAAAATGACCCTGGAAAAAAGCAACAAATATGTTTTGATGCAGCTGGGGACACACACACACACACACACACACACACACACGGATATGTCTATGAGGTCACCAGGAATTGAGCATAATATGAAAGTAACTTTTTTTAAAAAAACACCAGTAATTATAGTAGGCGAAGGGAAAGAGAATTAAAAACATTTTTGTACCCTTTCCTAGAATTTGCTGATTCGTGCTCACCTGTCCCTCTTCCTCCCTGTCTACAAGCATTTCTTCCAAAACACAAACAAAACAAAAAACTACCAAAACTAGCCCGAGTGCTCAGGTATACAATACAACAATATCAACATGCCCAGTATTGAGTTACTGCAGTGAAAATAATCAAGAAAAATGGCAACTGAAGAACCTGTCTTTCTTTTGGAAGATTTATTGCCATTTTTCAGGAAAAACATTTCTTAAGCAGCTTATATCAAAACAGTTTCTCTATATCTTTATGCCCATTGGAATGTATTTTCTTTCTTCCGATGATAAGTCTAGTGATGTCAAGAAGGAGAGCTTTGAATGTCAAAATATTGACGTGTTCAAGTATTTTGCTTTTTTGCAGTCAAATGTTTTTCAAGGCAGCTTACAAGCAACTGGTGGCAATTATACAACACAAACCCAAATGCATATTCATGTTCTTGCTCTTTTCCTCGTACATATTCATTCAGCAATCTTTTATTAATAAGCACTTCTTCCTAGTAAAAGCTACTAAATGCTCCTTTGGGCTGGTGTTAGAGTATTCTGAATGTGCTACAACAGCAAACAAAATTTTCCCTATGGTGAATAACCTGCTGGAGATAGGTTGGCTAATTATGAGGAAATGAATATTCTCTGTAAATAGAGTTTTTAATGAATCTTCCCAGATTGTGTTAGTCAATGAAACTGGTAGATGTTGCACAACTAATAATTCAAAGGGAATAATTTTTTTTTTTAAAGGTCTGGTCAACTCACAATGGTATTCATATCTTGTCCTATTAAGGTATCAATGGCAACATGTCTTTGTAGTAATACCATGTGTCTTTCTGTCCTGGTGATTAGGAAGCATAATGCTGTGGAGGTTCTTCTTCCTTTGAGGCTGATTCCAGCTGATGTTAGCATGGGAAGGGCTGATTTCTGCAAGTTCCTCCCTCAATTCCTATTTAACTTCTATGTGAAACCTTCAGCATTCTCTCCAGCATTTATATGTTAAACTGTTTATTTTTTTATAAAGATTTCATGGATATTTTAAACCTATAAACTGCCCGCAATCACGTAGAAGTGAGATAGGTGGTTTATAAATATGATTAATAAACAAATAAACCACTGGTATGATTAGCATGAAATCAGACATCAATTTACTAATGATTCACTTTTATACCGTGTTTCTCCAACAATACGGCCTCCACCAATAGGAAGGCCCAGCATGCTCACCTGTCCCTCTTCCTCCCTGTCTTTTTTGGGCATACAAAAATCATGCCCAGTAATTACTGCAGCCCCTCCCCCAAATTTATGCCTATTTTAAAATATGCAAAATAAGGGGAAGCCCATTGGAATGTATTTTCTTTCTTCCGATGATAAGTCTAGTGATGTCAAGAAGGAGAGCTTTGAATGTCAAAATATTGACGTGTTCAAGTATTTTGCTTTTTTGCAGTCAAATGTTTTTCAAGGCAGCTTACAAGCAACTGGTAGCAATTATACAACACAAACCCAAATGCATATTCATGTTCTTGCTCTTTTCCTCGTACATATTCATTCAGCAATCTTTTATTAATAAGCACTTCTTCCTAGTAAAAGCTACTAAATGCTCCTTTGGGCTGGTGTTAGAGTATTCTGAATGTGCTACAACAGCAAACAAAATTTTCCCTATGGTGAATAACCTGCTGGAGATAGGTTGGCTAATTATGAGGAAATGAATATTCTCTGTAAATAGAGTTTTTAATGAATCTTCCCAGATTGTGTTAGTCAATGAAACTGGTAGATGTTGCACAACTAATAATTCAAAGGGAATAAATTGTTTTTTTTAAAAGGTCTGGTCAACTCACAATGGTATTCATATGTTGTCCTATTAAGGTATCAATGGCAACATGTCTTTGTAGTAATACCATGTGTCTTTCTGTCCTGGTGATTAGGAAGCATAATGCTGTGGGGGTTCTTCTTCCTTTGAGGCTGATTCCAGCTGATAGCATGGGAAGGGCTGATTTCTGTGAGTTCCTCCCTCAATTCCTATTTAACTTCTATGTGAAACCTTCAGCATTCTCTCCAGCATTTATATGTTAAACTGTTTATTTTTTTATAAAGATTTCATGGATATTTTAAACCTATAAACTGCCCACAATCACGTAGAAGTGAGATAGGTGGTTTATAAATATGATTAATAAACAAATAAACCACTGGTATGATTAGCATGAAATCAGACATCAATTTACTAATGATTCACTTTTATACTTTTTTCTCCCCTAGGTGAGCCAGGTGATGTCATCAAAATACTTTCTCTGTGTCTGGAGGCTGAGAAGGTTAGGATGGGAAAGAATAGGTTTTGATTTAACCCAAGCAAAACAGAGTAATTATGAGTTTTGAAATCTCCCAAGTCTGGAGATTCTCCATCTTTAAATTTGGATGGGGTTGAACTCCCCTAGATAAAAAAGATGAGCGGTTTGGAGGTTTTCTTAGACCAAGGGTATCAAACTCACATTGTAACAGCGGCACCATGTGGCGTATTGGGACTTTTTTCTCCTTCACTAAACTGGGCACGGGCGTAGCCAGCATGTGATGCATCTAGCCCACAGGTTGGGAGATTGACAGCTCTGTTTAGACTCTCACTCTTGTTGAAAGAGCAAGTGGAAACCATGGCCATGAGGGCTTTTCCACAAAATTCTTCCGCTCTCATTGCACCAGTTAGAAGGTCAGGAGATCTTGCCTGTGGTTACTCATGGCTTGGTAACTTCCTGTTTGGACTTCTGAATTACACTTTACATGGAACTGCCGTCGGATCATCCAGATGCTTTAATTAATCCAGAATGCAACAGTGTAGTTATGGGTATACCACGGTATGTTATCTGTGTTTGCTATGCATGACTGAAGGGAGAAGGTTGCATTTAAAGAGATCTTCTCAGTACATGTTTTATGCACTTTTGGGAGATGGATTTTGGGGGAAGTATTAATAAATCTCCAGGGCTTATCACTCTGGTCTAAGGATGTGACTAGAAAAACATTTCAATACCTATCTTTTTTAAAAAAATGTTTCTAACAAGAGACTGTATCATCATGCATAAGATCTTGACTTGAGCTTAGTTTTTATTATATTGTTTATCAGTACAGTATAGCTTTCATAAAGTTATTTGTACTGTTTAGCTACATTTGTTTGTGTTAGGTTTGATACATCAACATTCCAAATACACATACAGCATTTGCAGTTAATTCCTAAATTGGGGATTTTGGGCAAGACTACAGATGATGGGTAATAAGGAAGAACAGGTGTTTAAATTAACCCCTACCCCAAGATGGATGTTATGCAGTTTCTACTTGAACACATCCAAACTCCCATTTCTCTGTGTAATTAGTTCCAAGGTTGAACCATTAATTAAATAGATTTTAATGGAGCCATTGTTTCTATTATCTCTCCCACTGCTAAATGAATCTAGTAAAGTTAGAAAGTTAGTATTATCTTAGCTTTTATCATGATGATAGAAAAAGGATGACATGTCCTTGAATCCTGACATCATGTAAATATGTATAGTATTTGTGTTATGATGCTGAGATGCAAGTTTTGTGGTGTCTCTTGTAGACACCTATAATTTTTGTGTTTTAATTTCTATATATTTATTGGCATAGAATATGTTTACCTGCATTGTTTTTGAACCTCATCTCTCCCTTTACACACACACACACAATTTTGAGGCAAATAGTTTGTGCCTTGAACAATTCTCATAATAAAGCTGCAGTAAGTCTGCAACCTAACACAAGACTCCTTTCTTTTCTTGTGCCTTGTGCCTTTTCTATTGCCAAATAGTGTAGCTACCCTTCTTCAAAGTAGGACTGCAAGTAGGATTTGAAGACAGAAGCTGAAACAGAGCTGATAAAATAGTTTTCCTGATATTCCCCAGATTGGGGATAGGGAGAGAGATCAGAAAGATATTGCATTATTCCTTTTGTGGCATGGTTGAGATGACCAGCAGTTTGCCTATTACTAAATGAAGAAGACTATACAGCAGTGGTGTCAAATTCAAGGCCCATGGGACCACCCTGGAAACGTTGTCTGGGGGTCCTCCGCATGGCCTGAGAGGGATGGTGAGGCTTCTCTGGAGGACAAGGGTTTGGTGCTCTCCCTGGTTTGCCTTCTTCTTCTGGAAGCAATGGTTCTCCCTGGCCCCACCCAGGGCACCATAGGTGTGATAACCCAGGGCATGGCACAAAGGCAACACAGTCACATAAGTAAGCAAAGTCCCTTTAATACCCCCAACCTTGCCCCCAATGTCCAGGTTACCTTCGGCTGGAGAAAAAACTCTCCCAAGAACAGTCTTTAAGTGGAGGAAATTCAGTCTGAAAACAAAGTACATACAAACTGTAAATAAAAATCCACACAAACCACGCAACAGCAATTAACTTCAGGGCAGGATAAGGAATTGCAGACTTGAAAGGCCAACAAAACACACACAGTTGGGAAGATGCCAGGAACCCAGTTAAGCCTTGACAATAACAGATAACTCACAATTTGTTTTCAACAAGTTGCTGTGCACAGCTTTCCTTTCTAAACTCTGTTCCTGGGGTGGGATTCTACCGGTTTGGACTGGTTCAGTAGAACCGGTTGTTATGATTCTGCGCAGATCAGAGAACCGGTAAATTGCACCCCTAGCTGGCCCCACCCCTTCCTGCCTGCCCACTCACCCCATCCCACCCATTCATTCCTCATCTCACCCACCATTGCTAACCTGCCTTCGCTCACCATTGCTGCCTGCCTTCCCTGATCTCCCTGGGTGAGTGAGTGAGTGAGTGAGTGAGCCTACAAGCAAGCCCTGGTCGAATTGACTTCTGGGCTGGGCTAGGCTGCTGAGCTGTCTCCCATTCCCAGGCTTGCCTGGATTGCTTCACCATGACCTAGCTAGCTAGCTGCCCCACCACCACATGGCCATGACCGTGCTGGCTGGGAGAACGTTCTCCTTCTCCCCCTGGCCAGGAAGAAGCCGCGTGGCCATGGCCATGCTGGCTGGGAGAGAAGAGAACATTCTCCTTCTCCCCCTGGCCAGGAAGAAGCCACATGGCCATGGCCATGCTGGCTGGGGGAGATAAGAGAACATTCTCTTTCTCCCTCTGGTGCTGCCATGGCTGGATCTGGCTGGGGAAACACCCACCCTGGGGGAATGCCCTGCCATTGCTGCCCTGGTGTGCTCTGCTGCCACTGCTGCCAAAGCTGCCCAAGAAAACTCCCTACCACCGGCGCAGTTCCAGGACGTGCTGCCTCTGCTGTCGCTCACCTCCCCCCGCTCACCTTTTGCAGCAAAAGCCATGGCCAAAGCTGCCCAAGGAAATTCCCCACTGCCGACGCAGTTCCAGGATGCACTGCCACCCCTGCTGCTCACCTTCCCCCTGCTTGCCTTTTGCCATCACAGCTGCCACTACCAAAGCCACCCGAGAAAACTCCCCACTGATCGGAAATTCCGGGATGTGCCGCCACTGCTTGCCTTCTCAGCAAGAGCCTTCCCATTGGTGAGGGAGGGTCCACAGCCCCTCTCGCTGATGAAAACAACTGGACCATGCCACCACCACCACTGCCACCCTACCCAGGTATGGTGAGCCCCACATCAGGACTCAGCACACAGGGCATTGCTGGAGCTGAGAGGGCTGGCCTTCCCCTCTGCCATCAGCCGTGGGAAGAAGGTTGGGCAAGGTAAAGCCAAACCGCTGCCTTGAAATTCTAGAACTAGAAAACCTTGAATTACGCCGTCTTCGGTCTGATTTAAGCATGGTATATAAAATCATACATTGCAATGTCCTACCTGTCAATGAATACTTCAGCTTCAACCATAACAACACAAGAGCACACAATAGATACAAACTCAAAGTTAACCGCACCAAACTTGATTGCAGGAAATACGACTTCAGCAATAGAGTGGTCAATGTCTGGAATACTCTACCCGACTCTGTAGTTTCTTCCCCAAACCCCAAAAACTTTAACCTTAGACTGTCTACTATTGACCTCACCCCTTTCCTAAGAGGTCTGTAGGGGGCGTGCATAAGCGCACCAACGTGCCTACCGTCCCTGTCCTATTGTTTCTCTTATTCTTCTTTTATTTTTCTTATATGTACCCATTTCATGTATTCACAACTATGTATACACTTATACTTATTATCTTGTAAACAATTGGCAAATCAAATAAATAAATAAATAAAGTGGTGCCAATGGTGGTGGGTGAGGCTGCAGGCTGAACCTGGCTGGAAGTTGTAAATCTTCCCAAAAGAGGGAGGGGAGAAAGTTCCACAGTTGTCCAGGATGATTTTATAATGAGAAGACCTGTGTACATATTTATTAGACAGCCTTTCCTAACAAGACTGATTTTTGCTTGTATCACTGTTGGTCTCAATGAGGAACTCATCTGCCTTTTGGTGCTATGCAGTTAATCATGCATTGCTTAAATAGTTTGTTAAGTCCCCATCTTTTCTGAGAGCAAGATAATTATGTTTATGAGGGATCTCCCTTCCTTATCAGTCCACATTTTAGTATGACAGCAAGAGCAGAAAGGTAGCACTTAACATTTTCCTTATATTTCTTGGTGTGTAATATCATTCTCTCCATCCAGCACATTTAGCTCAGGAGGAGCTCAATGGAGTTCATTCAATCGGAAGTAGGGAAGGTTGGACATTTCCTTTATCCTCAAGTAAATTAAAAAACACCCTTAATTTCCCCAATCTATGCTGCAGTTCAACTTTCAGTTGAGTTGGGGCATGTACTTACTCATTAAACTGCCACCAGTGAGCAAGAATACTAATCAAGTAATAATCTATTTATTACTAAAATATCACCCTCACGAGTAATTCCCTTTGGAGCACTTTCCATTTTGACAACTTAGGAAAGAAGCATTGTCTTTTGGGCTTACCTGAATTAAACACAGGTGTAGGCATCAGGGGAGGGTTAATTTGAAAATGAACAGTAAAAGAGAAGCATGTACATAACAGCAAGTACATAACAGAAAGGAAAGGAAAGGAAAAAATTGAGAAGTGTTGAGGAGCTGAAGAGTGTGAGTCAAGGAATTCCAGACCAGAAATATTATTTTTATTCCAGTTAAATTAGAAATGGTACTTTGTGAAGGATCTGTGAAAGAAGAAAAAATTATATAAAGCAGAAAGATTTAATTAAAGGAGAAGAGAAAGAATGGTGAGACATCAACTAATTGATTGCTTTGAAAATCTTTCAAATGTGTTTTCAATTGTAGGATTGGAAATATTTGTTTGACTGTGTGCTTTAATATTCAAAAAGAATAATCTTTATAAGTATAGAGATGTATTCCTCAAGCTTTAATGCATTTTGCAAAAATTATTGTAGTAAACTGAATACCACTATAGAACAATTTAATGGAGATTGTACACAAGCAAGAAAAAAAATGTATAGAATAGGTGGTGCCTGGCTCAACTGGAAGTAACTGTGAGATGGAAATTTATCAAACAGATCCATTCTAGAAATAAGAAGAAATTTCCTGACAGTGAGAACAATTAATCAGAGAAATGGGATGCCTTTAGAAATTGTGAGTATACCACCACTGGAAGTTTTTAAGAAGACATTTGTCCATAATAACATAGGGTCTCATGCTTCAGCAGGGGATGGACTAGAAAACCACCAAGGTCTCTTCCAACTGTGTTATTCTTTACAAATCTCTCCACTCAGTCTTTCCAAGAGAATGGTGATAAACAATATTTGCTATCAGGTCTTCTGATAATAAAATCTCATCTTATTGGCTAGTGTCAAGGGGAAGAGATGACTTTGAAAAAGCTTTCTCTCTCACCATAACATGAAAGATGAAGTGAGGACTAGCTGGGAGTGGAGGGGTGAGAAGCCAGGCAAGTTGCCCCTCCATGTGAGTGACGTTGAGTTGGCCATGCCTACCCAGTCACATGACCACCAAGCCATGCCCACAAATTAGGCCATGCCCACAGAACCGGTTGTTAAGAAATTTGAATTCCACCCCTGCTGTGTTCCCAGCTGAAGCTAATGACGGGAATCAGGGCCCTTTCCTCCCCCATAAGCCACACAACTCATGTTGCTTCCTTCTCTGTTCCTCCCTGCGTGCCCTAGGATGAAGAGGTGGTGGGCCTGGGTCTTCCTCCAAATTCCCTCTGCCTTGCTCTACCTCTCCCCTGCTCTGCCCAGCCGGACTGTGCCTGTCAGCTGGTGCTCCATTCAAAATCCAAGAAAGAAATACTTAGACTCCTTTAATCAGAGAAAAGTTATCTTTTACTGGAAATCAAGTGGTAGCAACAAAAGAATTCTGAATCTGAGAAAATGGGCACGTAAATCACATATACAAAGTAATGGCAATGTTCCCACCCCCAATAGTTCAATTGGCTCATCCAATTAAAAGTTGTGTATATCATCATGTGGGCATCTCCAGGTGGTGATGAGGCTTCTGTCCGTTGACCTTGACATAGTTTGATAAAGGGTTGCAGCTGTGCATAGCATAGGGTAGAAATCTAAGCAAGAATGTACCCCCCCCCCAGTTTATACAGTTCTGGTTTGTAACACCTCCAGCTCACTTCCCATAACCATTCCCCCCTCCTCCCCCCATTACTTATGACAGCCGAAAGATGCAAAGCAAAGGGAGAAAATCTTGAGGGCTGACATTCGGCCCTCCTAGAAAAGAGTCATTAGTCCTAAAAAAGATAAAAATAGAAGGTAATAGAAAATATACATGTAACAGCAATTTACTAATTTTTTAGGGTTTATCAGGATATTTAGTACGAAATGCCTTGATAAGTGTAGGAGCTCTAACATCCTTCTCATTCACCCACTCAGCCTGGGAAGGAGGAAAATGTTTCCAAGCAAACAAATGCTGGAATCGACCCCTTCGTTTTCGAGAATCCAAAATTTCTTTAACTTCAAAATGTTATTCACCTTCAATTAGCAATGGTACAGGGGGATCAATCTGAGTTGGTCTCAAGTCGGAGGTATGTTCAGGTTTTAATAAACTAACGTGGAAAACAGGGTGGATCCGTCGAAGAGTTTTTGGTAATTTCAGTTGGACTGCCACAGGGTTCACAATTCGTTCAATTGAGAAAGGTCCAACATACTTAAGTCCAAGCTTTTTTGACTTTTGTGTGGTCTGCAAATATCTGGTGGATAAAAAGACCTTGTCTCCCACTTGATATGGTTTTTGTGGAGTTCTCTTTTTATCTGCAAATTTTTTATGAGCTTGATGAGCATCATCTAATGCTTTACGGGTAACTGGCCAGGTAAGCTGGAGCTGTGTTATCCATTCATCTAATGACTGAATGTTAGGTTTCTCCCGTGGAAGTTCAGGTATGGGTACAAAGTCTTGTCCCGAAGCCACTTTAAATGGAGTAAACCCAGTACTACTATGTATCAAATTATTATATGCCACCTCAGCGAATGGCAATTGGTCAGCCCAATTATCTTGCTGATAATTTATATAACATCGAAGATATTGTTCCAATACTGAGTTAGTTCTCTCACAAGCCCTATTGTTTTGTGGGTGGTGGGTGGAGCTTAAGCCCTGGGCGGAGCCCAATAACTTCAGGAACTCCTTCCAAAAGTTTGAGGTAAACTGGACACCCCTGTCTGAGATTATGCATTCAGGAACCCCATGTAACCTGTAGATATGTAAAATAAACAGTTTAGCCAACGTTTTTGGAGATGGGATTTTCGGACAAGGTATGAAATGTACCTGTTTGGAAAACAAATCAGTTACTACCCAAATAACTGTATTCCCCCCACTTTCAGGTAATTCCACTATAAAATCCATAGAGATTTCCTTCCATGGAGCCGTTGGTCTAGCCACATTTTGTAGTAAGCCTGCTGGTTTACCAGGAGGCCGTTTGGCTGAGGCACAGATAGGACAACTAGCTACATAAGTCTCAATGTCCTTTTTCAAGGTAGGCCACCAAAATTGCCTTTTAACCAAGTGTAAGGTTTTCACGAATCCAAAATGACCAGCGGCTTTAGAGTCATGAGCTTGCTGTAATATTTGGTTTCTCAGCTTCGCTGGCACATATAATTTGGCCCCTACCCATGCCAATCCTTCTCTAACCGTACAGTTATTTGAGTGAGCAAGGAACCAATCATCAAGTTTTAGAGCATCTCTTAATTGTGCAGTCAAATCATTTGATAAATCAACCTCCTTCTTTTTCTGGGCTCTGGTAACCACTGGAGCTGCCAACTGTTTGGTTGGGACAATTGGCCATACCACTTCTTGGCGAGCACTATTATATTGAGGTAATCTAGATAAAGCATCTGTCATGAAGTTCTTCCCCCCTGGAATGTACTTCAATGAAAAATTAAAGCGCTTAAAGTACTGCGTCCAGCGAACTTGCTTGGGAGACAGCTTCCAAGGCATTTTCAAAGCCTCCAAATTTTTATGATCCGTCCACACCTCAAATGGGTGTTTTGCCCCTTCTAAGAAATGCCTCCAGGTTAACAGAGCCCAGCGAACTGCAAAAGCTTCTTTTTCCCAGATGGCCCATCTTCTTTCGGTTTCAGTTAGTTTACGGGAAGTATAGGCACATGGTTGCAGAGTCCCCGTCTCGTTTGCTTGTAGTAACACCACCCCAACTGCTACGTCACTCGCATCGGCTTGGATTACAAAAGGAGCGTCCATGTCTGGGTGCTTGAGTACTGGTTCAGCAGCAAACAGTCGTTTCAGCTTTTCAAAAGTGGCTTGACATTCCATGGACCACTCCAGTGGTTTACTAGGCTTTGGTTTCACCTCCCCTTTGGTTTTTAGGAGATTTGTGATAGGCATTGCAATCTTCGCAAAAGCAGGGATAAATTGACGGTAAAAATTAGCAAATCCCAAGAAACTTTGAAGTTGTTTCCTGGTGCGGGGAGGGGCCCATTCCAAAATGGCATGAACCTTCCCCGGATCCATTTCTATGCCATCATGTGAGATGCGATAACCTAAATAGTCAATTTTTCCCTGGTGGAATTCACACTTGGACAACTTTGCATACAGCTCAGCAGCTCGAACTTTTTCCAGAACTGACCGCACTAGTTTCACATGTTTATCACGAGTCTCCGTGTAGATAAGAATATCATCAAGATAAACCAACACCCCTTTGTATAGATGTTCATGTAACACCTGATTGATCATTTGAATGAATACTGCAGGGCCCCCCTGTAGGCCAAACGGAAGAACGTTGAATTGGAAACAACCCATTGGGCAGTTAAAAGCAGTTTTCCATTCATCCCCTTCCTTAATTATAACCCGGTAGTATGCTTCTCTCAAGTCGAGTTTTGTAAAAAATTTCCCTCTGGCCAAGTGGGCCAACATATCCTTCATCAAGGGAAGGGGGTACACGTTATACACTGAAATAGTGTTCAGGTTTCTGTAGTCAACACATAAACGAAGGGAGCTATCTTTCTTTCCACGGAACAATACTGGGGCTGCTACCCGGGGTCTAGCGGGTTGGATGAAACCACGTTCCAAATTCTTATCGATAAATGACCGCAGCTCTTCTAGCTCCCGCGGTGTCATCGAGTACAGTTTTGGTTTGGGGAGTTTCACCCCGGGGTAAAATTTCAATACTGCAATCTGTTGAACGATGGGGGGGAAGCTCATCCGAGGCCTTTTCACTGAATACCTCCTTTAAGTCCCAATATTTCTCCGGAATTTTCTCCTCCCCGTTCAGGTTCTTGGTGCCAGTGGAGGCCAGTTCAGTGGGATTCTTGAGTTTCAGTTGAGATTGCCCCTGCCCTTCTGGGCACTGGTCAGTACATATGCGCAATGACCCTCTCCTCCAATCAATGTGGGGGTTCCATTTCCGGAGTCAGGGCAACCCCAGTATTGGGGCCATTCCATCCCAGGAGCCACAATAAAACACAAAGTCTCTCTATGCTTCCCCATCATCATTTCTATTGGTTCCGTTATGAAATGGGTAGGGCCGCCCCCAGCTCCCGATCCATCCAATTGGCAAAAGGCTATGGGCGTTTTTAAAGTCTTTAGCCTTAAGCCCATTTTCTCCACTACCTCCGAGCTGATTACGCACCTTGTGCACCCAGAGTCTAACAAGGCCAGCATTTCCCCTTTGGCTCCCGATGTGGGTACCCTTAATCTCACTGGAATGGTCATAGGGCCCTTGTTTGGACTTACCAGTGAGTCATCTTCCGATTCAGATTCACTCTCTTCAGAAGAGGTTGGAGTTCCCAGCTCCTCTCCTTTTGGAGGGGCGATCTCTACAACCTACTCTGCTTTAAGTGCCATTTCGCGAGGCTTTGCTGGTTTTTTTTTTCAGGTTTTCTTCCTCCTCCTGGCGCCCCCTTTGGTTCTATCTTGGCATGGCAATCTGCAGCCCAGTGACCTTCCTTCCCACATCGGAAGCAAGCAGTGGTCTTGGGTTTTGCCGCCATTCCTCCCTTTTGAGGTTTTAACGCTTCTCGAGGGCTGGTGGGGGAGGACTTGCTCCAACCAACCCCCCTGGCATCTGTTTTGGGTCAGATCAATTTCCACCTCTGCTGCCAGCATGTACCACAGCTGCAGCTCACTGGGGTCTCTTCTGGCAATACAGCTTTGATATACATCTTCATTCAACCCATCTTTAAAAGCTTCTATCAGGGCTCCCTGGGATCAGCCTCAAATATGACACGCCAGCTCTCTAAATTCCTGGGTGTAGTTGGCCACTGATCTCCGCCCCTGATTTATGGTCTTCATCCTAATTCTGGCCTTACGTTCAGCAAGTGGGTCTTCAAACCTGGCATTCAGTGCAGTCATGAACAGGTCATAATTCATCAGCTGAGGGGCATTATCATTATGCAAAGTCACCATCCACTTTGCAGCTGTTCCCTCCAGAGCCCTGGTAACACATCTAATTTTGGCTGCTTCTGAGGAAAAATCCCCTCCATATTCCTCCATATGGCTCCAGACTTGTGCCAGGAAAAATCCTAACTCCTTGGGATCCCTCCCATATTTTACTTCCAACGGAGGCACCTTTGGAGTTCTACGTCTTCTGGCAATTACTCCCCCCACTGGGGGCCCCTGGGCTGCTGCTACCTGTTGCGGTAGCCCAGGTTGATTTATGGGGGTGGCTGCTCTAATTCTTTTGGCTGGGGCTGCCTCCCCCTCCTCTCCCTCATACCTTTGATCAGTTTGAGATTCTCCGATAGCTTCATTTAGAAGATGCATGGCTTGAGTTAGTAAAAAATTCTTTCTTTCCTTCTCCTGCCATGGCTCCTCTCTTCCACGCCAATGGGTAGTGGTCACTCCTGGAGGAGGCTTTTCCTCAGGATCCTTCCAACCGACTCCCAGGGACCATTTGGGTTTTACAGCTGTTTTTCCCCCAAGATTTAGTCCTGCTAACAAGTCGGCTTCCCCTGCTTCCTCTAGCAGCAGAGAATCTTGTCCTCCAGTTGCTCCCAGGTCTTCTTGGATGTTGGCTGGATTTGACATTGTGTTCAGACCTCTCGGAAGAAAATTTATTAATTCTCCGGGTGGGCTGGTAATGTGGAGATTCAGAATAATGTCAGCTGGTGCTCCATTCAAAATCCAAGAAAGAAATATTTAGACTCCTTTAATCAGAGAAAAGATATCTTTTACTGGAAATCAAGTGGTAGCAACAAAAGAATTCTGAATCTGAGAAAATGGGTGCATAAATCACATATACAAAGTAATGGCAACGTTCCCACCCCCAATAGTTCAATTGGCTCATCCAATTAAAAGTTGTGTATATCATCATGTGGGCATCTCCAGGTGGTGATGAGGCTTCTGTCCGTTGACCTTGACATAGCTTGATAAAGGGTTGCAGCTGTGCATAGCATAGGATAGAAACCTAAGCAAGAATATACCCCCCCCCAGTTTATACAGTTCTGGTTTGTAACACCTCCAGCTCACTTCCCATAACCATTCCCCCTCCTCCCCCCGTTACTTATGACAGCCGAAAGATGCAAAGCAAAGGGAGAAAAATCTTGAAGGCTGACAGTGCCTTTCTCCAGTTTTTTCCACAGCCAACGGAGCCACACTCCCACTCCCTGTCAGCTGCTCAGCCTCCCCCTCTGAATCAGATTCTGACAGGGACATGACAATAGGTGCCCCTGACATGAGCGACATTGAGCTGGCCACACACACCCAGCCACACACACTCTGGCCATGCTTCCCTCAGCCCGAGGTGAAACACAATCCTGCTGCAGGTCTCAATGAAATCAAGTTTGACACCCCTGCTATACAGTACGAAGATGAGGTGTATGTCTCTGTTGGTATAGTCATAGAATCAAATAGAGATGACTTGTTCCCCTTTCCCCATGTGACATAAAATTAGAATTGAGTGGAACCAATTTTTACAAGAGATTGCTATTAGTTCAGGGTGCAAGAATGGAAAAAATTGGAAAATGCATGTATTTGAGATAAACCCCTTTCAAATGAGCCCTACGGCCCTTAAAACCTATTGAGAGATCTCTTGCAGGTTGTCACATCTTAACATTTTATTGTGAACCTCCTCTCCCACATTGATTCATAAATACACAAGACCAAGGTACAAAAGCTCCACTTGACATCAAAACTAGTTTTACAAAATGACCAAAGTTTGTAGCACTACAATATGAAATTCTCAGAACCTAACAAATGAAGCCAACTATCCTGATTTGCATTCAGACCCTCATTGATTGCTATTGTCTGTTTCAAAAATGTGGATTCCTCACAAAAGAGTATGATGAATCTAATGGCACTGGTTTTGTGGAAGTTTATGCAGTTTGTCAGCATGGGTTACCCAACAGTGTGGTCAAAGCGTACAATAATTAGAGGCAATTCAGCCTGTGATTTGCTCCTAGTAGTTTTACTCCAACTTTATTTTGGAGCAAGTTCCAGTAAGTTTGATGGGATAATTTTGAGTAAACCTCCATTTATTTGGCTATAAGGAAGGAGATTATTACACTAACAAAGATCATACTCGAGATCTGACCATCTCTTCTTACACTGCAAGTGTTAGCCTGGGATGATGTTATTTGGAGGGAAGAGTACAAATGTGACAATAATTAGAGCTCCCCAACTATTCCATTACAAACCTGGTTCTTTTCAGGGCATCCAATGTTACTGGCTCTTTCAAGTAAGCTTCTTAGCTTGAAGATGTTATTAATGCCTTATAAATTGTCCTGGAGAAATCTCAGAGTAGGTAGTCTGTCAGGATTCCTCTTACCAATTGGGGTAACTCTGCAGACAGTGGGGATGAAGCCCAATCTGGGGCTCCCTCCAAATGGGTGGGATTTCAACTCCCCAAATGCTCAGTAATGGCTATGCTAAAGGCATAAGTATCAGTTCAAGTATTGTGACATAATGATGCAAGCATTGCCTCATCGTACATGCATTATAACATCATACTTAGTGGTCAGGATGTATTTCCCACTTGTCACCTTGCACCCATGGATACTTAAGGCTAGCTGAGGAATTCTGGGAGTTGAAGTCTACTCATCAGGAGGTTGGTCATATTCAGCAAGGCCGGCTCACAATATTTGGTAAGTTCCCTGATATTCTTGACTGCATTATTTTGGGGGAGAGAATGGACATTTTGGTTTCAGGAGAATAGTATAGATTTTTTTTTTTAATCAGACAACATTTGTTCTGTGTTTCAGATTTGCAATGTGTACTTTGCATTTTTCAAGTCATGGTAAATATTTGTAAGAAAGTACAGATGAATACTGTATATGCACCATACATATAATGCACAATGCTTGGGCTCCTTCCAGCTTTCCCAGTTTATTCTGTGAATTATATCTATCCAGGAATATATTTAAAGTTCTCTCAATTATGTACATGTGTGCTAACTGATTTTTATGGCTTTTCTTTCTATCTGGGTACCACAAGCATAACTGACCACCTTCTACTCAGCACTTGAATTACAGGGATGCAGAAAGGCCTTCCTTTTTTTATAGCTATTTTGAACCAAACCAGCTTCAGGTTTTGAAATGCTCTGGAAAAAGATAGGGCATCTCAAAAAACTATGGTTCAGAAGGCAATATGATTGTTAGACCACTTTAAACAATAATCACATCTGAGCTAGAATTGTGTTAGGCAGCCTTTAAATTTAAATAAATAAATAAATAAAAAAGATGACCATAATAATGAAAAAAACCCCCTGTGTTTTACAAATGTAGGGGTCTGTTTTCTTTTTCCCAAATATAAATGTAAGTTAAATAGATTCGAGAAATGGAAGAAGCTGACTGAGAGAAAGTGTAGCAGCTCTGTCAAACCTGAAAATAGGAATAAAAACATCTCATTCATACATCTATAAACATCAATAGGCTACAAGATTTCTGCAAGAAAGGGATATTACTGATACTATTACAAAGAAAAGAGCAGACGTTTTACAGAAAATTTGACAAATTTCAGCCATTCTAATGTCTATCTTAAGGGACCTTATCACAGTATTGGAATTGATTGGGTAGGTTCTGATAATATAAAGAACATTTTGAAGCCCATTGATCCATAACAACTGGCTGATAATAAAAGATTTCTTGCCTTTCTCTGTCTTACACATGGAAGTGAACAAGCATGTTGTTTGCCTCGGTCCTGATATGAAGTAATGGGGATTTTTATGAGAGTCTAGAAAGAATCTTAAATTTTGGAATAATCCCATTTTTTTTCATCATTTTCTGATTTCCAGCTTAGATATACAGTCAATATAATTTCAAATCAGAGAAACTGAATCACAACAAAGTCAACAGTGATAAAGCTGGTTGTGCCTTAGTGTTCTGCTTTCTAGAGCATTTCAGGGATCTTGTTCAGTCTGTGCTCTTCTGGACAGCAACTTCCCTGGTAAAACTTTGACACACTGAAAAAAGAGGAAAAGAAAGCAAAGCAGTGAGTGAATGAGGCAATGGAACCTTGGCTGTGAGACTAATATCTGTCAAGATTTCATTTCAGTCTAATGCAGTCCACCTCCTCCGTGACGGGCATTGCGCTGGTTCTGATGTCCATATCTACACTAGCCTTGGATCCATAGTAGGTGGACCTCCACCTAAGCAGCATAATCTTCTTGAAGTACTTCATGGTGTTGTTCTTGACTGTCACAAAGCACATGGTATTTATCATGCTATTGCTCATGGCGATGCATTCCACAATGTAGAAGGCTGTCAAGTAATGCTTTTCCTTCACAAAGACAGTGGGGAAGAAGTCACGGACAATTGTGAAGCCATAGAAGGGTGCCCAGCAGAGAACATACGCAGTTAGGATGCACATGAGCACCAGCACGGTTTTCCTTCTGCAACGAAGCCTTTTTCTGATCTGCTCTGTCTGGAAGCCTGGCACAGTTTTAAACCAAAGCTCCTGTGAAATCCTGGCATAGCAGAGGGTCATGGTGAAGACTGGCCCAACAAATTCGACGCCAAAGATGAACAGAAAATAGGATTTGTAATACATCTGCTGATCGACTGGCCAAATCTGTCCACAGAAAAACTTCTTTTGGTTTTTTATCATGAACAGTTCAGTCTCAGTTGCAAAATAGGCTGATGGTATTGCAATGATCAGGGAGACGATCCACACCAAAGCAATTAGACAGGTTGCTGTTTGGTAATTCATCCGAGGTTTCAATGGGTGAACAATGGCAAGGTATCTGCAAAATACAGAAGTTTCCAAATTTGTATTAGAAAAGATTCACTTGTTTTTATTGCTTCAAAGTAGCTTAAGGTAATTAACAGAAATGGCAATTTGTTTTATTGGCCATCGAGCTGCTCTTATTCAATATTTAAGAAATGGAATTGTAGGTAGTGTATCACTATTCCTTGATAGAATAGAGTGTGGTTAACTATAGTTTATTCATATCTGCAGGCAACCAAGATAGAAGACCTTGCCCTAATATTTGATCAAAAGACATCTTCCACTAACGTAGCATCCAATAACAAAGCGCCCCTAGAGATTCAAAGGAAGTGACCCTATAACTCCAGAAAAAAACAGCAAGATGTCCTTCGTCAAAGGAATCTGGGACCATTCTTCTGTAATTTCTTCAGATTTCAGATCTGCAGATACTGGTCACAATCATACACAGTGCCTATCCTCCACTGCCTTTAATTCTAGAGAATTGGGGAGGGTTGATTCACTTGTCCTTTGGACTGTAGTCTGTGGCACTTTCTCCTGACTCTTAAGATTATTCCTACAGCTCTTTACACTTTACAGCTGGGTACAAACATAACAATCCATATGTTGATTTTGTAATACATGTTTTATTATTTTATGTATGTGTGGATCAAGCCACTATTGGGTTATTTATAGTGCCATGGCTTGGTGTGTTGTGCAAATCCTGAATCTGTACACTGTGGGTGATTGACAGTGTGATAGTTATGGCTTTGTCTGAAGAGGCTTGGATTTGCATTGGGGAGACTGTCCAATTTGTTTCATCGAGTTTCAGAAGCAATATGGTTTCCCTCAATGAGTCACTTTGTGTCATCTTGAAGACTTGGACAGCAGTTCTGATAGTACCAATAACGGACAATATTTGTAGCTCTGGGTTGACATGAGGGGTCCTTGATGCTCTATGAACTTGGTTGATGATGTTACCTAGTTTGAGTAATAAAACATCTGCAAGAAAACAACCAAGCTCAGAGAGTGCCAAGGACCTCTTAGTTCTAATAGACTGAAGAGGCTTCTGAGCTTGAGCAGAAAGACTCTTCCAACAATGGAACACCTCTGTTACCATTTGAAATAGTTAGGGAAGGCATCCGAAACAATGCAATTGCTTCACTTTTAATATGTGGGGTTTGTGTATGTGGGAGGGTGGTGGAGGTTGTCATAGCTCTTCTTCAATTAGGTGATTGGACTGAAGTTTTGCATAGCCCTAGGGGATTATTTGTCAATGTTCACAACATCATTCTCTTAGCTCTTCAAGAACTATCAGAATGTACTAACCTGTTCTTTAGGTTTTTTTTTACAACTCATTTTGTCCACTGAGATGAGTTTCTATTCACAGAAGTTTAAAAGAGAATGATCAAAGGTAAGTTGATATCCTTTCTTTTCTCTCCACATTACAGTGACATTCTCCAAAGTCAGGCTGTACAATAAAAAAATAATCAAATCTTGTCTTTCCTATGTCACCGAATCTTTTCTGCTGAAGTGTAATATTTTCCATTTCACTGCTCTCAAATATTTTCTATTTGACCTTTGCTAAACAAGTGGTTCCCATTATTTGTACATCACACGGGTCGCCAACCTTTTGGACCTCAGGGACCACCAAAATCATAATTTTAGATCCCAGGGACCACTAACCGGTTTTGTGGGTGTGGCCTAATTTGTGGGTGTGGCTTGGTGGTCATGTGACTGGCTGGGCATGGCTTGTATGTAAATATTATAAATATTTATATAAATATTGAATTTTTTATAAAAAAGAGCAACTTTTACCCAAAATCAGGTAAAGCAGGCAGACAGATTGAGTTACTCACAGAATCATAGATTCATTCAGAGATCTATCTATCTGCCATTGGCTCGCTCAGTCTGTCACATGAAATTTGCTTGCAAGCAAACTCACAACATTAACTCACAACACACCATGCATGTAAATATCGAATTTTTTATTTTTAAAAAAGAGCAACTTCTACCCTAAATCAGGCAAATTCTTCCACATTTTTAGCCTATACTGCAAAGATATCACATCACTATAATTGCCTATAAAAACAGACATGCTAATGAATGTATCAATGTATATTCCAAGCATGCCATCAGATGTTGAATATGTCAAAAGCCACTGAAGGTTGATTTCATAAACATCCTTAGGTCATTCCAAGACTGAGCTGCTGTACAAAATAGAAGTAATGTTTGAACAGAAGGGATTGCTATCTTTATAGGATGTCCTCTGGGCAAGCCTTCCACAATTTGGCACTCTCTCCAAATGAGTTGGATTATAACCCTCTTATCCCCAACTACAGATAGCATATCAGAAAGCAGTACAGGTAGTCCTCGACTTACAACAGTTCATTTAGTGACCATTTGAAGTTACAACAGCACTGACAAAAAGTGACTTATGACCATTTTTCACATTTATGATCATTGGAACATCCCCATGGTCATGTGATTTGCATTTGGATACTTGACAACTGGTTCATATTTATGACCGTTGCAGCACCCACCCATGGTCATGTAATTTATATTTGGATGCTTGATAACTGGTTCATATTTATGTCCCAGGGTCCAGTGATCCCCTTCTGATAAGCAAAGTCAATGGGGAAGCCAGATTCACTTAACAACCATGTTCCTAACTTAACAGTGATCCATTTAACAAATGCGGCAAGAAAAGTCGTAAAATGGAGGGAAACTCGTTTAGCAAATTTCTCCCTTAACAACATAAGTTTTGGGCTCCATTGTGATCGTAAGTTAAGGACTAGCTGTACTGGTTAAGAAGATGGGGATTGCAGTTTAGCAATATGAAGGGAAGCTGATACCAAGAACATTTTTCATGCAAGTATCTACTGGCACTGAGGGTTGCTCCTAATAGAGCATGTATACCTATTTTACCTAAACTTTGCCATTTTCAAATGCAAAAGAATCCCACAAATTACTTGGGGTTCTATTTAAATCTTTTTTAAAAGCCTGTAGATTTACATAATTGCTTTAATGTAGGATTGTTGCCTGAAACAATAGATTCCCTTGTGGAGGGGAAATTGGGCAATCTTTGTTCATGATTAGTGTTTCATCGCAGCCTCCTTAATAATTACACGGGAAAGATATTCCTTTCAGCCTTGCCTGTTTTCCATATCTGAACGCTGTTCAATGTTTGAAATGCAGTGGACGGTTTGGGCATCAAGTCCCACTACGACAAACAAAGCAACAGCATTTTGAGTTATACCTGAGATGAGTACAACATGCTGTTTCAGTCTAAGCATTCTAAAACTGCAAAATCAAATCTGATTTCTACTGGTTAGTGGTCAATTGGGAAAACACAATCCTCAAAACATGTTTTGATTTATTCTGCAAATTGCCTTCTTCTGCAAATGACAATAATATCAGCATGTTAAACAAACAAAGAGCTGGGTTTCTGAAAATAAAATGCTGATTACTTTGGAACCATTTCCAGCAACCACAGTATTCCTCTCTTCTTCATGAACACTTCCAAAAGAGCAGAAACCCATCATTTATCATTAATGGAGTAACGTAGGATCACTGGAATTCCAGAGGTGAGGAATCTTAGAAAAGCCATCAATATCACTCTCAGAAAGCCAGAAGATACTATCCCGAGCAGAGGTATAAGTGGAAGATTTCTACCCAAACCTGACCAAACCTGGGGTGGTAGTGGCGGTTGATTGCTAAATCTATGGCCCCACTTTCAATCTGCACACAACTCTGCCAAGACCTAGCATCCTTTTTCAGATGTTCCCCCAGCAGCTTTTTATTACAACTTTCTGCTTTTGATGTCAAATGATAACTGTGATTTATCTTTCAGTGCAATAATGATGAAGGGTTCTGAAATGGAAGAAGGCTTCCAATAAATCATATGCTTTTTTTTTTTTTAAAAAAGAAAAGAATAAATACAGCAATTCCTGGCTTCAGTTAACCCTAGTTTCCCAACTGTCCCCTTACCTGTCCATAGCAATGGCCAAGAGTGCATTAGTTGAAACATAGAGGGAAACAGTGCGCAAATAATTGATGGATGCGCAGAGGATGTGGCCATGTTCCCAGGATAGCTGGCGCACCACATAATAGTCCATCTCAAATGGACAGCAAACAATGGCCACGATGAAGTCTGAGATAGCCAGGTTTGCAATGAGAAGATTGGTGAGATTCCGCAGCTTCTTATAACGAACGAGAGCAGCAATGAAAATGAAGTTGCCAATACCGCAGACCAACATGATGCCAGCCAGTGCCACACCAATGACAATTTTGGCAGCGAAGAAAGTGCGAGTCTTGGTCACATCATCATCATCATCCAAGAGCAGGTCATAGTCACTGTAGGTGAAGTTGAAAGGGAAGGTGAAGTTTTGATAAGCAGGGAAGTCTCCAATATGGTTGCCATAGATAGCAGCAAAGCTGGTATGTGGGTATGTGTTATTGGGATGATGTGCTTCCTGCTTCATGGTGGTGATCTTGTCTCTTTTCTTCAGTGATGCTTTATTGAACTTTATCTTTTCACCACCATCCATGGGAGAAACCTCACTGTTCTGTAAGTCATGTTCTCAACATCTTTGACAGCATCAGTATAATTTCTTACCTTTCAAGACAAGAGAGAAGACTTAGAGAAAGGATAACATACAGTTCTCTTCCCCCAAAGCTTATCTTGAGGCACGCCAAAGATTGGGAAGGACAAATCTTTTTCTAAGATCCTTTCCCACTTTTTATGCTTGGACAAAACAAGGTCAGTTTTCAAATCCACACTAGGGGCTTTTTCAGGTAGTTGCATTTTGTAAGAATATTTTCCCCACAAAAACGGAGCTCACTGATTGACAGTGAGGGGAGGGGAGGAAATAAAGTTAAATTTCCTTCAGCCTTTTGCAATTTGTGAAAGGCTCCCAAAGAAACAAAACTGCCACTCTTGCATTTTAGCAACCCAAGTAATTAAATTGAGTGTGATGAGTTGCATGCCAGCAAGATTTTATTTTGCAAGTAGATAATTCCAATACCAGTTTACATTTCTCATCCTTTTGTTGAAGTCAATAAAACAGATTGATTGATTCCTGACATGAATAAACTACCTCAAACTCAAAGGCTCAATAAATCACTCCAAATACACAAAAGTAAAAGGAAGTTGGAGAGTCTTACTGTGCAATGGAATCAATAACTTCATCCTATAGGGACAAGGGAACCAAATTCTTCATCTGCTTGGAGATACTATGCTTATATAAATCAAGAATGGCTATCCAAAGTTTTAGGTAAGGTTCTCTGATGCCCTGATCTGAGTTCTAGTCATGAAGGGCTTTCCATTTTTCTGAGTAAGGAGGATTTTCAACACTGGGTCTCTCAAATATATATTGTGCCATCTATATTGGATCATTCGAGTGAATCTATAAACTGAACACCTAGAGCTAATTGAATTTCAAGCTTCACCACTGTTTTGGATCTGTAGTTTGCTCATTTACCTGGACCACTTTTCTCTTTTATATAATGAAAAATGCTTTGTAAAAATAGGACTTGGTTGGTTTGTTATAACAAAATCAGCAGTGCAATGGCTGCTTAAATAGCCTCTGGCTTCCAGGGAAAAGGATGTGGTCAATCCAATCTGCCTGTTCTGGTTAGAAATGGTGCAAACTTTCCCATGAAAAAGAAAGAGAGGTTGAAAACCAGAGGAACTGCATATAACCTTTCATAAGTGACATTATCTTACGTAGCCTCATGTCTGTGTTTCCATTACTGTGGAAGGAAGACTGATATTTAAAGTTGCAAGATCAGATTGTATATTTTATATATAATTATGTAACTACTGAAGCCCAATGGAGCAATTGGATTCCAAATGCTGCAAAACAGTTAGGCTTATTTTGCATTGTGGAGATGTCAAGCAGCATCAGGTATTTTGTCTGGGTAGTAAAGAAGATTCTGCTTATGCTAATCAAACCTCAGTCATCATAGATTGGAGCAGTCTATATATTTCATCGTAAACAATCACACAACCGAATAAACAATTTTTTAAACATAATTTCCTGACAATACATTGGGATTCTCAGGGCAACGAACAGCTAGATTTTGCCATAAGAAACATCTCTGGGAAAGTTCAGTTGCTTATCATGTTTCATGTGTGGTAGGAATGTGTGATTCAAATGAAGAGGGAAAACCTTTCATCTAAATCCGTCTAAAGAAAAAGGTAAAAATTGCAGACTTGTTAGAGGCTTTCCTGAGGCATTAGGTGGTTGCCAGGTCAAATCTTTGTTACTGTTCTGTTGGCATTCACGTAATTGTTATTGTGTGAAATTTAAGAGAAAAAAGGCTAACAGCACCATGTGTATCGGACTTATTCAGAACTAAGTTTCACTGACTTATGTCAGTGTTTCCTACAATTCCACCGCAAAGAAACAGCCTTAGGAATAAAGCATAATTTTCTAGAGATTAATCACTACAATGTCTAAGAAGAGTGTACTGTCGAACAATTCTCTGTGGCAGAAAAATCCAAATTCAAAATCAGTGTATGCCTTGACTGTAAACAAAGGCATAATCAAAACAAACTAGTAAATTGTACATGCTGTCATCACGTTTACTGATTAAAAACAAAGCCACCTAAAATAAATAAATCAGACTGTACCTGTTCTAGAGCTTGTATTTGGGACAAATTGTGACTTCTTCATATGCTGTAATCCCAAGAATAATTGGAGAGTCTTGAAAATCACTACAGAGTTAGTGAAATTGAAGAATGCTGCCTGGTTCTAGAAGTGGCATTGCAGAATGCAGGTCTTCTTTAGAGCTGAGCAAGAGGAGAAGTCTGGCTCTCTGTGTGTCTGCATCTAAGGTCTATCCTCAGTAGGTGGCATCTTTATGCATATGTAATTTTAAAGAGGCAGTACTCAGTATGTCATATTCTGATGCACATGTGATGTATGTTAAGAATCCATTTGTGTGTTTTATCCAGCCTTCAAGAAAATGGATTTTTTAAAAAAACCTTTGAGTTTATCAAGGGCAATTATCTTAGAAGGCTTGGAGTCTGGTTTAGATCACTTGACAACCAGAGAAATCCTCTCTTTTTCCTTCTCCTCCCCAAAGGGAATTGTGCTTTTTTTTTTTTGCTGAAAATCTGAACATGGTATGATTTTTCCAAAGAGCTTTTCTGTACAGAAGTTTCAATTATTGTTGAAATTGTTTTAAGCAGCCAGTGCCATTTCAAAGATTTCTGGAGGTTGGTCATGTCCTGGACCTGATGCGACTGAATTGACTGCATGAAAGCTGCCATCTCAACTGCTAACGGAATAAATAAATACTGGGATAAGAGATAAGTGCACATAGAAATAGTCCATCCAATCCAAAGCCTTTGAAAATGCCATTGAGTGATTGCAGTTAATGGTGTCATTTCCCCCAAATTTTGCTTTTTATGTCTCATCATTTTCAGTACTTTGTCCCCCTATATGTAGATGAAATATTTAATTAGTGTACTCAGACATCCTGGCACTGATAATTATATCTATCAGTTCATTAAATCTAAGTGGTGGGATTCAACCAGTGTTAGCTGAGCAGGTGCTTCGCAGTGCATTTGAAAACAGCTCTAAATCTTACCTTCTGCTGCAGCCTCGGTGAGTAAAACAGCTGAGGCCCGGCAATCCACTCCGTCATGCTTATTAGCTGGGTTTCAAACAAAGGAAATATAGGACAGACTAGCGCAGGGGCGGGTGGGCATTGCCAACTCATTGCTGGAACAACCGGTTCACCCGAACTGGTCTGTATTGGCTGAATCCCACCCTTGGATCGAAGTCACAAATCCTACGACATGATTGATTTTAAAACAGCATGACTATGCACTGAATGAAAAAGTATTTAGGGCTCCTTGTGGAATTTGTGGTGCCTCAAAGGCACCATTAAGACCATTTGTAAAAAAATGTAAAGCCCTGAAATCTTTTTTCTCTTTAAATTAAAATCTGAGACAGAAACAAATTATCAGTTTTACTATCCCCTCTCTAATCTCTCAAACTCCCTAATTTTATCACCTTGCCTTAAGATGTTTGTTACATCTTTTTGTAGGCATGTAAGGGGGAAAAAACCTCCTCATAAAATACAGTAGTTAGTCCACTGGTCTTCAACTGTACATAGGAACACTTGTGGGTCTTCTGCCCCCAAGAATATGTGACTACTAAATCTTAACTATAGAGCAATGGACTATTTGGAATTCTGTTTGTCATCTTACCGTGTCATAGATCAAGTGACAGCTTTATTGCCCAAACTTACTGATTTACCTAAGCTGCTTCTATGCATGTTTGAGTTGCTTTTGTTATTATCATATTTAGATTCAGTCTTTTCTTTAGGAACACAAGGAGATCATGCTTACATGTGGTACTTCCTTTTATCACAATTGCATTATCCTATGAGGAAATTAGGTTGAAAGTCAATGATAGTCACACAGTGACTTGCTATGTCTGGATGATAAATTTTACATCTTAGTCCAATACATTTACCTCTACACTATACTAGATTTTCTCAAGTGACAATTATTAGGAGAGATTTCTTGTACCTATTGTAAGTTCAGGTTCTAACTACCGCATATATTTTACTTGAAAGATGAGATCTTTTCACCTTAAAATGCAGGAGCCCTTGTGGTGCAGTGGTTAAATGCAGTATTACAGGCAAACTCTGCCCATAGCCTAGAGTTTGATCCTGACCAGCCTCAGACTTGACTCAGCCTTCCATCTATTTGAGGTCAGTAAAATGAGGACTTAGATTGTTGGGGGCAATATGCAAATAATGAGGACATTGTAAACTGCTCAGAGAGTGCTGTAAAGTGATATGGGCCAGTATATAAATATAAATGCTTTTGCTATTGCTAAAAATCACACTAATTGATTAATAAGAGGTGCTTTTAAAGCAATAGAATAGAATATTAAAATATCCAGAAAGCAGTAACTCACAACTGGTACCAACCTCAAGCTCAATAATCACAGTTACAGATGCTCTCTGACAGGATTTGCTTTGCCACAAGGTAGGAGTGCCCACTGAATCTCCCATGGGAGCTATTCCACATCTGGGGACCAAATATATAAGAAAACCTTCTTCATTTGGGCCTACTCTCACCTACCCTCACTTATGTGGGAAATCTTACCTATGTAGATGGTCATTAGCCCTGCAATATTTTTTTTTTTTGCTGAACTGAGCAGCCCCTCTTCTTTTTAAGGTCATCCTTCCTGCTGCAGACAGTTGTGCGGTACATGGGGAAGCCAAATGATCCAGGACTGATTTACAAGTGTCCTTGATATAAATGGACCGGACACGGGTTTTATTAACGAGGAACTGCTGCTGCTGAATGAGAGAGATCCCTTCTGCATCATGGAAAGGGGAGGCCCGAAAGAATGGTGGTGATTTTTTGCCTCTCCAATTTACTGCAGGCAATTCTCCTCCTCAAATACAGGATGGCCTAGCCCCTTCTAGTCAATGTACAACAGAATGAAAAGCTTTCCTGTGAAGCTTTCCTCATTTCAGAAAGCATGGATTCCTTGAAGGTGAGACCCCCAGCAGCAGAAATGGGAAAGGAGACACTCAGCCCCAGTGCTTTAATGACTTTGAATCCTTTTGAGTCTAGACCTCAGTGGCCTTTCTTCTCCTCCCTTGTCAATTTACCTCTTTCATGTCTCTGATTTCCATCCAGGTTTTCCCTCCAGATCTCTATTTCTTCTCCTTTATCCTGAGTGTTTGGTTTATATGAGAAAGAATTTTTATATGTATATATGCAGGTGGGTGGTCCATTAATCCTACAAATGGGGGGACATTGTAGACAGATAATTTTAATATCTCATTCTTTTGCTGTTGTTGTTCTGGCTCTGTTTTTTCTTTTCAGAAAGATTCTGACCAATTGGAATAAACGTGTATGCATATATATGCATGTACACCCCCACACCCCCCCACACACGTTTGCACATATAGGGTGCAAACATATGCAAGTAATATACATTCACTTTAATTAGGTGGATTTATAAGATGGGTTTCAATTGTCATTAGCAGCCATAGATAAAATGACAGAACTGGATGTTGTGTAGGTATTTGAGGTTAGTTTATTTTTTCCCTATTGGTGGGGAAGGGTTATATCAAATTCAGAGTTGTCCCCTATTCACATCATCATGTAGCTGCAATACGAATTAATATGAAAAAAAAATATCTGATTAGCTTCAATAGATATTCTTCTCCTAATGGTAATTGGTTCATGGGTGGGTATATGATATTTATTTAGATTGCATTCTGAAGGAAAGGTTTAAGCCCTTTTGCCCATGAGATGTGATGTGAATGATGCTTCCACTCTGTATTTGAATATTTATTCCTTTATTTTTTAAATGACATGGTTGGTAATCATTATCTTAGCGCCTTTTGTGGCTAGCTTAAAATGGGCTGCAGAAAATGATACTGGGATTGCTCTTAAAGAAGAGATAAAAAACAGATGAGTAAAGAAAGTGGTATGCTGAATACATTGGCTCAGAGTGCCAGTGATACAACCTACGTTTTTCTGGGCAACAGAATAAGAGAAATGACCTTTAAAATGGAATTGTACGGCCTTTATTGTACCAAGGGCTGCACATTTTTTCCAATGTAACTGAGTTTTTAGCAGGAAATGATGAAGACAATCAAAGAGTGGTTAAATATAGAAGAGAAAGAGGAAAATCCCCCCTTTTTTTCTCAGTTAAGAAAATTGTTCTTTCAGTCAGGCAGTATGATGTTTTGCAAAATATATTACTTGTAGCAGACACAGTATAGTGAATATAATAGAACATAGCATGTAACTCTTACTTGGTAAGTGCCTCAAAATTAGAAATGCTGCCTTGCATAGCTGAACATGCCTAGTGTTCTGGACTAGCAGGCTTGAAAGCCTGCATTCGGATTGGTCCGCTAACAGCGGGTCGTGATTGGTCGCTCCAGACTGATCCGATTGGTTAGTTAACGGGCTGCCGCGATTGGGCAAACCAAGCGCGGCAAGCTCAAATCGATGTCATTGGATGCTTAGCCACAGCCAGCTCTATAAAAGGGGCTGCTGCGGCTAGGATATTTCGCTCAGATCGGAAGTCACTAATAAAGAGCTGTTGTTGCTATCTGAGTCTCGTCTCCGTTCTTGGACCCATCCTTCCAGACTTAACACTGGCGACGAGGATGGGATGCGGAGACAGCAGAGCTGACTGAGCACTCGCAGAAGATTGACCGAGCACGTGGCTGACAGCGCGCAGACGTCGGCAGAATGGCCAGCAGCGCTGTACCACCCGCCCCGTTCGATCCAGCCAGCAAGGACTGGGACTCCTATATGGACAGGTTTCAAATGTTCCTAGAGTCCAACAATCTGAAGGATGCCACTCCCAGCAAAAAACGAGCAGTTTTCCTGACGCATTGCGGACCCACCGTCTTTAAGATGGCCAAAGCACTTGCAAAACCGGCTGAAGTCAAATCAATGGACTGGGATACCCTTGCTCCCATCCTTCGCAACCATTACACTCCAGCGGTACCGACTCTCATCCGCAGACACGAATTTTACCAAAGGGATCAACGCGAAGGTGAGAGCATCGGGGATTTTGTGGTTGACCTAAGGAACTTAGGCTGATTGTGTGGCTTCGTTAATCTAGAAGAAGCCATGCAGGATCGAGTCATCCTTGGCCTAAGAGATCCAACGGTCCAAAGCAAGATCATGGCCAAGGGAGACATCTCCCTCGCGGATTCCATAGCCGACGCCACTGCAGCTGAAGCCGTAAATCAGCAGCATAAGGCAAATGGGGCCAGCCGCCAACCCACCAACGATATACGGCAACGCCATCAGGGAAATACACGTCAGCCACCCATCATGAAGACATCGAATCCTCATCGGATAGTGAAAAGGAAGAAGTCCACAGACTCCGGTCAGAATGCGAGCAATGAGACCGGGCGGGGTCGTAAATCGAACTTCCAATGCACCGGGTGTGGTGGGAACCACCCACGATCCGAATGCAGATTCCTAGACACCATCTGTCATTTTTGTGAAAACGAGGGCATATTGCTAAAGTATGCCGGAACAAAAGAGGTTCCAGCCCCAGACGGAAAGAAAACAGTCCCAGAAAAACCGATGGCACCCCACCACAAATCAGGACCGCCCAAACAACCAGTGGAACCAGTACAACAGACCCGGAAGTTTACTGGCGCACCCAGATGGGAAGAAGCACATCAGACTATCACCATCGGCCACGCTTCATCCTTGGACACCAAAAAATCCATGTAGAGGTCACCATCGAAAATCAACCGTGCATCATGGAAGTGGACTCCGGGTCTTCCCTATCCATGGTCTCCTGGAAAACCCTAAAGCAGCCTGATTCCCAACATCCGCCGCTGAGACCTCAGCATCCAGAGACTCATATTAAAGGACTACTAGGGCAACCGGATTCGGTCGCTGGCACCAGTCATTTCCAGGTCTCCTTCAAGGACCACACCGCAATACTACCACTCACCATCATTGATAGAGACCCGACCCAGCCTACTGGGTCTACAGTGGTTCGCGCCATTAGGAATTGGAATGGCAGGCATCAACCATACTGAAGACGAAGACTGGGAAGCGGCCCTCGTCCAGGACTTCCAAGAAGTCTTCAGTGAAAATCTAGGCAAGTACAAGGGGTCCCCTATCTCCTTTAATCTCCACTCCTGACACCGCGCCCATTCGCCTAAAACCACGCCGAGTCCCTTTTGCTCTCAAACCCAAAATTGACAAGCAACTGGACAAACTAATTGCACAAGGTGTGTTAGAACCCATTGATCACTCCCGATGGGAGACCCCAATTGTAACTCCCATAAAACCTGACGGGTCTTTGAGAATCTGTGGGGATTACAAGGCCACCCTCAACCACTCATTACAGCAGAGTGCCTATCCGGTACCAGTGGTCCAGCATCTCCTTCACTCACTTGGGGGTGGCAGAATATTCGCAAAGCTTGACCTGGCCCAAGCTTATCAACAGTTGCCAGTAGATGCTGAAACCGCCAAGCCCAAACCATAGTTACACACAGAGGCGCGTTCAAATGTAACAGGCTCCAGTTTGGAGTAAGCGTAGCACCAGGCATCTTCCAAAGTCTGATGGAGAGGTTGTTGCAGGGCATTAAAGGGGTCGTGCCCTACTTCGACGACGTGTTAATAGCTGCCCCAACAAGGAGTCAGTTAGAGAAACGACTAAGAACAGTCCTACAAAAGTTCCAAGACGCTGGCCTCAAGGTAAAAAAGGAAAAGTGCCAGTTATGCACTGAAAGGGTTGAATTTCTTGGTTACCTCCTTGACAAACAAGGAATTCACCCTACAGAAAAGAAATTGGCAGCCATCAAAAATGCCCTGAGACCAAAAACAAAACAGACCTTCAAGCCTTCCTGGGACTCATTAACTTTTATAACATTTTCCTACCCCAGAAGGCGACCGTCGCTGAACCCCTTCATAGACTCCTCGATAAAAAGGCTTCCTGGATTTGGGGATGATGGGAGGAACATGCCTTTCAACAAGTAAAGGACCTTTTAACTTCGGATGCAGTGCTCATCCAATATAATGAAACACTTCCATTAACTGTGACTTGTGACGCCTCACCTTTTGGGGTAGGAGCCATCCTGAGCCACGTCCTACCAAACGGTACAGAGGCGCCTATTGCATTTTTTTCAAGAATTTTATCAAAAACAGAAAGGAACTATAGTCACCTAGACAAGGAAGCCCTCGCCATTGTATCTGCAATCAAAAGGTTCCACGAGTATGTGTATGGGAGATCATTTTCCATCATCACAGATCATAAACCATTGCATCCTGGTGGGTGACAAACCTACTCCACATATTCTATCCCCTAGAATGACATGATGGTCGGAGTTCCTAGCCGCCTACCACTATCAATTGAGACATCGCCCGGGAAAACCATCCCCACGCAGACGCTTTGAGCCTCTCTCCACTACCAGAACTCCAAGATGACCCGGCTCCCACACTACCAATACTACAAATTGAGACAATTCCCTCACCTCCACTAACAGCACAAGACATCGCATTAGAAACCAAAAAGACTTATGCTTGGCACGAGTTCTTGGCTGGGTGGAGAGGGGATGGCCAGAAATCGAACTCAACTAAACCTTTAAACCCTTCAAGAACAGACAAACAGAACTCTTCTCACAAGAGGGTGCGTGTTGTGGGGAGACCGAGTGGTCATACCAGCAAAACTACAAAAAAAAGTTCTACAATTACTGCACGACGGGCACCGGGCATCGTATGTATGAAAGCGCTGGCAAGAAGCTACGCCTGGTGGCCAGGTATGGACAAACAAATTGAAACCTGGGTCACCACCTGTAGCAGATGCCAAGAGACACGCTCGGCCCCACCAAAAGCTCCACCAGCCGAATGGGAAACTCCCAGAGGCCCCTGGTCACGCATCCATATCGATTTCGCGGGACCTACAAAAGGGCATACTTTCCTAATAACAGTAGACGCATACTCTAACTGGCTCGAGGTTAACAAAATGAAGACTACCACCACAGATGCAGTCATCAAGAAATTGAACAGACTTTTTTGCAATGCACGGCTTACCAGATGTCCTGCTATCCGACAATGGCCCTCAATTTATCGCTTTAGCTTTCGAACAATACTTAGCAAACTGTGGCATACGACACGCATTGACATCACCGGCTCACCCAGCGGCGAATGGTAGAGCTGAACAAATGGTTCAGTTCACAAAAAGAACTCTACAAAAAATGGAACAAGGCAACATCCACGATAAAGTCACCAGGATGCTCCTTCTCCAGCACATCACACCAAACAGTACGACCAACAAAAGCCCAGCTGAACTTCTGATGGCCAGAAAACTCAGATCGCCCCTAGATCGCCTACACCCTGCGTACACCCCGGAAAAGCCCCTGGGCTCCAGCAGTAAACACCGCGCCTTTAAGGTAGGAGACCCTGTATTTGCAAAAAACTTTTCAGGAGACCCATTGTGGATCCCTGCCAAAATAACTCAGATTACAGGCCCCCGTTCCTACCACCTAGAAACCACAAATGGGAGAGTGTGGAAACGCCACATCGACTAGCTAGCTACGATCCAGGCTGGCCACATCTCCCATCAGTGACCCCAACCACGAAACCAGAGGGGAGGGAAACCGCGGGTTATGGAATAGAACCAACATCTGGCCTAGAAGAACAAACCCCACGATCACCACATCAAAGCCTACAATACTCACCAGCTGAAGTAGAGCCTTGGCAATCGGGTGTTTCACCTAGAAGCAGCAGTCGAGCAGGTTCAGCGAGCCCTGGGAGCCCAAGCGGTAGCAACGAAGGAGGCGACTCAATCATCCCGAGGTCACCAGAAGGGAATCACAGCTATGGAACCGGCTCACCGTTCCAGGCAATCCCAGCGAGCAGCCCGTCGGAACCCGAGACCGGACACAGACATTTTGAACGCGCAAGTCAGGTAGGCAGGTGCGAAGACCCGCCTACCTGCAGACTATACATAACCCCACCCCTTAGACGGAACCTAGAGAGGAGGGGTGTTCCGGACTAGCAGGCTTGAAAGCCTGCATTCGGATTGGTCCGCTAACAGCGGGTCGTGATTGGTTGCTCCAGACTGATCCGATTGGCTAGTTAATGGGCTGCCGCGATTGGGCAAACCAAGCGCGGCAAGCTCAAATCGATGTCATTGGACGCTTAGCTGCAGCCAGCTCTATAAAGGGGCTGCTGCGGCTAGGATATTTCGCTCAGATCGGAAGTCACTAATAAAGAGCTGTGTTAGGTATAACATTGATACCAAATATGGTTTGGGTGAATAAATATATAAAACTTAGATATCATGGTTTAAGTGCTTATCACTTTAAGCACAATGTTGCAGGCAATTAGCCGATTAAGGGTGCGGTTAGAAGTTACAATATAAGGAAGCATTAGAAGCTGGAAAGCTTACTGTGACTAACTGTGAATACTGTTTGTACTGTGCCTGTGACCGAGATGATCCTGTCTGCTACTGTTTGCTGATTTACTGCTGAATTCAACTGTTCTACTGTTTGAGCGTCTTGCTGAATATCCAGCGTTTGTTTCTCTGGAGAGAGGCACCGGAGGAGGAGAAGATATCTTTATCGGCTGATAAAGATATTGTAAGGACTCTTAACTTGGACTGTAATAGTGAGTCTTACTGGATGGAAATATAGTGAATGACAAATGGACTGAATGACAATGCTTTAAACTCTAAATGGATTAAAAACTATTTAAACTACAAACAGTGTTTGTGTTCAGTGTGTGTATACTCTCTGGGCCCTTCCACTCTCGTTTGGCTGCCTGGCTTGACTACTGCTGCAATACTCTGCTAGGGGTTAATCCCCAAACACTAACATTGGTTATGGGCCCAGCAGCATAGTCTAACTAACCAGGATATAGCAGAGAGTTGGTGTGAGTTGCACATTACTGTAAAAACAAACTGTTTTAATTAGTTTAAAATAGTCAAAATATCTGAAGAGTAATGGCACAAGTAAATTTGTCACAACTGTCCATGATATCCAGGCTGGATGGAACAAACTATGTTTCATGGTCAATGAAATGTAGTTTACTTCTACGCAGAGAAGGTTTGTGGGATATTATAGCAAACCCACCAGATGTGAGTAGCTGGGATCCTGCTGATGATGATGATAACGAAAAGTTACAAGACTTTAAACGGAAGAATGAGCAGGCTTTATGCATCATAGGACTGACTCTCTGTGACCAGCAGCTTGTCCATATTCGTGGAGAAGAAAATGCTGCAAACTGCTGGGAGAACCTCAGGAAGATTTATGTTCGGGACAGTGTAGGAGCACATATAAATCTTACACGGAAGCTTTTTCGAACGCATCTTCAGAGGAATGGAGATATGTTAGTTCATTTAAACTGTATGAAGAGCATTTTTCAAGAATTGCAAGAAAAAGAGCTTATATTTAATGAACTGCAACAAGTCTACATCATATTATCTTCATTAGATCAAAGCTATGATGACTATGTGACTTAGTTAGAGGTATTGCCAAAAGAAAGCCTCTCATTAACCGACATAACAGGCAGGCTATTAGAAGAAGCCAGAAGAAGGCGTGAGCGTGACGAGCTGAGAGAAGATAAGAAAGAAGAGAAATTATCTTCAAAGCTTGAAAGAAACCAGCTTAGCAAAATACAGCACATGGAAGAAAAGAATTTATCTTCAACAGCATACACAATTAAAAATGTTTTAATTGTGGAGGAAGAGGACATTTGGCAAGTTTCTGCAAAAGGGAAAAAGCCAGAATGTAAAAAAGCCAAAGAAAGCATTTGAACTAGCCATGTTTAGCAACTCTGATGTGAAGAATGATTTATGGGTGGTTGACAGTGGCGCATCCCACTGCATCACAAGAGATAAGACAACATTTATAAAAATGTCTAAAAGCTCTCAACATATATCTCTTGCTAACGGCTGGAATCTTAAAGCTTAAAGGTGAAGGTCTTGCACATTGTCCGTGCATAAACCAGATATAAAAATGTTGTATGTACCGCAACTAAAGTTTAATTTGCTTTCAGTAAGGGTATTAGATAAATTAGGTTATGTAATTACTTTTAAGGATAATAATTGCATAATTGAAAAAGATAACAAAAGGGTAACTGCAGCTTTAAATGGAACATTATATGTCTTAGATAATAGTAAGAAAGGGGAGGCACAGACTGTATTTAATAATATAAAGCCTCATAATGAATGTATCCATTTATTGCATAGGCGTTTGGGGCATGTAAATTTTAAAATGTTAAAACGTACAGTTGAGTTATCTGAAGGAATAAGGTTAAAACCTTGTGATAAATATTTGCGTTGTAATGTTTGCTGTGAAGATAAGAGCAAAGTATTGCCTGCAAATAGGCTAAATGGTTTCAAAACAAAAGAACCTTTAGAAGTAGTATTTGCAGACATCATAGGTCCAAAGAAACCCAGTATGGGGGTGCTAGATATATGCTGAGCATTATGGACCATTATTCTAGATATGGGTTTTGCTATTTAATGAAAAGCAAAACTGAAACATATCAACATTTTTTCAATTGGCTTAAGTTTGCTGAAAGAAAGTCTAAACGGCAACTGATAACCCTGGTGACAGATAATGGTGCGGAATTTATTAATAACAAATTCCAGAACAGACTTAAGGTAGCTGGAATAGAGCATAAGAAGTCTGCTCCATACAGGCCAGAACATAACGCTTTTATTGAAAGAAGAGGCCAAACACTACAGGCAATGGTTAGAACAATGTTAACTGATTCTGGGTTACCTGATTCTTTGTGGGGGAGGCTACAATGTGTGCTAATAACATATTGAACAACGTTGTTAATACAACGACAGGTGAAATACCATTCACCAGGTGGCATGGCAGGAAACCTGACCTAAGTTACCTGCACACATTTGGTGCACCAGCATGGGTGCATATTCCTGCACAACTCAGAAAAAAAGGGAAACATAGAGCTAAAACGATTTTTCTTTGTTGGTTATCAGGCAAACCATAGGGCATATAGATTTTGGGAGAAAGGCACATCTAAAGTGTTATGTAGTGCTAGTGCCCAATTTCTAGAACATGAAGGATGGGAGAAATTAGAACAGGATGCCAATAAAGATGTAATTATTGAATCCTATGGAAATCCCATTAGTTATCCCTGTAACTTTAAAAATAAAGTAAAGAGACAAATACAGGATGAAATAGTGCCCATAAAGGAAGAAACAGATTCAATAGCTGAACAGGATGAGGAAGATGAACAGGTAGTAGTTCAACAAAATCCTCCTGTAAGCCCTGTAATTCCCAGAAGAACTACACGTGTATCTAGACCGCCTGATAGGTACCAGGCTAACACAGTGTGCCAGATTAATCAAGTTCCTAATTCTGTAGAAGAAATTAAAAAGTATCCTACTAAGGAAAAGAAAGTTGGTATGCAGCAATGAATAAGGAACTGAATTCATTAAGAGATATGAAAGTGTATGAGAATGCCAAATTACCTGTAGGTAAGAAATCCATTGGCTGCAAATGGATTTTTAAGGTAAAAACAGATAAAGATGGTAATTTAATCCATAAGGCAAGGTTAGTAGCCCAAGGTTTTAGGCAGAATGCCAATGACTACGATGAGGTGTTTGCACCTAGTCTTAAGGCAGCAACCTTGAGGGCAGCTTTAGTGTGGGCAGCTAGTAAAAACTATATAGTTAACCATCTAGATGTGGAAACTGCTTACTTGCACGCCCCATTAAAACATACTATTTATATGAAAAACCTGTTGGTATTAAAAGTGAAAATAAGAATAATAATGATTGTTGGTTGTTAAAGAAAAGCCTCTATGGTCTTAAACAATCAGGCTATGAATGGAACCAGTATATTGTAAAGGAACTAAACAATATAGGATTTAAAGCTGGTTTAGCCGATCCATGTCTGTTTAAGAGGGAGACAAATGGGAAAGTATCATTATTATTGTTGTTCACTGATGATATTGCATTGATAACTGAAACTAATGATGAAGCAAATAAAATAATAGCATCATTAGGAAAGAGAATAAAGATCAAGCAATTAGGGGAGATAAAGAAATATCTCGGTTTAAATATAAAGAAAACACGGAAAGGTTTTAAGATATCTCAGGAAGATAAGATAAGCAAATTGCTAAAAGATTATAAGATGGAGCTTTGTAAGCAGGCTAACACTCCAATGAGTCAGGAGTTTAGCAACACTGATGAACAAAGCCCGGAGTTTGATAAGGTGATTTATCAATCTTTAATTGGTAGTTTGACTTATATAAGTAATTGGTCTAGACCAGATATTTCGTACTGTGTGAATCAGTTGGCTAGATTCAATTCTGCACCGTGTGAAAGACACTGGATTGCAGCTAAGAGGATATTAAGATATCTTAAAAAGACAATGAATTATTCATTGTATTTAGAGCCAAAAGGTGATTTAATTCTGAGTGCTTATGCAGATGCTAGTTTTGCATCAGAAAGAGACACTAGAAAGTCGACTTCAGGAACAGCCATAATGCTGGGTAAGACATTAATAGGCTGGAAGTCAATAAGACAACAGCATATAAGTTTGTCTACTATGGAGGCAGAATTCTCCTGTTTATCTCTGTTATGTACAGAATTAATAATGTATAAACAAATGTTAATTGATATAGGTATAACTGTGGATTATCCTATAATTATACATGAAGATAATCAGGCAGCAATTCAAATGGCCACAAATATTGCAGTAAAAACAAGGAGCAAACATACAGATCTAAGATACCTAAACGTGAGACAATCTGTAAGAAGTAAGATGATTCAGCTAGAGTACTGTATGTCGGAGGACAATTTAGCTGATAATTTTACTAAAGCCCAAGGTGCCAGTAAGCACCAGGAGAGTTGTGAAAACTATGGGATTAGATTGTAAAGGTATTATATATTTATTTCACCCAAAAGGGGAGTATGTTAGGTATAACATTGATACCAAATATGGTTTGGGTGAATAAATATATAAAACTTAGATATCATGGTTTAAGTGCTTATCACTTTAAGCACAATGTTGCAGGCAATTAGCCGATTAAGGGTGCGGTTAGAAGTTACAATATAAGGAAGCATTAGAAGCTGGAAAGCTTACTGTGACTAACTGTGAATACTGTTTGTACTGTGCCTGTGACCGAGATGATCTTGAATGCTACTGTTTGCTGATTTACTGTGGAATTCAACTGTTCTACTGTTTGAGCGTCTTGCTGAATATCCAGCGTTTGTTTCTCTGGAGAGAGGCACCGGAGGAGGAGAAGATATCTTTATCGGCTGATAAAGATATTGTAAGGACTCTTAACTTGGACTGTAATAGTGAGTCTTACTGGATGGAAATATAGTGAATGACAAATGGACTGAATGACAATGCTTTAAACTCTAAATGGATTAAAAACTATTTAAACTACAAACAGTGTTTGTGTTCAGTGTGTGTATACTCTGGGGCCCTTCCACTCTCGTTTGGCTGCCTGGCTTGACTACTGCTGCAATACTCTGCTAGGGGTTAATCCCCAAACACTAACAAGCTGTTGTTGCTATCTGAGTCTCGTCTCTTCTCCATTCTTGGACCCATCCTTCCAGACTTAACACCTAGAGTACCAATGAGCTATGGTTATGCTAGCGGCTTACTGGCCAAAATATATCTGTAAGATGACATGAATGACTGGACTGGGTGAACATGAGATGAAAGAGTATTCTTCTTACTGCTTTCCACTTCTTTTTGGCACTTTTAATGATACTGCTTACTGCCTGTGATAACATGATAGGAATGATAGGTAAATGTATGCATGCATGTTGTGACACAAATTATTTTTTCCAAAGGTGAAGTTTTAATTGATCTTGTGAATCCCTTTTCCAAATAGAAAGATAACATGATATACTTATTATATTATATATTTATAAGTTATTTATTAACCTGGAAAATATTGGAAAAAAAATTAATTCTCATGAAAGAATCACATCCACATGCAAACTCTTATTTAGTTATTCCTTCTTACTGTAGCTTGAATCTCTTACTAACAGGAACACATGGACTAACAAAATGGGTATGCTGTCAAAGGGCAAAATCTGAGCCTTTTTTCCCTTGATAGGCCAGTCAAGTAGTAGATTTGTAGAATATTTAATTTCAGCAGGACTAGAATTCATGGTCTGAAATGTCTGCAAGCAAACAACCAAGTTTAGAGAGAAAAAAGATATCTTCAGTTCAACCCTGAACTGAGATTCTCTTCTATTGAAAGACACAAAGTTTGGGTTTTAATAGTTGAAACTTTGAAAGCCTCCATGTTGGGAAAGGTTTCTTTCTACTTGCCAATCATCTAAGCCTTGTTTCTGATCCTTTGCACAAAAATAGTCTCGCTGACATTTGAGATGTTAATTACAGTTATTTCAAACATCAAAAGCCTGAGCAGTTCCAAATTCTGACCCATCTAATACATATCCATATTCCCTTCATGATAAATAAGATTACACAAAGCACAAAAGGTAAGAAATATTAAGGAAAAGAAATTAAGACATGAAGTAAGAAAAGGGAAAGAGAATACAATTATATTTAATTTACATCAACACCATTTACTATACTTCTCCATAACTCTATATTTTTGCAAATCATTCTTGCTTCATTTTTGCTTCTCATATAGAGAGCCATACGTTGCTTTTAGTTCTTTAAACTTGAATCTCTCTCATTTTGAGGATCTCATCAATTTTATGCAATTCTGGTTTTCTCACTTTGCTTCCTTTCAACCTATTATACACTCTACTTACACACACAAACACTTCAACACAATTCTACACTCATTCATTCTCTTTGTAGAATCAAATCATACATTGTACTACTAGATCACTTTGATATTCATTTCACACTCACCCAATGGTCATTCATCCCTGATTGTAATTCTTTTTGTCTTATCACACTTACTTAACTCACTCATTCCCATTGTATTCAGCTAACATTTATAAACTGACTAACCAAATCATATTGGGCTCCTATAAACACTATATTTATATTTATATAAAATTTACTGAGGGTTGTTATGATGTTGGCTGCTAGGCGTTATTATTCTATATTAAATATTCTATCTGTTTTTATCTATTTTATTGTAAGCCATCCAGAGTTACTTACCTATATATATGCAGATCTGAATCCATATTTATTTGTTGTGGGGGAAGGATGTTATGTGGAAGTTACAAATTTGTGCATGTAGAACATATAAGTTTTGTAACATGAATTTTGCTATTATCAAAAATAGGAGGTATGGATAGATATTAACCATATTTTTATCCTGAGAGCTTCAAGATCTTTGGGAATAAGCTGGTAAGGCCAAAATCACAGTCACATCACATTCATATAGAAATATGTTACACGTATAAAAAGATTAAAGGTTTCCCCTGTCCGGTTGAGACTGACTATAGGGGTGGTGCTCATCTCCAATTCTCAGCCAAGAGAGCCTGGTTGTCTGAGAGATGCTTTCATCATCATGTGGCCAGCATGAAAATATGGAATGCATAACCTTCCGGTTGAAGTGGTATCTGTCTTATCTTCTTGCACTTGCATGCTTTCGAACTGCTAGGTTGGCAGGAGCTGAGGCGAGTAATGTGAGCTCACCCCATTGCACAGTGCTCGGGCTCCAACCTGGGCTGTCAGCTTTCCAGATGCAAACTTAATGTCTTAACTACTGAGTCATTTCACCACCTGAATACAAGGTAGTGTAATCATTATCAAGCTGAATTGGGTCCTTTTGTTGCCCTGCACAGGAGAACGGAGCTGGAAAGCAGGTCAGTGGGGTGGGGAGGGAATGGAGATTTTGCAGTATCCTTCCCCTGCCATGCCCATTAAGCCACGCCCACCAAGCCACACTATGCCCACCAAGCCACACCCACAGAACCAGTAGTAAACTTTTTTGAATCCCACCACTGAAGTGGATGGGAGTATGGCACCATTGATTCTTTGAGTTTGCCTAAAGGATGAAAGGTGAGCCTATGAAAAGCAAATGCTTCTGGTAGTGAAGAAATTCGAAGTATAACTGAGGATATTAAAAAAGAATCCAAGATGGAGTGATGTGACCTCGGACAATAAATGAAATCATATTATTACTACAACTATGGATGCATTATTTAAATTCAGGGATGTGGCAAAACAATCTGAGGAAGGGGTAAAGCAGGGAATCATGGCAGATTGTACTGAAAAGTCCTAAGATCTGCCTTTGAACTCAGTTCAGGTGCTTCTCTTTGCAATGTCCTGATATTTCTTGTTGATAACCATTTCTGGTGTGTGGTGCTTATTTACTGGAATGGAGAAAAATGGAAAACTCATATAAGTTTATGCTACTTGTGGGAATACTGCCAATCACCCAAATACGATGAAACATCTCCCTCCCTGAACAATTAATTTTTAAAGCACACAATAGGTGGATACTGAAAAGTGTTCTCTTTAAATGTGAGATGGGAAAATAATGCATACAGACTTTATATTAGTCCAATGCATGCATTCATTATGCTTAAACAAGGAATTCTAATGTGAGAAATCCAGTTTAGAATGCTAACCTCCATAATGTATAATGCTATATTTGAAATATAAAAATTATGTTGATTTCTTTATGACTGAGCCTACCAAATTTTTTCTTAAATGGATGCCTGCTGTTTTCCCCAGTGTAAAAGTCCAAGCCTTCTTCAATGTAGATACTACATAAAAAAAAATCTTGAAGCAGACATGGCATTTGTAAATATAGAAAACTCAATCCATTTGACTGGGATATCATTTTGAAATAAGGAATACGGGACTGATATCTGTGGAATTACTAGAAAGATCAAAAATTATTTTATTTCTTTACACTGCTGGAGATATCTTGACAACATTTAAATACACAAGAAAAGGTCAATGATAGCAGAATTGAGGATCTGTCAGATTATATTATGAATTTAGTTTGTTTTTTCATTGTTGAGAATTCTCATATGTTACCACATACACATTATTATAAGTTCTTAGCACACCAGCATCAACGATTATAAACTCATTTCCCACTGTGTTTTTCCTGGCTAGCTCAGTGTTTGTGTCAGACTCCAAAAATTGAAAAAGACACATTGAGATTCTTCTAAGCAGTTTTCTTTATTGTTCCTCACCTATAGACAAAAATCTTACAAAACTACAGCAGTCTGCTCACACCATAAAACTTATACTCTAGGGAGGAAATATTAGGGAGGAATTGCTTTACTCTCTCTCACACCAGCTATCTAAACTGCATTATCTTTTGCTTCTCTATAATGCACTCCTTCCTTTGCCTGGGAATCTGGACAACATTTCATTAGGAATATTAAGTTAAATGATTCTTTCAGACTAACGAGATTATATACTGTAGCTCTGCTTAACTGAAGATCTTTACCAAGGAACAAGAGTAGTTGGGAGTATAATACAATTTTCATTATAACCACCACTGTATGCTCAAAGTGAACTGTTTGCTGTGTATGCAATCTAGAGAGGTTCAGATTTCATTTGTTCTGCAAGTGAAGTCAAACTAATGACTACTGATGACTAATGGTCAAACTAATAATTACCTATAAACTAGTGTCAATGCCAAACTAAACCTGGCAGAAGCCATTTTCCTAGTTCATCGTTGCCACACACTATGGAAGGGGGAGGAGGTTGGAATGCCTTACTAGACACAACGTAGATCTTTCTTGTGGGAACCAAGTTTATCTCCCAGGTGATGGGAGGAGGAGGAGGAGTGTGCCCGAGGAGCCCGCCAATTAACCTAATTGGCCAATGTGACCAGTGACACTTGGGGAAGAGGTTATTGCTGGCTTTAATTATACTGAAACTGCAGGAAAGATTCAGAATTGGTTTTCCACTAAGCGTGCCAATATGATGTACCCAATAAAGAAGTTCTTTGAGGAAACTAGTGGCCTCGGAGTTCTGATTTGCCTGGGATCATTAGTCAGAACCTTTACACCTAGGTTGCTTGTTTCATTATTAATTTATAATTGAAAACCCCAATCACAGTAGATTTGGAGGGAGAGGTAAATAAGCCTGAAAAATACCGACAAGAACAAAACGAAGAAAACAGAAAAGAATACTAACATACACCATAACAACATTGTAACTAAACAAATCAATTACAGCAATCAAAATGATATTGCAAAGAAAAAAGAGCAGGATAGCAACAACAAGAATAATGACCATAAATGCAGTGAATAAGTCTCTTCCCACGTCATTATAGTTGTGCTTTTAAAGTTGTAGCAACGTTTCGGCAGAATCTCATCTGCCATCATCAGGCTTCTGTATTGTGTTCGTCTGATGATGAATACAGAAGCCTGATGATGGCAGATGAGATTCTGCCGAAACGTTGCTACAACTTTAAAAGCACAACTATAATGACGTGGGAAAATACCCGAACAAAGCTGAATACCATACATGTAAGTACCCGCGAAAACTTAAGAAAAACACACACACACACACACACACACACACACACACACACACACACACACAGTTTAGCACCATGTGTATGTTTAACTTCTCTTCCTCACTTTGCAGTCCCCACTGTCATCTTCTCTGCTGTTTTGGAGGGTCCTCCATTCTTCAAAAAGCATAGAAAACTGCAGAGAAAGATGGAAATCAGAATGGACATTCTTTCTCCTTTCTTTAGGGGAAACAGCTGTGGTGGCTCAGTAGTTAGAATGCAGTATTGCAGGGTAATTCTTCCCACAGCCGGTGTTCACTCCTCACCGGCTCATGATTAACTCAACCATCCATCCTTCAAATAAAATGAGGACCCAGATTGTTGGGGGCAATATGCTGACTCTGTAAACCGCTTTGAGGGCTGCAAGCACTGTGAAATGGTATATGTCTAAGTGCTATTGCTATCAATATGATTCCTCTTGTAGATCAGGATTCTCCTGTCCCTGGAAACCAGAGTTTGGATCTACCTCTGTAAAAACATTTGATAACTCAGTGAAATAGAAATGCTTCTGTTTATGCATGTACACTCATTCCATATTATTTGTACCCCTCTCTTGCAATAAGTCAATACTTCACATGGTAATGCCATCTTTTATATCTTCAAAGAATTATTCTGATTGATGTATTGAAATAAAATAAAAGTCCTGGTATTGCATCTCATATCTGGTTCTTCAGCTTCTTCTAGCTTTTGTTCATTTTCTTCTATCATTTTATTAATTCCCGTTCAGCTTTCTCTCTCTCTCCCTCTTTCCCTCCCTCCCCCTCTCATATATATATAAAGCACAATATATTTATTATTTTTGAAAGTGCTTCTTTGTTTATTTAACTGCAACAGATTAACTGTTTGAAAAGTGTGATCAATGAACAATTTAAACCAAGATGTCAAAGTTGACATTTCAACAATTGCTTTGTGGACTTAACCTTGTTTATTTTTTTATTCCATCTCCCAGTGATGATAAGCCATCTTTAAATGATTTAAATGATTTAAATCAGCCATCTCCATAGAAATGGGCTGTGTTCCCCCCCCCCAGGAGAGATTTTCAACATTCAACCAGCGATTTAAAGAAAGCATTTTCTAATTCTACCTCAATACCTATATCAATGATTAGGTAATCAATTTCTAAAAATAATTAATTTATCAATTGTTTAATTGATTTATTGTTTTAATTGATCAGTGTGATTAGAGTGTTTAATGCAAACAGTGTGATTACTGATTAATATTAAAAAATCAGGCTTAATATAATTAATTGACTAGTAAAATTAGTGATTCAGTGAATTTAATTGAACAGTGTATTTAACAATTAGTGTAATTAATTAATTAGGCTGATTGTTGCTTAGCATAATTACTTGACTAGAGAGATTATTGTAATTGATTAATTGGTGTGATATTGGCTATATTGATTACCCAAAATTGTTTTATTAAGCAATTTAATCAACGTACTATCTCAACAAACCCACCATGCCAGTAAAAAAATCCAATACCAAACCATAACCTAAGAAAAAAAAAATCTCCACCAATGAACCACAAGACTCCTGCACATGCTTTATATGCTCTGTAACTCTAAATGTTAATGAAAATTCCATCAAATGTTCTCTGTGTGAAAAATATGCTCATCGTGACTGCCTGGAATTACCCAAGCAAATGACTCAAGTCCTAGAAACATCTAATTATGCATTTCCATTTTTCTGCCCACCATGCAAACCCAAACTGGACAAACATATAGCCCTGTTTGAAAGAGTTGACTCTATAGAAACACGAATATCATCCCTTGACACCATAGTAGCATCCCTGGACACTTTAATGAAAGATTAACTAACCTTGAGGAAAAAAAAGAAGACACAAAGAACCTGAACCTCCAATAGCTACAAACCAACAACTGCAACCTAACCCAATAGCTACAAACCAACAACTGCAACCTAATCACAAAACACCATAAATCCAACAAATAATGATTTCCCAATCCTCATCAGAGAAGCTGTTGAATGTGAATGAAAGCGTCCTAACGCCATCTTATTTGGTCTAGAGGACATCAATAACAATGATGATATCACAATTGTCCGGAACATCATCAGTGACTATCAAGCATCAACCATCTCCCCTGATGAAATACTTGACATTTCTCGCATTGGTCAAGAGCTCAAAAACAGAGACAGATCTGTGGCCCCACGCTTCTTCAGAGTCATTTGCATAAATGAATTAAGCAAACGTAAATTCATTTATACTATAAATTCACTCGTCAAAAACAACACCAACCATAAAAACCTCTGATCTTGTCCTGACCTAACCTTACAGCAACGTGCCCACTCCTGTATACTATGCACAGAACTCAAAAATCATCTAGACAATGGAGAGAAGGACCTGTACATTGATTACTGTGCAGACTTTATCAAAAGAAAGTCACACAACCCACAACTCAGCATCCAACCTTCTTCAACCAATCCACCATCACCCAAGACTAGGTATGCACCCCCCTCAACTACCTCAATTCAAACTACAACTGGTCTTAAATGCAAGCTACACAATGCAAGAAGTCTTGTAAATAAAATACCTGAATTTCTTGACTTACTAAATACGGCTAAATTCAACATCATATTTATCTGTGAAACATGGCTCAATGCATCTCTCCCTGACTCCATTACCACAGTAAGAGACTATCATGTTTACTGATCAGATTGTGAAATCCGTAGAGGAGGTGGTGTTGCTATCTTCTATAAAAGGTCCCTACATCTAAAAAACATCCAAGTTACCCAGGAGCTTGCTCTTCCTGAGACCATTATCTGTGAACTGTTCTTAAATATCACATTTCAGTTCTTCCTATGTTACAGAGCTCCTGATTATGACATCGAACATGTAAACAAGCTAAATACACTACTAACATGGGCAGCATCCTGCCCACATGCTTTTATCTTTCTTGGTGACTTCAATCTACCTCATATTAACTGGATCCTAAGCAAACGTACAACTGAACCCATACATGCAACCTTCTACAATGCTGTAACACATCTGGGACTGGAACAACTAGTAACCAACAATGCTAGGCTTAACAACTGCCTCGATCTCATCTTCTGCAATAGTTTGAATTCAATTTACACAATACAAATTAAAAAATCCTTTTCCAACAGTGACCACAATATGATTGACTTTTGTGTCAACATACATCCACACAAAAATCATCACAATGACAAAATCCCCAATTATAACTTCAAAAAAGGCAGCTATGATCTTATAATCAATGATCTCTCTTCTCTTGATTGGCAATTCTATTCACTGGATGCAACACTGTTGAAGACAATTACAACATATTCTTACTAGAAATCAAAAGAGCCATCAAACTATATGTACCAATAACAACTCCCATAACCAGGAAAAACAGATTGCCCATAACAATAAGGAAGCTTCAATCCAAAAAGAGATCACTTTGGCAAAAAACAAATCTGGTCACATTGCCAACTTCAAAAGCCGATACAAAAATCTATGCCACCAGATAAAAACTGAATGCACTAATTATCACATTAAATAAGAGGAAAACCTATGCACAAATTCCACCAGTGCTTTCTACAATTTTGTAAACAACAAACTAAAAGACTCAAAGTCCATCCCACCCCTGAAAGGACCTAATGGCAAAGACTGCAACGATGACACCATCAAAGCAAATCTCTTTAACCATTCTTTGGCTCAGTATTCATAAACAGCAATGGATCAAGCCCAGTACTTCCTAGTCAAACCAAAGACAACTAATATGATCTAATACATATTGATTTTACAGAAGACATTGTTGAAAAAGCACTGCGCAATCTACAACCATCCTTATCTATTGGACCGGACAGAATATGTGCCTACTTCTTAAAAAAGCTATCCACTGCCATAGCCGAACCTCTAAGCATAATCTTTGAAAAATCTTTCAGGACCAGCTCCTTGCCAAAACTATGGTCACAAGCCACGGCCATCCCCATCTTCAAAAAGGGAGACCCCAGCTTAGTTGAAAATTACAGACCAATCTCCTTATGCTGCATCACCTGTAAAGTCATGGAATCAATTATTAACCAATCCATTATCCTCCACTTAGAGACAAACAACCTACTCTCTAATAAACAATTTAGTTTCAGAAAAAAACTATCCTCTAATCTGCAACTCTTACACTGCAAAAACATTTGGACTACACAACTCAATCAGGGCAAAACAATAGACACAATCTATATAGACTTCTGTAAAGCCTTTGATTCAGTGGTACATGACAAACTACTCCTAAAACTAAAATCTTATGGTATCTCTGGACAACTGCATAACTGGATAGAAACATTCCTGTCAAACAGACAACAAATAGTCAAAATTGGGAGTGTCCTATCAAATTCTGTACCTGTCAACAGTGGTGTCCCCCAAGGCAGTGTTTTAGGACCAACTCTCTTCATACTCTACATAAATGACCTCTGTGATCATATTAAGAGCAACTGCGTTCTTTTCGCTGATGATGTAAAGCTATTTAACACCACAGATAATACTGCTACCCTCCAAAAAGACATTGACTATGTATCAGAATGGTCAATCAAATGGCAACTTCAAATCTCAACAAATAAATGCTCTGTCTTACATATTGGCAAAAAAATAATCAAGCTAAATAATCAAGACCTTATTGAGGATCCAAACTTTGTCAAGGACCTTGGAGTACTCATTTCTAATGATCTAATTGCTAGAGCCCACTGAAATTACATAGCCAAAAAGGCATTAAGAGTTGTTAACCTAATCCTACATAGCTTCTTCTCTGGTAATATCACACTACTATCTAGAGAATACAAAACATTTGCTAAAACTATACTTGAATACAGCTCATCAGTTTGGAGCCCATATCATGTATCTGATATTAACACAATTGAAAAAGTCCAGAAATATTTCACAAGAAGAGTTCTCCGCTCCTCTACTCATTGCAGAATACCTTATGCCACCAGACTTGAAACTCTAGACCTAGAAAACATAGAACTATGCCTCCTCCGGTCCGATCTAAATATAGTATATAAAATCATACATTGCAATGTCCTACCTGCAAATGAATACTTCAGCTTCAATCATAACAATACAAGAGCACACAATAGATACAAACTCAAGGTTAACTGCACCAAACTTGACTGCAGAAAATACGACTTCAGCAACAGAGTGGTCAAAGTTTGGAATACTCTACCTGACTCTGTGGTTTCTTCCCCAAACCCCAAAAACTTTAATCTTAGACTGTCTACTATTGACCTCACCCCTTTGTAAGAGAACTGTAAGGGGCGTGCATAAGCACACCAATCGTGCCTACTGTCCCTGTCCTATTGTTGTTGTTTTTTTTTCTTATAAGTACCGTGTTTCTCCAACAATACGGCCTCCACCAATAGGAAGGCCCAGCATGTTTTTTGGGCATAAAATCAAATTAAGCCCCTCCCCCCAAATTTAGGCCTATCTTAAAATATGCAAAATAAGGGGGAAGGGCGGGAGACTTGCCGTTAGGAGTGCCCGGCGGGCAGGAATTCCTCGCCACCAGCCACTCCTAACGGGCGATCATGGCGAAGCGCAGAGAGCTCCCTACTCCCACCAAACACCTTTGCTGCAGACACCTTTGGCACCCGGCGCTGTTGCTTTCCCTTCTGCCCATTCCGCTGCCACGTTTGGAGTTGCCGCTTCCGTGTTTGGAGTGCCGCCGCCATTTGAAGCTCCAAACGCGGAAGTGGCAGCTCCAAACATGACGGCGGGCGATCTTTTTATTTTGGTCCGCGCGAAGTTCAGAGCGAGCAAGAGAGGGAGACTGCGATGCCTACATCCGAGATGGCAACCTCACTAGTGGATCACAACGTGGCTGGAAGCCCGAATCGGCGGGATACGATGGCAATCTTTTTGGAGCGAGAGGAAAGGGAGAGAAGAGTTGCGAGGCGTAATTTGCAGGAGGAAGTGGGTGTACCCCATGGCAGGGAGCCCAAGGAAGAAGGGCCGGTAGGCAACGGAGAGCGTCCCGTAGCTCCGGAAGAAGCCTAGAGACGCGCCCAGGAAGAGGGGCAGATGCTGCCTTGTAGTCCCCAAACCAACTCCAAACGCGAACGTGCTCCAAACGCGAAGCCGGTCGCTAAAGAGCCAGAAAGCAGCAAGGGCGCCAGGTGGAAAGGACAGGGTCACGATTACACGGAGATGCCCAGAGAGCGGAGCGCACATAACTAAAGGCGGGGCATGCCGTGGGGTACACCCACTTCCTCCTGCAAATTACGCCTCGCAACTCTTCTCTCCCTTTCCTCTCGCTCCAAAAGATTGCCATCGTATCCCGCCGATTCGGGCTTCCAGCCACATTGTGATCCACTAGTGAGGTTGCCATCTCGGATGTAGGCATCGCAGTCTCCCTCTCTTGCTCGCTCTGAACTTCGCGCGGACCAAAATAAAAAGATCGCCCGCCGTCATGTTTGGAGCTGGCACTTCCGCATTTGGAGCTTCAAATGGCGGCGGCACTCCAAACACGGAAGCAGCAACTCCAAACGTGGCAGCGGAATGGGCAGAAGGGAAAGCAACAGCGGCGGGTGCCAAAGGTGTCTGCAGCAAAGGTGTTTGGTGGGAGTAGGGAGCTCTCCGCATTTCGCCATGATCGCCCGTTAGGAGCGGCTGGTGGCGAGGATGCAAGGGGGGCAATTAAGTCACCCCCCAAAAAGATGGCCTAGCCGTTTTTTCGGGGCTCAAAAAAAAATAAGGCCTGGCCTTATTATGTGAGAAACACGGTATCTATCTCATGTATTCAAAACTATATTTATTCTTATACCTGTATCTTGTAAGCGAATGACAAATCAAATAAATACTAAATAAATACTAAAAGCCCATGAGCAGATACACTTTTAAAATCTGTAATCCATCTTTTAGAGCTGTTGAGCAACTCCAAAATCTGTTTTACCATACAAAAGAATTACCCCTTGGCTCTAAAAGTCTTTGAAAGATGATATTTAACCCATCATGCTTTACTACTCACAAATCTCTAAAAAATCTGAGCTGGGAGAGAATGGAAGTAAAGATTAATTCTAATTGTCTATGGAGATTCTCAGTCATCCAGGTCATTGTTGTCCCAAAGGTGCTTTTTCAGGAGGCAATTGGACTTTCTTGGTTTTTTCTGTTGAAGTTTTGCTTCTCATCTAAAAAAGCTTCTTCAGCTCTGATTGGATGGTGGGGAATGTAAGGATTTATATTCCTTGTAGGCAGCTTGTCATTTGCATTCTTTTAGAGAGTCATTGAGGCCACTTGGAGATTTATCTATGTCCTCAGTATCACCTGAGTAATGCAAATGAGTGTGGAGCCTTCTTGGCTGCAGGGTGTTTTTTGTCCTGTGTCCCTTCACTGATGAAGAGAGGCACAGGCTGTTGGGGATGAGTCTGTATTGTCTGCATCTCAAACTGAAACACAAAGGGTTCCTGTATTCTGCAATTTTTCTGGAAATCCATTCATACCCCCACACCATTCCAAGGGTGATCATCCCAAAGTACATAGCTAAGCTTCTATGGAGATTCTCAATCATCCAGGCCACTGTTGTCCCAAGGGTGCTTTTTCAGGAGGCAACTGGACTTCTAAAGAGTCCAGGCAACTGGAGTCCTAGAAGGCTCCAAACCCATTTGCACTACTCAAGTGACCCTAAGGACACAGATAAATCTTCAAGTGGCCTCAAGAACTCTCTAAAAGAATGCAGATGACCAGCTGTCTGCAATGAATATAAACCTGTCCATTCCCACCATCCAGTCAGAGCTGAAGAAGCTTCTTGGATGAGAAGCAAAACATCTTTAAAAGAAAAAAGAAGAAAGGAGAGATTAACAGATTTTTACGGCCCCATCTTTATAACCTCCTATTTTCCCCAAGCTGAATGAGGAGTTTCTAAATGAAAATTTGACCTTGTTTTCTCTAGCATTCTTTTGAAGAGATCAAATACACTTTATTCTTAAACAAAAACAAAAAAATCACAAGAGGCTTTTATAATGTTTATTTTTTATAATGCTGTTTTTGTTGAACATTTCTTTTTTATTCTTTCCATGTAAAATGGGGATAGGCAAACTTTCTTTCTGGTAAGAGTTGCCTTTGGCAGTTAACTGGTATGCCAAAGGCTGAATCCAAAACAAGGGAGGAACTAAAACAAGGGAGGAACTACAACAAAACAGTGCAAACAAATTTCAAAAGAGAGGGGAAAACATTTTAGCCCCATTACTTCTAAACTTCATTATTTAAAAGCCTTGTTTCTTTTACAAACTTTAAAAATATCAAGATGCTGTGTTACTAAATATTGGTCTTCAGTTACAAATTTGTTATCTACAGAAACATGGAACCATTTGAGAAAAGTTAGCTTTCACTTCAATGCTGTTGAAAAGCAGTAGAATAAGTAATAGGTGCAGCTAAATTAAGCCAGTTCATTTCAGTAGAAATTAATCAAAATATGTCTTGACTGAGTTGTGCCCATGATACAAATTGACTAGATGGTTATCAAAATCTATTCTAGTTGAAGACTAAGAAGAAAAAAAAAGAAACATATTAAATTTGATGCTTTGGATTTAACTTCATCTAATGTCCTGGATTCAGGAGTTTAATATGTAACATTGAAGCCAGTCCTGATTTCAATAGGTGAAGTCTCCAGAAATTTCCCAAGTTGAATATTTTCCAATCTCTGTCAACATTTATTCTCATCAAGCCTGCTGCCAATCCTTCCACCAATAGGGGATTTCCAGGGGGCACTTTCTCTTCCTTCCTGGTCATCCAGTAAGAAATAACACTCTGCATCAGTCTAATTGTGAACTTTTACAGTGTTTGTAATATCATTAGGAAACAATCTACATGCAGCTGGATAGGAATTTTATATTAAGCCAGAGTACCTCAAGCTGAGCAACTGACTGGGGAATTCTGGGAGTTTTATATATGTTCTTGAACTAGTTTCCCCAGTCTCATTCTTTTTCTCTTCACTTTTCCAAATAGCTTCTTTTCCTCATTCTATTCCCATTCCATTACCTAACCTTTGGAGCTGGGGCTACTTAACTATCACTTGGCATTGGTATGTTCTTCCTTCCTCTTTCCAAAATGGTTACCTCTGCTCATCTTCATTTATACCCATTTAATAGATCCTATTTTTTTGCATTCAGCAGTTGAATTAGGCAGCTTAAACTTTAATCTTTCCTTTCCCTGCAATCGCTATGGAGGGCACATAGCTATTGCCAGGTCTTCCTTCCTTTCTGGCTCATGTTGGTGCACTTTGACCCAAGATGGATGGGTAGATAGATAGATATACCCACATGGTGTAAGAATCTTTTTTTTAAAAAAAGAAAAACAAACTTCCATTCAATCTCACCCAACTTTTGGAGACTGCCTAGACAAGTCCTTGTAATTTTCTTGGCAAGACTTTTCAGAAGTGGTTTGCTCTTGCCACCTTTCTAGAGCTGAGAGAAAGTGACTAGCCCAAGAGTATCCCACACTGTGCCTAAAGTAGAACTAGAATTCATCCTTGTTTCTAGCCTGATGCCTTAACCACTACACCAAATTGGCTCTCAATTATCTGTTTAGCTGTATGCATTTAAGCACCTATATTCAGTACAACAACAGAGTGCAAACACTGATTACTTTGCAACTAAAAATAATAACATGGTTATTATCTATCAAAATGGATGTCATTTCTTACATCTATACACTTAAACACGTAAATATACTTATACAGAGAAACTTTTAATGTTAGTATATGACGATACTCTGTTAAACTGAATGGTTAATCAGAGAAAAGGATTCGTTTTTGTTTGTGAATATTTCGAACCCCAAGACTGAAAGAGACTCATGAATCACTCAGATTTCTCAGCTTGGGGAAATTTGCCTCCAACTAATTTCTGGTTAATTGTCGAGCAAGCAGCCCTCATTTGTCATTATTTATAAGGCACTTGTGATATTTGTGTCTTAGAGTCTTATAGACACCACAGACTTACAGTGATTGGTACACAAAGCTCTGTGTTCCTTTATGGGTGAATAACTTAAAACAGAGCTTCCTGGTGGCGTAAATCAAGGGAAACTTTGGGCTTCAATGGGCTTAAAGGGATTTACAGAGCGTTCTTGCTGAAAGCTCAATCAGACACAGCCTATTAGAGCTCATTGTGTTTCAGATGCAATTTTCAGAGTAATAAAACTGCCTGTTCCAAGGTTAAGCCTTATGAAATATTTGTTGCTTGATTTCTACATGAACAGTAATTAGTATGCTATCTCCTGCTCGTAGGGGCGATGTGATAAATCTGGATCTAGATTGCACTATTGCACGCAAGATATGAGTGGGGTGTTTCACATGACTGAATGCACCTCAGTTTGTTATTGTTGTTGTTAAAAGTTATATTGTATGTAATTTATTACTTGTTTATGCCAGTCACTTAATTCTTTGTCTTCAATATTCATTGAAATTATTTGAACCAGTAAGCCTTGAGAAGATATCCATTTTAATGGATGAAATTAATCACTACAATTTTAGTCTTCTCCATCTTAAAATGTCTACAGATGTATTGTTCAAATCTATAAATTATTTCTAAATAGATCTTTATTAATTTTTGTCAGATCAATTGCTACATATTTGAACCCTTTTTGGGTGTGTGTGTGTAAAAGTGTTGGTCCTGTTTTTGATGCAGATGTTGTTTTTCTCCTCTGTTATGTTTCCTGAGTTTTATCTTTATTAATCTGAAAACCTGACACAAAGCTCTATTTTATTGTCGCGTATATCCATTAACAATGCTAAAGAGTCCTCCGACTGGCTAACTCTGGGCACAACTTCATCAACATACAATTCTAGTTTATGTCATTGAGTTGCTAATTTAACTCCTGGCGTTTTATCCTCTTGACATATTTTCATTGCCAATGGTTCTAGTGCCAATAAAAATAAATGAACGAAAGGGAAGCAGATCTTGTCCTTTTCACATTTACATTGTTGTGCTGCAGAGGCATTTCCTTATACCACGGCTTTTTCTTCTTCGTATATCCATCTCCAGAAATTAGAGCCTCCATTCGTGTGTTTCAAAACTGCAGTCATAAAAAAACTATTCTAGGTTGTTGTAGTTATTAAAAGCTTTTGTGAGACCACACCAGTATTTGGCCTTTGAAAGAGTGATGCAGCTAAACTTTATGGGCAGGTAGCTGATTCCGATTCTGATAATGGAGGCGAACAGAGTTCTTCTTTTAGAAATCTAAGGCATTATTTAGTTATGATATGTGATGGTGTGCAATGGGAACAATGGAATATACGATCTAAGTCCTTTAACATTAAGTTGTCTTTTGTGATCACAACAGGTCAGGGGATATCTGACAAATCCTAGGATGATTTTTGCTCAAATGGGATGGGATTCACAACTGAATCTCCAAAGTCTCATGGAGTCTAAAAACTCTGAATGTATCCCATAGAGCCCTACCTAAAGTTGCACTTGAATTGTGACTTTTTGTGTCTGATAAAAGAGGGGGGAACCCCTTAAAAATATAGGAAATACTAATTATGCTAAATAGCTAAATCTTATGTTTGAAGTGTAGAACTCCACACAACCCCTGGCGTTCAGCAAAAGCTCTGATTATTTGTTACCATCTAGTGCTCATCTGCATTATACACATCTAATAGCCTTCATATTATAACATGAATATACATGAAATACCATCAAACTGGGTTTTTGTTCTGTCCCAACTCATTTTTGGAGTGCATCCCTTAGTGTGCCACTCAAAAGCCCATGATTTAAGAGCTGACCAGCTGCTACGATGATGTAATACTGGAAATGAGTCAGCAAGGTGCTTGGGCTGATATCACTTTAAGAGCCTGTAATAAGAAGAGACCCTCCTGGGGCATCTGTGTGTATGTGCTTCTGTGCTATAATTGCTGATTGCTGCTTGTTTGAGGTCTGACTAAAGTCCGTGTATGTATACATTCTTCGTAGATAAAACCATATCTAAATACAAACCTCTCTTTACTGTATTTGCTCCTGGGTTGCCTCACATAGTCACATTGTGCGCACTCTGACATAGTCTTTGCCTTTCTGATTTATGAAGGAACATAGTGTGGTGGATGTAGTCTGGATTCCCAGAAGGGGGGCTGCATTCCAGAGTGCCAAGACTTAGCAAAGTTTAAGCAACTTGGCTAGGAGAAAGAGAGTTAAGATTTGGCTTATTCCTAGCAATTTTCAGAGTATATCTTTAATGAGGCAAGTAGTTGCTTTAGTTTGGCAAGATTTCTGTCTATAAGTGAGGAACCATAAAAAAAAACTGCTGAGAAGTAATTCTATGTGTCTTTCTTGGCTCCTGGGGCCAGACGTACAATCCTTTTTTCTCTGGTTCCTTAATTTCATCTTCCCCATTTCCCAAACAAACTTTAAAGGAACCCCAATAGTTTTTAATCATTCCCTTTCTCTCATCAACTTCTTTTTGCAATATTGAATTGCTCTGGGTGCCTGCTCTTTTTAACTATCTTCCTTCATATTAAATCTCTATCTCCCAGGTATGCCATCTTTTCTCATGGCTGTATGTTTGAAAGTCCCATGCTTTTATATCATAGACTGAGAATGCTTCATTGTTCTGTAAAAGAGCCTTCTGGAATTTCTACTTACAGATGAATGACAAATGTGACAAATCATACCTTCTCCTCAGCTTTTAAAAAAACATATTATTGCTTCCTAGCAATTTTCTCTCCCTCCTAAGATAGCATGTTACATTTCCTTAAATAGCTCCATAGAGTTATAGTGAAATTAGACAACCTTCCATTTCCAAATCAAATCTTCGAAATGGTACTCCATATCACAGGTGAAAACCCCTCTCCAACCCCAAACTCTACCATATTTAAATTCTTAGTGAGCGAAGAATGTTAGGGAAGTGCTGAGCAAATTATAGTTGACTTGAAGCAATCAACCGGCAAATTAATTATACCCTTTCATTTGTTTTGTTCCACATCCCTTATAGATGATAGAACTGTAGGTTATGCCAGTTTTTTTTGTTAATTGTGGGTTGCATATATGTATGTGACTACTTAGCTAGTGATTCCAATGACATGATGAATGGGAAGTGTATCTTTAGAATTTATTTCTAAAGAGTTCAGCTACATTTCTAGATTCAGAATGTTGATAATCACGTACCAAATTTGTACAGTTCCTGCCACCGGAAACTCTTAAAGTAGCATTTCTCAGCCGGAAAAAAAAGTGTTGAGATGGAATTTTTCCAAATTCCTAGCTAGGTGGACTGGCAATTCTGGGAGTTCATGTGAAGGCTAACAGGTTGGGGGGGGGGAATCTCTCTTCTTAAAGAAGCTGAAAGTCACACAAGAATTGTCCACAGAAGCTTTTTAACTCATGTTTCTTGTGTTAGAATTCAGCTTTGGTGGTTTTGTTGGAGAATTTCATTTGTTATGTTAGCAATTACATGGAGGTTTAGTTGCATATATGCACACACATATGCTGTGAACCAGGAAGGTGCTACCTAAGGTTATAAATATTTCCTTGATGTATCACAGCTTTGTTAGCTAGATATGTAAATATACATCTAACCGTGACACCATAATTAGGCATATCAGCATTATTTGTCATATAATAACCATATGAATTTTGCAGCCTAAATCTAATATAAGTAATCTTGTTTCTGTCCCAAATCAACTTTAAAAGAATTAAACAAGAAGACATCTTTTGGGATTAAGCCAGGGGTGGAATTCAGCTAGTTCGGGCTGATTCAGGTGAACTGGATGTTAAATTTACATCTGGTTCACTGAACTGGTAGTTGAATCAACTAGCTGGTCCCGCCCATCCTTCCCCTCCCTTCTCAGGAGTCTCCACATGGCCTGTTTTGGATGCAGGGTCTGCACAGAGGCTCTGGGAGGGTGAAAAACGCCCCTCCTGAAAATTCTGGAAGTCCGGAAATGGGCCTGTTTCTGGCTTCCGGAGGACTTTCGGGGGGGGGGACGACGATGTTTTTGCCCTCCCAGAGGCCCGAGGGAACCCTCCGGACTCTGGGAAAGGCGAAAAACAGCCCTCCCGGAAGTTCTGGTAGGTCACGCCCACCATGGCCACACCCACCCAGCAACTGGGCAGAGAACCGGTTGTTGGGATGTTTGAATCCCACCCCTGGATTAAGCTATCTGAAAACAAGTAACTGCTTTCTGGATCAAATGCAAATCCAAATTGGCCAGAGTATACCACAATGATTTTTTTAATCAGCACAGGAATCTAGAGACCTCCTGGCAGCTTCATTTACTATTTCCTATCATATCTGCCCTACCTTTTTATGCTGGGAATGGTGTGTGTGTGTCTATGTAGATGGAGTGATCTACAAATCATATGGGAAGAGGCATAAAGGATTTTGTTAAGATTGGTTAGAACTAACTTCTTCAATCAGAGAAATGAATCAAGATGAATTATGTACACTTTCATAGCATCTAGTATGCAATATTTGCCCCAATAAATCACATTGTCACCTCTCAGTCCCATGCACATCAAACTTAATGGAACACGGCCAAATAAATAGACTACCATGCCTAATAGAATGAATGGACTAAGTACAATAGAAGGCATAATAAAATGGTTCCATTTATTTCTCTTCATTGTTGCACGCATTCCTTTGATGCTTCTTGAAAAGAACTCCTTTGGGCTCAGCATGACAATTATGTCAACATAATTGGGATCAAATGAACAGAGAGATGGTGTTTTCAGTTTGCAACACAGTTATGCAGTTCCTCATTTATGCTCCTCTTCACTGTCTCCACAAAACTTTTTGTTTGGCCAAATCCTCAATAAATGGATTCACCAGAACAACAAATTAGCAACAGGAAAGAAGTACACCTGGGCACTATCTTCCATGATCTGATCAGTCTTGTCAGTTGCAGACTTTCAAAGCACACACCGGCATGACAATACAACCACAAAAGGAATGGCCTTTTTTTTTTCTGGCTGGCATTATGAATATCCAGACGTGCATAAAATATGAGGAGCTGGTTGATGTTGCACTAAGGTTTTGATTAAATTTCTCTCTGGATTTGGTGGAACAAGAAGAAAATGTATTTGTATCAAAAAGGCTCAGGACTGGAACACTAATCAATTTTTTTAAAGGCATTAACTTCACTCCTATACAGGTGAAACTTGAAAAATTAGAATATCGTGCAAAAGTTCATTTATTTCAGTAATTCAACTTAAAAGGTGAAACTAATATATGAGAAAGACTCATTACATGCAAAGCAAGATAGTTCAAGCCATGATTTGTCATAATTGTGATGATTATGGCTTACAGCTCATAAAAACTCCAAATCCACAATCTCAGAAAATTAGAATATTACATACAATCAATAAAACAAGGATTGTACATAGAACAATATCGGACCTCTGAAAAGTATAAGCATGCATATGTACTCAGTACTTGGTTTGGGCCGCTTTTGCAGCAATTACTGCCTCAATGCGGCGTGGCATGGAAGCTATCAGCCTGTGGCACTGCTGAGGTGTTATGGAAGACCAGGATGCTTCAATAGCGGCCTTCAACTCTTCTGCATTGTTCAGTCTCATGTCTCTTATCTTTCTCTTGGCAATGCCCCATAGATTCTCTATGGGGTTCAGGTCAGGCGAGTTTGCTGGCCAATCAAGCACAGTAATCCCACAGTCATTGAACCAGGTTTTGGTGCTTTTGGCAGTATGGGCAGGTGCCAAGCCCTGCTGGAAAATGAAGTCAGCATCCCCATAAAGCTCATCTGCAGAAGGAAGCATGAAGTGCTCCAAAATCTTATGGTAGACGGCTGCTTTGACCCTGGACTTAATAAAGCACAGTGGACCAACACCAGCAGATGACATGGCTCCCCAAATCAACACAGACTGTGGAAACATCACACTGGACTTCAGGCATCTTGCAGTGTGTGTCTCTCCATTCTTCCTCCAGACTCTGGGTCCCTGGTTTCCAAATGAGATGCAAAAATTGCTCTCATCAGAAAAGAGGACTTTGGACCACTGAGCAACAGACCACTTCTGTTTTTCTTTAGCCCAGGTAAGACACTTCTGAGTTGTTTGTGGTTCAGGAGCGGCTTGACAAGAGGAATACGACATTTGAAGCCCATGTCCAGGATCCATCTATGTGTGGTGGCTCTTGATGCACTGACTCCAGCCTCAGTCCACTCCTTGTGAAAGTCCCCAACACTTTTGAATGTCCTTTTCCTGACAATCCTCTCCAGGCTGTGGTCAACCCTGCTGCTTGTGCACCTTTTTTCTTCCACACTTTCCCCTTCCACATAACTTTCTATTCATGTGCTTTCATACAGCACTTTGGGAACATCCAACTTCTTTTGCAATTACCTTTTGAGGCTTTCCTTCCTTATGGAGAGTGTCAATGATGGTTTTCTGCACAACTGTCAGGTCAGCACTCTTTCCCACAATTGTGATTCCTATTGAACCAGACTGAGAGACCATTTGAAGGCGCAGGAACCCTTTGCAGGTGTTATGGCTTAATTAGCTGATTAGAGTGGGACACTTTGAGACTAGAATATTGAACCTTTTCACAATATTCTAATTTTCTGAGATTGTGGATTTGGGGTTTTCATGAGCTGTAAGCCATAATCATCTCAATTATAGCACACCACGGCTTGAACTATCTTGCTTTGCATGTAATGAGTCTATCTCATATATTAGGTTCGCCTTTTAAGCTGCATTACTGAAATAAATGAACTTTTGTATGATATTCTAATTTTTTGAGTTTCACCTGTATTACCATCCACCACTTCAGTCATTGATTGCACTTCACTATCTGGTGCCTTCCTAATTTATTCTGCTAATTCATTCTCCCATGTGCCATCCCCCCTCCAGACATATTAAATACAGAATGAAAAGGGCTAGTACTTGTACTAAAAATGATAATCCAGAAGTGTTTTATGTGTGTATTTTAAGACCCTGGTAAAACTGGGTAAGCATTCTCAAAGGAGATTTTCTTGTATGATCATTGTTTGTTGCTTTTCTAAAAGGTTATACCCAATGCTGCTCATAAGACATCATTTAGGGACCATTTTTAACACCATAAGGACCATTTTAAAAACATATTACAGAAGCAATTGCTGCTAATATTGCTAATATAGCTTGCTGACTGTGGTCATTATCAACGGCCCTGGTATTCAGACCTTGCCAGAAAATGCTTTGTAATGTTTTAAATGTTTGCTTTTAATATTGAGCTAGATGCTTGTGACAAAGGACACAAATTTGCATTCTACTCTAACTTCCCTAAGTTGCCTTCCCCAGATTCATATGGGCTACAATTCTCAAAAAATCTAGTCCACATAACCCATAATCATCTGAGGAATTCAGATAATTCAGATAATTAATGTTTATTTTGAACGTAAGTAATTAACTGCTTGCTTTAGCCTTCTAGATTTAGAAGATTTAGCTTTGCAAGGAGAGAATCTGCAATCATGGGAAAGTTAATCAATATTTTTCAATAATCTTTATTATTTATGAATTAGTAATTTTCTATAAGGCTATTGAATTAATAATTGGCATATTTTCTTACCATTTTATGTAAGAAAAATGAATTTTATTTTGAAATTTGTTATGTGCATATTGTTCTTCAGAATTACTTTTCCGTTTCCATTTAAACTTCATTTAATGGTTGGTTTGACATGTTGCACAAATGCATAGTTTACTTAATTATGGTTTCTTGTGGAAGTAGCAGTTTACAAGCCTCAGTGCCAGGTTGATATAATACATTAACTTGAAATCAAACAATCAAATAAACCACATTATGGATTGGTGGAATATGTTAATCCATTTAGCAACTGCTGAATGGTTTTGTTGCTTGCAGCTACTATTGTCATGGAGAAGATGGCTAATTTATACAGAAAAACACTTGAGCTGCCCATCGAGAAAGTTTGTAAGACAGTAGCTCTGATGTATATTTCTTTTTGTTTTAAAGAATAGTATGTAATGTAGTGTGTGTGTGTTATTTTTCTTAAATTAGAAGATTTATAAATCTGGTTCTTTTACTTTGCATATTTACAATTCTAAATAAGATATTTTGCACAGTTTAAATCTTTCCAAATTTGATTCTAATATTTGATTTCAATAGTTGATTTTAAAATTTGAGTCCCATGCCAAGCCAGAGTTTATACCAACACAATTCAAGAGCACCATTTTTGGAAAGATCTCTCACAATGTGTGTGTGTGAGAGAGAGTGGTGGGATTCACATTTTTTTTACTACCGGATCTGTGGGTGTGGCTTGGTGAGCGTGGCAGGGGAAGGATAATGTAAAATCTCCAATCAGAGGTGGAATTTGTCTGTTCTCTGAACTAGTCACAATTTCCACTACCGGCTCTCCAGAACTGGTCAGAACCTGCTGAATGTGTGTGCATTTGTGTGAGTATGTGTGTATATATGTATGGATGTGTACATAAGATTTCATACAAAGATTGTGACATTATGGACTTCCAGTTTGCAAGCTTTCGGCGGCGGCAGGGATTCGCGACACCGTGCGATCCCTGCTGCGTTCGCCGCCAAGGTTCCCCCGATCCATTTGGATCTGGGGGATATAGCTGCCCCGTAGAGGCAGCTGAAGACAGGGGGATCCGGAAAGGGGTTTGGGGGTGTCGCAGACCCCCTCCCCAGCCGGCTAAACCCCCTTTTCCCGAGGCAGAGGAACGGCGGTCAGCAATGGCCGCCACAAAGAAATCTGCAGCCGGACAAGCAGGTGCAGGAGGGAGAAAGTCGGGAGAATAGTGAAAGTTGCTTCTAACCGGGACAAGACAAGAGAAAGTGACCTGGAAACTTGAAGGCTGCTAAGTATGTATTGTCTCTAGTGAGAGTTACAAGCTGCGAATATTTTAAAAGGGAAAGTTTTTTTTTTGTTCCACTCTCCTTCCTAAAGTGACAGCGGAGGGAAAAAATCCTTTTGGCTGTGAGTGGGAAGGGAGAGGGGAAAAAATTGGAGCAAAATTTGAAAATAAGGAGAAGATTGCCTAGAATTTTAAAGAGTTACTAAACATTAATAAGACTTCCAAAAATATATATTTGAAAGGGAACTTTGTGATTAAACTTTAACTCCAGAAAGAGAAAGTGAAGAAGAAGAAGGTATTTAAAAGAAACAGCCTGTTTGGATTGTTTGGTGATTTTGGAACTTTTGAGAATTATTTCTGATCAAAACATCTGGGTGGTTGTCTGGAAAAACTTTTTCTCTACACAATGGCATCACTTGTGGATGGATTGAAACTTGTATATCAAAAATATGAAAAAGAAAAACAAGAAGGGAAAGATGGTCTTGGCACTATTTTTCAATTTTTAGAAATGGCGGTTTATACTTATGTGAAGCAGAATGAACAACAGGATGAAGGGGACAAAGAAGAAGCCATCTTTGATGAACAAATGACTTTGGTTGGAGAAGGGAAAAAGAAAGAGAAAAAGGGAAAGAGGACTCTAAGATCTGGAAAAACAACCAAAAAAGAGAAGAATAAGGTGAAAAAGGGACATTATGTTAGGAAACAACAGAAAGGGGGAAAACAGAATAAAAGGGAGGTGGAGAGACAAGGGGTTAAAGAGGACAAGGAGAAGAAGAAGCAAGGGAGAAAGGAAGGGATGAGAAGCCCTAATGGTGGGGAGCAAGATGTTAAGAAGCAAAAGTTTTTTAGAGATAATGGATAAACTTTATTGATAAAGGGATTCTAGAAAGGTACATAAGACTGTATTTTTATATTTGTATTTAGAAATAACCATAGAAAATTGGAAATAATATGTAATTTAAAATGTGATAAAATATTTAACATAAACTAGTGAAATTTTTGTTAAGAAAAAAGGAGTGCTGCAATGAAATATGATTTAAGATTGTGATGGGGGGGGGGGGCGTAATAATTTTTGGAAAGCATAACTGTTCCCACAAAGGCATGATATTTAATTGAAATGGATAAAATGTTTAAGATATAAATGATTGTTAATATTAATGATCAGATTATGGTATAATAGCGAATTTTTTTGTGAAATGAGAGATTTGAAGTAGAAGAAGGAGGAACATTGTAATGAAATAATGAGCTATAATATGTGATGTGGGGGGGGATAATTATGGAAAATAGGGCTCCCATAAAAGTATGTGATTTAATTGAAAAGTAATGTGTTAAATGTTCAAGATATAAATGAATATCAATACTAATGAATAGATTTGCATCATTTTTGATAACATAGTATAATTTTAGAATGTACCAGACAGAATCCCAATGTAAGTTATGTGTTTTATATTAAGTATTATAAATATAGGGGAGAGAGATAAAGGCATCATACTCCATATAGTGTACAGGAGAAGTTTTTCTTCTTTTTTAAAGAAGAAAAATAAATGGATGGCTGGAAATAGAACAGACAAAGAATAATAAATATTATGATCTGAATTGAGAGGAGATAAATAAAATAAAATTGAGAAAATTTAAAAGAGAGGAGAAGTTATATAGAAAATTGAAAATGTTAATAAGATATGAAATGGTATATAAAAGGAATATGAATTTGAATTTGTGTCTGTACCAAGAGTTATAACCCGGGACTAAGCAAATTTCAGAAAAGAGATTTTTTATGCTTTATGTTTTGTGTTTTTGTGTATGTATGTATTGTATGTTTTGAAGAATTAATAAAACTTGTTTAAAAAAAAAAAGATTGTGACATTATATCCATTTGTGCAACTGTAAGCACTGGAGCTTCTTATTACTACACTTAAGGGAGTATATTTCCCATGGTAGCACAGACCCTTTGAAGAATTCATTGTGATGGAAATGATTAAGGCTATTTCAAATACAAATACATATTGTATATAACATCTTCCAGAGCTTATACAAGAATATTTTCCAAAGATCAAAAGAAATACTGAAAGTTGAAGAAATGTCAATGCAAAATGCTATATTTATTCTTTTTCTTTCTGGGCAGTAAACATATTCTTTTCTCTTCTGAAAGTAAAAACAAAACATGCATCCTCCCTCCCTCCCTCCCTCCCTCCCTCCCCTCCCTCCCTCCCTCTCTCTCTCTCTCTCTCTGTCTCTCTCTCTCTCTCTCTCTCTCTCTCTCTCTCTCTTGTCTTTCATGTATCTCTTCCATTTTGTTGAGAGCATCCAACTTCAGATGGAGCTACTTTGGATAATAAAATAGATGAGGAGAGAAGGACTTAAAAGAACCAGGCTATGCATATTACTGTGAACGAATTTGAAATCTGCCGCAGTGTACCCTTGCTGGAACAAGAGAAAAGATGGAAGATCACCTACCTAATCTAATATAATTTATGAATGTATTTTGCTAAGCTTTTATGCCATTCCCTCCCAATTGTTATGACATGGTTGGAAGTCTCCTATTAATTCAACCCCACTGTACTTTTTCCACCACTATTGACTCTTCTTCTCTAGGAAGCACTTGAGAAGAATAATCAAAGGAGCTGGAGAAAGTACATTGGGGATGAATTAGTAGGACACTACCAAACTTGTTATAACCATTGGGGTAGAATGGCAAAAAAGCCACATGGCAACTCCCATGCGATTTATTAGATTTATATTCTACCTTTAACTTGTACAGTCCAAGATGTCAAACATAATGCTTCCTTCTCCTATTGCCCATCACAATAACAATATTGTGAGATGGGTTGGGCTAAGAGAGGGTGGCTGCCCCCCCAAACCACCTAGCCAGCTCCCATACCTAGCAGAAAACTCAACCTCACATAGCCCTTTTTTGTAATTTACTGTTATGGCCCGCTGGTGGCTGATGGAGCTGGCAGCAGAGTTGGACAACGGGGAGGTTGGGGAGGAACCTGGGCCAGTCCTGGAGGCTGGGGAAGGCTGGGACGAGGACTCTGCATCAGAGGCAGAGATGGAGCCAGGGCAGGCTGGCAGTCATCAGCTGACTTGGAGCTCGGACAGCAGTGAGGCAGGGGAGCTTCTGGAACCAGTTCCCAGCCTGTGCATATGCAGAGCTACCAAAAGGAAGGAACAATTAAGAATTCAGGGTCGATAAGGGAGTAAGGCCACAGGTAGACAATGAATGGCCCCGCCCATAAGGATTAATAGAGGGGGAAAAAGGGGAGGGGGCTTTTGCAGGAAACAATTTGTTCATTTGTTCGTTCATTCCAGCCTCGTGAAGCTCTATCTGTATAACCTAGAGACTCTGTGCTCAGCCCTTCCTAGTCAGCACTGTATTTGGAAATATTTACTGGGCAGTTTTCCAAGATAGATAAGGTCTGAGTTCATAATTATACCTTTGAAAGACAGTTTGCCAGGCCATTGAGTGCATGTGAATGCAAGAAATTCACATTCATTTAATAAAAGAGGTTTTGCCGGGACACAGAGTTTGCATAGTGCTTTTTGGGGAAGCCTAGGACAGAACATTTTGCACCTTAGCGTCTACTCCAAGCTGGGTCTTATATAAATCCAATGTCAAGTTCAGAAAGTAATTGAAACACCGTGCAGGCCTGTCCTCGTACATGCCCAAATGGATTTAATTTAAAAATAAAAATCAATACATAGAAACTTTTGAGCTTTAGCAATAGTCTAATCATGACCCCCCCTTCTTCTTTTTTTTAAAGCAAATTTTATTAATTTCAAAGACAAACAAATCATCATCAACCATTACATATTTGAACCTTTTTCCATTATAAATTTTACAAGTCAGATAAACCCTTATTTTATACAATACAATTCTATTTTAAGCCATTTCCATATGAGCATAAAAATACCTCTTATCCAATTTCTCTTTACTTCTCTTTACTCTTATTCAATTTCACTATTATTATTTCATCTATTTCTTTCTGACTTGATTACCATTATTCTCATTCTGTATTCCTACCAGGTTTTATTAATACTCTCAAAAACATAAACACACAACAAACAAACATATAAAAAATCTTTTAGGAAAGTAACTTGGCCCCAGGTACCTCTCTTTGTATGGGCTTCAATTATATTCATGCTCATCTTACATATCATTACCTATTTTGTTTACCATTCTATATCTTCTATATAAACTTCTCCACACATTTCACTCTTCATAATTCTATCTTATTTAATCCATCTTAATTTGAGTCATTATATTTGTATCTTTTGTCCATTCTTTATTATCCCTTTGTCTCATTCCTTATAATAAAAAAAAAGAGTTTCTCCTGAAATCACTAATCAGAGTATGATGCCTCTATCCTCCCCCTAAATTAATTAGATTAACATTTAAAATAACACCTAATACCCAATCTGATTCTGCTTGGTACATTCTATCTACTATTTTTTTTCTTTTAATAACAATAAAAACAGAGTAATAAATCCAAAATGATTAAATACATAGTTAAATAATAAATCTAAATATTAAATCTTATAACATTCCCATTGCCTTTCCCTTTAATATTTTATTACATTTTAAAATCAATCATTGTTAAACATTTCAACATTTTAATTTCTTATTAACTCTTAAGCCATTCTAATTTTCTATTTCTAATGCAGATGTTACAATACCATCTTATGTACCTTGCAAAATCTTTTTAAAGAAAATTGTACTTTACTCTTTGTCCCTAAAAAAAATTCCTCTTTTCCCATCTAATTTCAAAACTTTGTGGCTTTTCTCCGCCTTTCCCCTTTCTTTCTTCCCCCACCAAATCTTCCTACCCCCCCTTCTTCTAGCCTCTGCCTTGCTGGCATCCCTTCTCTGTTGTGTTCCCTTTTTCTTTTGTTTACTATCATTATATTTATTTTGCATCTTATTTTTCTCTTTCTTAAATGTTTTTTTAGATCTTAAGTCCTTCATTTTCCTCGCTTCCTTCCTTCCTTCTTTCTTAGTTAAATTTTGGAATTCATTAAAGATGGCGTCTTCATCTTCTTCTTGTTGTTGTTCTTCTGCCTCCATCTGTTGTATTGTTTGTTGATAGTTAACCAGTGCCATTTCTAAAAAAAGGAAGGCTTTTTCCATACCATCTTTACAGGCTGCTTTTGTTTGCTCATATTCTTCCCTCAGTTCCTCAAAAGAAAAAGCCATTATAGATCTTTTCTTTTCTTTTTCCCCTCTTTCTTCTTACACCAACCAAGATATTTAAAAAAAAAGTAAAATCCCAAAATCCACAATCCTCAATCAATCCAAGCCAAGACAAAATTCTCCCTTTCTCTTCCAGGGGTAGTATCAGACAAAAGAAAAAAGAAAGTCCAAATCTGTATTTTGAAGCCTTATTGGAGTTATATTTCTGTCTTCAAATCCTTAAGGCATCTCCTCCAACAAAATCAAACCAGATGAATATATTTTTTGTCCTCTCCCTTCCGACTTATCCCATAAAGCTAGTTTTACCTGAAAAAAACAGGTTTCTCAATATCCACTTATTAATTCTGTCGGGAAGGAGAGTAAACTTTCCTTTCAGCACCACCAAACTGCCGCTTTTTTCCTCTTCTAGAAGGTATCATTCAGAAAGTCATAATTTTCAGGAATTTTGTTAAATATGTCTTAGAGTCCTGGGAACCAAGAAAAACTCTCTTTTCAAAAACTTTCTCCACTTCCTCCTGCGCATTCTTACCCAGCTGCCAGCTTCTTTGTGGCGGCCATTGCGGACCGCCGCTGCACCGTCTTGGGAAAAGGGGGTTCTGCCGGCCGGGGAGGGGGTCTGCAACACCCCCAAACTCCTCTCCGGATCCCCCCTATCTTCAGCTGCCCCTGCAGGGCAGCCTAGCTCCGGACCGGTCCGGATTGGAGCACCAAAAGCGGCTAGCGCAGCAGGGATCACGCAGCTTCGCGAATCCCTGCTGCTCGCGAAGCCGACAAACCAGAAGTCCGAACCCCCCCTTCTTAAGATGCTTGTTTATTTGAATTTTTTGAAAGACTTTTCAGATTTAAAGATTAACAAACCTAAAAGAGTGCAAGGCTTTTGGTTGATTGTGAAGATATGTGGGAGTTTTCCTGGTCACAGGGCTTCCCGTGATCATGAGGTCAATTACTTTTGAATGTTTTTTTAAAAAAAATTATATAGATAATACTATGTAAAACTCATAGTTTGTGAATTTGTACTCTTTTACTTTTTTCATATGATGTGTTTCTCCCTTTTCATCAATGGGAATACCAGCTGCATTTTTCTAAGTGGTTTCTGAACCTTCCAGCTTCAAGAAGTCTTTTTCTCTGCACTAGGCTATCAAGGAGTTTTGACAGAGCTGGCTGTTGCAGGCAACTCTTACATAATCATAATCATAATTTATTTATTGGGACATAATCATAATTTATTTATTGCAAGTCCCTTTGCCTTTATCACTTTATTATTTTGCATGAATTGCAACCCAGGCATATTCACCTTTATTTTCTATGGAGGAGGATAAATAATGTTTGTTTTTCAGAGAAGCTTGTTTGGCATTGTTAATAATTCCCTTGCTGAAACCTAAGTTACCTTTATATAATTTATATTTGCACTTGGGTGGGTGAGGGGAGGCAGGAGAATAGACTATTCTAGTCTATTCTAGTCACTCTCTCACAACTCCTGGGAGAACATCTAATGGGTAAATAGCAATAGCACTTAGACTTACATACCGCTTTATAGTGCTTTACAGCCCTCTCTAAGCAGTTTACAGAGTCAGCCTATTGCCCTCAATTTGCCTACCTCGGAAGGATGGAAAGCTGAGTCAACCTTGAGCCTGGTGGGATTTGAACTGCCAAATTGTAGGCAGCTGGCTGCGGAAGTAGCTTGCAGTACTGCACTCTAACCACTGCGCCACAGAGGCTCCATCACAATTGCTGCCACCACCCACTATATTCCAGAAAAAGTCCTTCTCTGATTTACAAAAGAAGAAGGACATGATAAGTACCCTTCTGTTGATTTCCTTCCTGCCCTGTCAATTATTTGGGAGTTAGTGACAAGTATATGCTCTAATCATTCCCCCACCCCAGAATAAAAATGCTGACTCAGCAAAAATGCAAGTCCCTGTATACAGACAGCCACAACTTACAACCACAGCTGGGACCACAGCTGGGACTAGATGCTAAGCAAGGCAGTTATTAAGTGAATTGCATCCAATGTTATGACTTTTTTTTTGTTGTTGTTGCAAAAATCGTTGTTAAACAAATCGCAGCCCTGAAGCGAATCATGTGATCTTGAAGTAAATTGGCTTCTCCCTTTGGCTTTGGCTTTGGCTTGTTGGAAGCCAGCTAGGAAAGTTGCAAGTGGTGATCACATGACCTTGGGACACTACAACCATTGTAAATAAAACCTGTAAGCCACCCACAGACATCTTGTAGGGGAGATGGGAGGCATAAAAAAAAGAATAAATAAATATATGCTGGTAGCCAAGTGCTTGGATTTTGATCCTGTGGTTTTGGGGATACTTGTTCTGACCCACACCCTTTTCCAACAAATCAAACAAAATCCAAATAGAATAGAAACCTTGTAATGATTTTGCAAAATAATTAGCCGTGATAAGCACAAGCCTTACCAAACTGTGCGAGGCTTGCCAAAAGATAACAGACAAGAAATAATTTGCAATACAAACTCAGGATGCTGGATTGTTCACGAGGCTGTAGTTGCAAAATGTCTTTGCAAAGAAGGTTTGTTTCACAGCTAGCTTTTATCTTCTTGAGGGAGGGGCCATTACCTTGCAGCCTTACTTCCGAATCGCCCATGCTGTTGTAACTGCTCTTTCCTACAAGCAATCCTGCACGCACACGCACATGGCACAGGCTCCTCGGGAACCTCCTCATCACTGCTGCCAGCCCCTACATTCTCTGAAGGCAGCAGTCCACTCCCTAATGGTCCTGGCCCCTCATCTGAGTCCTTGCTCTCCTCAGCCGTCTGCACCTGCTGCCGGCTAACCACAACAATACTACAATGATTGTAAGTGCATGAATGGGTTGTAAATGACTTTTTTGGAGACTGTTGTCACTCTGAACGTCCCTAAAAAGAATAGCTGTAAGCTGAGGACTATCTGTAGCAAGGTTAAGGAATTAAAAGATTAAAGAGTTTAAAGCCAGAAGGAAGGAAGAAAAAAAGTCACAATGATTCAAAAGATTCCCAGTTGTTTGCTCCTTCAACCAACAACACATTGGCAGGATGAAATACAAAAAGGAGAGCAAAGAGAATAGAGCAAAGAGAAAATCAGATAAATTCCCATGAAATAAAATCAATGTTTTACTTCTTAATTGGCTTCTGCTAGTTTCTAGAGTGCAATATATTTCCTGGATAACTGATCTCTTGGAGACTAATGCACTGTGGCGAGGAACCAGTTTCAAAGCAGATACACTGATCCATCTGTGTGAGAGAAGGTGCAACAAATACAAAATGGAAATGTCCCTTCCTCTTGTTAAAAGCTCAAAGAGGGAAAGCACTAGAGGTGGTATTCAGCAGGTTCTGACCAGATCTGGAGAACCAGTAGTGGAAATTTTGAGTAGTTCAGAGAACTGGCAAATACTACCTCGGACTGGAGATTTTACAGTATCCTTCCCCTGCCATGCCCACCAAGCCACGCCCACAGAACCGACAGTGAAAAAAATTGAATCCCACCATTGGAAAGCACCTTGCTCTGGAGTAATTGCTCAGAGTTGGATTTTTTTTTCAGGCTTTGATGGCTTCCAACCGCTATCTTAGGGTGACAGGTTAGCTTTGATTGACAATTCACATTTAAAAGTTTTATTTTACCCTTTTGTGCCTGAACTTCTTGAGATGGCATTTTGATTCATTTACTACTGCTACAATATCCACAGTCAGCCATACCAAGACCAAGAGTTTATTAATTTGTCCCAAGGCTCTTCCCTATTCTAGGTAGGGCAGGTAGACAAATTGGGTATATTGAAGGCAAATACAGTCCTTGACTAATGGCCACATTCAAGCCCCAAATTCCTGTTGTTAAGTGAGGCATTTGTTAAATGAATTTTGCCTCATTTTACGAACTTTCTTGCCTCAGTTGTTAAGAGAATCATTGCAGTTGATAAGTTAGGGACCCAGTTGTTAAGTGAATCTGGCTTTCTCATTGATTTGGCTTATCAGAAGGTCACAAAAAGGGATCACATTACCTCTTAAAAATTCATAAATATGAACCAGTTGCCAAGCATCTGAATTTTGATCACATAATCAGGGGGATGCTGGAAAGGTCGTAACTGTAAAAAATTGTCATTGTTTTCAGTGCTGTTGTAACTTTATACAGTCATCAAAAAAACCTGTTGTAAGTCAAGGACTACTGTGCTCAGAAACCATTGGGAGAAAACTTGATACCTTAAGGCAAGGGTCTTCAAACTTGGCATGTTTAAGACTTGTGGACTTCAACTCCCAGAATTCCTGAGCTAACGTGACTGGAGGAGGAATTCTGGGAGTTGAAGTCCACAAGTTTTAAAGTTGTCAAGTTTGAAGACCCCTGCCTTAAGGTATCCTGTTAATTACCTGACAGGAACCATTCCATAACAAAGGAAAGCCAGCATAAAAACTCAGATTATAGTTGATCAAGAAATCAGTTATATCATATGTGGCCCAAATGTGACAATGAATCCTGGCCATGCCACAAGAACTAATTAGGTTAACAACAATAACACAACAGCAACACAATTATGTTACTATCAGCATGGCATGATGAATTGCTACTGTAAAAATCTTACATATATTTAAACTTGATTATAGTTGTCCCGATATATATTTTTGAGCATTTAATTTCCTTCTGACTGCACTGCGTCCAATCCGTCACCATCACAATGGCCATGGCCATGCTTGTATATAGTTAAGAACTTAAGAAAACACTTCTTCATTGAATGGACTGGGTTCTAGTCTGGAAAACTTTCTGTCGAAGTACTGCATCCATCCCTAAACTGCTAAAATCTCTTTTTTTTCAGCCCATTCCTAGTTCAAGTCAATCCTTTTGAATTCAGTGTAGCTAGCTCCAGTAGTATTGCTTTTGTTCCTTGGAACTTGGATTGAATATTGTGGAGTTTTCTTTTTAAAAAAAATTAAGCCTCATTGTTTGTTTTCTGTAATCACTGATGGATGTGGCAATAATGAGCTCCCTGGCACTTTAATCTAGACTCTGATGTGCAGCTTGCATTTGCTGATAATTAGGTTTAGAATAATGATGCACAGAATTTCACAGTCTGCTTTTCATCTGGGTCTTTCTTGATAGCCTCAAGGTAGAAATTCAAGGTGGAATATGGTAAACTCTTGTTATGTTCTTTCTTCCGATTGATATTGTCTTCATGTTCAGTCTTCAAATATACAGTATAAGCACTGTATATGTACAGTGAATAGAGAGAAAGGAAGCAAACAGTTATGGCTATAAAAATGAGACCGCAAACAAACAAATTGCCACTAGATGGACGCCAGGAGTTTTTCTGTGTATCTTTGTTACCATCTAGTGGTCATTCTGATTTTTACAGCCTATAGGAATCTGTAAATTGAGAACTTTTGGTTTATATAATTAATTGGTATTGTTATGTTATTTCAATGTATATTATAAGTGAGTCACTCTGCCAAACCAGTTCCTATGGCTCCAAATCCATAAATATATCAGAAATAATGACAAAACTATGAAGCAGAAAAAAGAAATCAGGTGAAAACAACAAGTCAAATATTTGGAGGGACAGAAATAGTATTCATCTGATGCTGTTAAGTCAGTCTCCCTAGGAAGAATTTGGAATACCCCTGACCAGAGTAGACACTATAAACAATTCGTATCAGTTCAGATTAGATGATGGAATTTGCAGAAGAATCTCAGGTTCATATTTTAATATCCTGGGCATCACTTTGGCCTGAGGCATTCTAGTCCCTGACTATTTAGGGCTTTAAATATCAAAATAGTACAGTATTTTGTATTGAATATAGAAACATGGAAGAAGCCAGTCATGTTTTAGTATGAGGGAAACTTTTCGGATACTTATGTGATACTAGACATGCTGAAAGAATTGAGATAAGTTAGAGATGCACGATGCATGAGCTTTAGGGTCTTCAAACTTTATGCATCTTCCCTAATGCCCTTTGAAAAATTTAACTCAGCTGTAATTGTTGAAGTGACAGTTAAAAAAAAAACCTAGTAAATTACTAACCTTGTTAGTTAGCAAACTGGTTGTGAACATAAGTGCAGCCCATCTCTGGGAACAACATTTGATTTTTACAGTCCTGAGGTTATCTACTTTCAGAATATTGAAAAGAAATCAACATTTAGTAAATGATAGGTGTTAATTATATGGACGTTTCATGTTTGGGAAAATAAAAAATGAATGGGATGTTTTTTTTGTTAAAAAAAATCCTTTCATCATTTTGCATTATAACTAAACATCTTCGTAATCAATTTTTATAAAAGTAGATACCTTTCACATTGGCCCTTTCAGAATAACTAATGATATTCACTATTTATTCTAAATCTGCCTCACATGCTCCAATGCATGGAGGTGCATTCCAAAAGGACATGTATAACTTTTATCTGGAATAGGGGTGTCAAACTCAATTTCATTGAGGGCCGCATCAGGGTTATGTTTGACCTCAGTGGGCCGGAGTGGGTGTGGCCAAGATGGGAGTGGCCAGCTTGACATCACTCATGTTGGGGGCGCCTGTGGTGACCTGAGCACTCTGCCAGCAAAAATGGACTTGGCGAGCTCCGTTTTCAGCTGCAACAGCCTCCTGCAATCTTCTGCCAGTGAAAACGGAACTCGGGAGGGCCATCCATGGCCCTCCTGAGCTCCATTTTCAATGGTAGAGGCACAGCAGGGCAGTTCTTTGCTGTTTCCAGGTGCCCCCCTCGGGCCAGATCTAAGCGCCCCATGGGCCAGGTCTAGGCCCCAGGCCTTGTGTTTGACATCCCTGATCTAGAAGGACAAGACCTATAACAAACCTTACCTTTTTGAAATAATATTAAATCTGAGAGAATGAATAATTATTCTACTAGTGGAACACATTTGAAAATGTGGAAGTTGTTCATTTCACTTTTTTCTAAGAACAGTAATCTAGACTTTGCTGACGTTTTAATTTACTTCACGGAAGCATTTATCATAATATTCCATCTTCCTGCTTTCTACTTGTATTCGTTGTAGGAGAAAGATTGAATGCTATAATATTCCTTCCAAAGGAAGTTGTGTGTTCTTTGATGCTGTAACAAACCAGTTAGAGGAGAAGCATGTTCTTGTTCTGAGGTTCATCCTTTTTTTATGAGAGAACAAACAAACCTACGTCTCTTCTTCATTGGACCTGCTACTATTTGTAACACTTGACAAGTCTCACTTAAGATGAGGTCATTTGAAATAGCCTTTCCCAGCCTGACACTGTCAGGACATTTTTCCTTAGGTCTAGGTTGCTTCTTTCCTTGATTAGTTTCCATCCATTGTTTCTTTTCTTGCCTTCTGGTGCTTTGAAAAATAGGCTGACCCCCCTCTTCATTGTGGCAGCCCCTCAAATATTGCAACACTGTTATCACATCACCCCTAGTCCTTCTTTTCACTAGATTAGAAATTCCCAGTACCGGTAGCTGTTCTTCATATGTTTAGGTCCCCAGCCAACAAATAACCTTTTTGTTCTCCTCTATACTCTTTTCAATCTCAACATCTTTTTTATAATATGGTGACCAAAACTGGATGCATTATTCTAAATGTGATCTTGCTAAGGCTTTATAAAGCGCTACTAATACTTTATTCTATTCCTCTGTTAATGCAATTGGCGTTTTTGGCTGCTGGTGCACACTGCTGGCTCATATTTAAGTGATTGTCCACTAGATTCCAAGATAATATTAGATGCCAATATAATATTATTATGTACAATACAGTACAACACAATACAATACAACACAATGCAGCACAGCACAGCATAATACAATATTATTAATATCTAATAGTAACACTAGATGTCTACTAGGATTCCAAATTAATATTAGATGCTAAGATATGTTGCATTTGTATAATAATTAGCAGATGTATGCATGCCTAGAATTGGCTAGAACTGAAAGTTGGAGTTCAGAAAAATATATTTTCACTTGTTCATTTGAAACACTGTCTTATCAGCAGGGGGGACATAATTTTTCCTTTTTGTGTAGAGGAAAATTAGAAGCTGTAAATTGCATTTGCAAAGCTTAGCTGGAAACAAGACTATTTCAGCTGTTTCATCACTAGTTTGAACAAACAAGTAAAAAATCCCCACACTTTTGCAACGCTGTTCTGCATTCTTTCAATCAAACCCTTCATATTCTTAAAAATACTCCACTAAAAGTACTGCACAAAGTGTATCAAGGCAGCAAAGCATCCCTCCATGAAGTCATTCAGTGGCTGCATTATTTGGAAGGCTCACACAATTGCCTTGAAGAGGTGTGTACGAACCCAGACTTTTCCACTTGGACAACAGAAACGGTTTTAATGCTCATGCCAAACAAGCGTTTGCAAATCCACCTCCGTCACCCCACCCCATGTTTTTAAAGGCTTTGCATAGCTCTGTGCAAGATTTTGTTAATCTTCTGGAAGCCTACGTTATGCAGTACATTGCACAACGATTTGAAGAACTAGTGTGGCTAAGGCACCAGGCTAGAAAGCAGGAGACTGTGAGTTCAAGTCCCACCTTAGCCATGAAAGCCAGCTAGATGATCTTAGGCCAGCCATTCTCTCTCTATCTCAACTCAACCAACCTCTCGGAGATGTTATTGTGGAAAAAAAAGAAAAGGAGGAAGGAATACTAGGTATGTTTGCCACCTTGAGTAATTTTGAAAGTAATAAAGGCATAAATTAAATAAATAAATTGTTTTTGTTCCTGAATGCAATATATAGCCTCTTACTGGTAATAACCACTATTAATGACCTTGAATTACAAATCTTGCAACTGAAACATTTGACCTGATGTTTGGATGACTTATTTCTTGTCCCTGGTAACATCTTGTCTAACGAGCAGTTGTGAAGAATTAAAAGTTTACACAATTTATGTGACACTTTCTTTGCTGTGAACAAGCAAAGCTTTTGTCCTAACTTAAAGATGTTTGGTTTTTCTTTTCACAGATTTAACACAATTTTTTTCTTTTCTATTTTATAGACAGGTGCCCCCAAAGTCATTTTTAAAGGGGTATCTGAAAGTTCTAGGCTACAATTGCACACCTACTTGGAAATAAATCCTACTTAACATAAGGCCTCTTATTTCTGACATAGGATAAGATTGCTTTGTCCAATGGTCAAAATAAACGGGATGGTTCTTGCACATTGTAGTTCTTCCAAATCAAATGGTACCCTGCATTTCTTGTTTAGAAAAGTCACAAACTGTATCTACCCATACACTTTTACTCAGGGAGCTGTGATGCAGGAAATAAGAGAACGGAGAACAAATGGGCAGGTAACATCTGTTAACATCTGTCTGATTTTATTATGTAGACTTGTCCTTATAGTTCTGCAATCACCGTCAAACAGCAGCATGTATTTCCACAATAGGTATTATAATACTGGCATGGAAATAATCCTTATTTGCTTCTTCTTAAAGTGAACAGCAAAGGGACAAGTACAGCTGTGTTTGCTATGATTTCTTTGGCAAATCATGTGTACGCTGGGAAAAAAGCAATCTAACCTCTAGCCGCTAATCATCTGTTCAGAAAGAGCCTTTGCTCAAATGCTCCTGGCCCCCTGCTTTTTCTTCTTCCCATTTCTTATGTGCAGACTTCACCCAGTGACCTCACTACAGTGCTAGAAAGAACAAGTGAGACAGAATGTTCTGTGAAAATACACCAACGCTTATTAGACTTCATACCTGGATCCAGCGAGCCTTACAAATGCTTGTGTTTCCAAAATTTTGTAATCAGACTATTTAATATACAGGAATCATCTCTGGTTTTCTAAGCAGTGTATGGAGACATGATGTGCTTGATGCATCACAGAGAATGATGTAATTACAAGAGTTAGCATTAAGTGCTTCCATGCAGTTTAACATTCTCCAATTTGTCTTCCCTGGTTCAAAGCCATATAATGCCTGTATTTTCCAATGAGCGAGAAACATACTACTTCTCTGTTTTTATCATCTAACTTATGCACCTCTCCCTGCCTCATAAGGATTTTGGAGCATTACGTATTTGTTCCACTTAGTTTTTTTAAGTTAGTGTACAGGAGTTACTTAACTTTATCAATTGGCTTCATGTGACATGTTAAGCTATAATGTGGTCTGCCTATTTGTGACTTAGAATGTTGCATGAACCCAGACAATGGTGACTTAATCAACTTCACTTAAGCAAAACATGGCTTAGTGATCAGTACCATGGATTTTAGTAAGATGCAGCCTTTTTTGACAAGGCAGCAGAGTTTATTTGGTGCTATAATTAGTGCTGCAGTGCCCCACAATCAGTCACTTGTGACAGAGAATGAAGGGGTAGAAGCAGTGCCTTCTCTCCTATGATGTTTAAGAAACAGCATTGATAAGAATGAATTGATAGCCATAATGGTAAGGCTACCATATTGGCACTGTGAGTCTGGGCGGAAAAAAAAGTAACACTTTGCTGCCATCTAGTGGTCATGTATGTTTTTGCAGCTCAAAAGGTTCTAGCAAATTCTCTGCCTAACTTTCCCTTTCTTTCTGCCTCTTCATCTAAATCAAGGGACTTCAAATTTGGCAAGTTTACGACTTGTGGACTTCAACTCCCGGAATTCCTGAGCTAACATGACTGGAGGAGGAATTCTGGGAGTTGAAGTCCACACATCTTAAAGCTAAGTTTGAAGACCCCTGATGTAAATGATGGACATTGTTAACTGAGGCTGTTTGTGAGGTGGGTCACTGTAATTCTGTTTTGCAAAGAAATGTCTCAGTGGCACAATGCAAATTCATTCTAATGCAAATGGTAGCTTCAGAGGAAAGATTTTTCTCTATTGCTCTTCAGAGCAAGTGAAAATGAATTTTTCTATCCATTGTTCCTGCAAATTTGTTCTGAAGCAGGTTGTCCCAGTCATTCTGGAAGACTTCTCTATCTACAACTACTCTTTCTGGACAGTTTGACAAGCATTTTGAACTCAAAGCTACTTCTAGCTTGAATTATTTCCTGAATAATCGGAACACACACGAAACAGTGTTTCAGGCTCAGCACAAATTTGAACTGTCACATACCTCAGTTAATAAATGGTAATCAGTACAGAGTAAATTTATCCTTCACTGTGGTTTTTCAGACCTCTTTTGTTGTGTCACTTTTTCCAACAAAGCAATTTCTCATATTTTAAAATATCATTTGTCAAATGGATTTTACTGTCTGAAGTTTTACAATAATAGAACATTTGTTATCCCTTATGTTGTGGCCATTTACTTTCATTAGGAAAATCCATCAATAAACCAAAGGTAGGACTAATTAAAAAATATTCCCCAATTTCAAGCACTTTTAACTGAAATAATGAATTAATTGAGCATTACCACCAAATATGGCATTATGTGCCAAGTTGCTCATAGCTCCACCAAGACAATAGCCAGAGGTTAGAATTAATATGTTGCAGGACTATCTTGATTATCTTCAAGACCAGGTTTTGGTGAATTGGTGAAACAGATTGAAAAGAAATCCTATGTTGCAAACAGGTCTGGTGAGATTCGTTGGGTTCAATATTTAGATCAAATTGTCATAGTCATTAAGAATTTCAAGAGAACATGCTATGCTGATTACAAGAATCGTATATAATATTAATCAAATTTCCTTACTGTTAAATAAAATAAATAAGCACCATTTCTCAAATGGTTAGCTAATGAACATTGAATTTAATTAATTTGACACATGGTTTGATATCTGCAACAATTTGTTTTGCAATTTGTAATTAGAAGTGTCTAACTAAAGTTAAGTAATCTGTTAAAATTAATTGTTTTCACATTCCTTGTATTGAACAAATTTTACCTTGTGCTTTAAAAGGCAATGATTAAGGAAGGGATGGGAAAATAAAAGTAAGAACAAGAACCAAATATTCTTTTCGCTTTTTCCACTCTAAAGTTTCAAGTGTCAATTTGAAGTGGGGGATAAGTAAATTCTCACTTAATAAGCAAGAAGATGATGCACAGCTCTAATTAATGCAAAATCCAAAGCTCAATTTGTATCTGTTGAACATTATTTCATTTCCTAATGATGCAACTTATAAGACACCTCCCTTTGATCTGTCTCTGAGATGGCTAACTTACCAATCCTTTAAGACATGACCTCACATTGTAGCCTCCTTCTTGGGATAACATGTCTCTGGAGGTAGGCTGAAGTTGGATCATGGATCCTTGGATCGTGGTGTTTCCGCAAGAAGTTAGTATTTTCCATCACCTTCCCCCAATGTGATAATGCCCACTGTCATGGAAAAGGATCCTGAAGGAGATCAGTGATATGCAGGACTCCAATTGGTCTATGGGAGAACTGCCTCCTCCCATTTACTCCTGTTATTCTCTACCTCGTGATCATTCCTCCTTGAGCTACTGGGAAGAACAGAGCATGACTTGGCAAGTTAAGTTTTTTCTTGGCTCTGATGGGGATGCCAATCTCAATATATCCTACAAAGATGATATTCCTAGAAGTAACCTCCACTACTTCCCACTCCCCCTGAATAATCCCTGCTCTTTTTTCTGCACTTGTTGGAGAGCTCTGGTGCGAATCCCAGCATCCACAGTGGTTCCGCTCTCATTTGATCAAGAGTGTATTCCCACAAACGCAAAGGTAAAGCTAGAGATTGCCATGGAGGAGTCAGTAATGGGAGTCTTGAGGATGGGAGGAAAGAGAAAGAGGGAGAGAGGCAGCAGAGAAGGGGAAGACTTCACATCTCTCACCCAAGCGACATCTAGAGGAAAGGTTTTTAAAAACTTGAGATAGCACTTTTGTCTATAGGCAACAACTTTGTGACCCATGCTTTTGAGGTGTGGCAAAAGGATTGCTGCCAGGAGATTAGTATTCCAACTGAGGACAGGAAGAAAGCCCCTTATTAGGATTGTGCAGAAAATCCTTAGTTGAAAAGCTTCAAAATAATGTGTTGTTTTTTTGGTGGGACCATCAATCAGGGCAATCTGGTCTATCCAATTATGGGATGGAGCATACTGTTTCTGCTTTTGCCTTTCAGCTCCAATCCAGGAGCCTTTGCAAGCAGTTGCTTTTGTGACAAACTATTTTCGTGTTGAATTTATGTCTACCAAAATAGATCTATACTAGTCTCCCTTTATTTCTTTGTCAGTAAACATAAATTCAACACATCAGAATAATGTTTCAAATTGAGTAGTCCCAACCCAACATCATGGTTCTGTTAAGCAGATGTTTTATTTAGTTTTTGGTGTCTTCAGATCAATCTTGACTCATGGCAACCATCTGGACCTGCAATGTTTTTGATAAGGCTTTTTGGAAATGGTTTGCCCTTGTCTTCCTCTTCCTAGGGCTAAGAAAGTATGCCTGGCCCAGAGGCAGCCAGCTGACTTCATGCCTCAGGTAGGACTACAACTTGCAATCTCCCAGTTTCTAGTCTGGTGCCTTAACCACTACACCACATTACATAGACTGTCATACTGTATACCTTCTGTAACAGGAGGATTTTCATATTTCTGTATTAAAATAATATTTGCCATATACAAAAATAAAAGTTACATTGGCAGTACTGTATCTACAATAAGGAGAGATTTTTACGGTTGTAACTTCTTGAAGTTGTTTCTCTGTTACTTTGTGGATGTTAGTTATCATAGCAGAAGATTTATTGAAGTTAACTTCTATACCTGCTACTGGCAAGAATTTATTTCATTAAAGTTGCAATTAGGTTATACCTTTATTTAGATTTTTAAGGAAAATAAGCATAATTGTTGTGGCCTGTCGGCCTCCAGCCACTCCAGCAGCCGAATCAGAGAAGGAGGCGGAGTGGGAGTCAGGGCCAGCCTGAGAGCTCCAAGGGGAAAGAGGGAATGGAGCTGGCAGAGAGAGAGAGAGAGATAGAGGTGGAGCCTGTACCATCCATCAGCCCTCAGATGGAGAGTCAACAGCCCTCAGGTCTGGAAGTGATCAAGGAGGAATACCTGGGTCCAGTGCCTGCCGCACTGATGTGCAGAAGGCAGAGGAGAGGAGAGCAGTGGAAATCTGTGGGCTGATCCTTGGGAAGGAAGAGCCACCACTGCTAGCGAGACCCACCCTAGCTCTGGAGATAAAAGGCAGGGGGTGGAGATGAATAGATGTGGCAGACAACTATTCATCTCCCTGCTGGATGCACTTGTTAGCCTGTATCGAGAGAGAAACTTTTTGCTGGGGTTGCTGGCGCTCCTAATAAAGGAATCTTTGAGTTAGCTTCAGAGGATTTGTTGTGTTTGGAGAGTTGGGTCAGAATAATAATGTCTACAAGTAAATGAATTGCATTATGTTTTGCTTTAGTCCCTAAATATTCCTATTTTCTCTAGTATGCTAAAACTTCTAGATCAGGCAAAATGTAACTGAGAGTAGATATCCATATTCTGGTAAATATAACCAGTCAATTGGTCCTTGTCCACTGGCACTAGTTACTATTTGTTCCAGTGCATATAATGGGTGACTAAGGATAAGATTGTTTTAAGAACAGAACATTCTGCTTCTTCTCTTAATAATATTGATTTGTCTACTCTACATGTGACCCAGTGTTTTCTTTTCCCCTAAAGTTCATCCCCTGAACTTGAAGTGGTTCAAGAGTTCTAAACATGGATTAGCCCCCAAACAGGCTTGTTTCATTTGGAACACCATGTCTAAAACACTGCATGCAGTTTGGTAGGTTAACTTTTGGAAAGAAAATAACTGGACTATGACTGAACTATGCTCCAGAGAAGAAGCAAAACATTCTAGAGTTTTCCTAGAATAATATACTGTATCTTTCCTGTACCTAGAAAACAGAGATGACCTTACATCTAAATCTTGTTTCATCAGTACCAAGAATGTTAACTTCCATTCCATCAAATACTTTGAAAACATATTTAAAAATTATCTAAAGAAAGCAAAATTAATAGAGTTATGATTTCTCTAGTGAAATATATTAATATCTTGACTGAATCTATTTATTCTTGGAAGAGATTGATTGAAGAGAAATCATTAATTAGAAATGAGCTTAATTTAGTGCAAGAGGCCTTATAAAGATATGTGTTGAGATTATTCCTTTGTTTTAGGATAAATAGAAGTTATATTTCCTTCAATATGACTAGAATTTTTGTATCTGTGAATGTATCATTTTATATGTGACTGACAGAGTTAAAATTAATCTTTGAAAACTTCATTATATTTGGATTTCAAACCATCCATACCTGAAACTTTAATTGTTTTATAATGCTATTTGTTTCATCCTTAGTTCTTAGTTGATAAAGTGATTTTTATTTTCTTAATGTAATTGATTTAGAATTTACTAAGTAAATCACAATAGTATTAATGTCAGAATAATTGGATGTATAAATAAATAATTTAAAATTCATTTTGTATATAGAGCCGTGGTGCAACAGTGGTTAGAGTGCAGTATTGCAAGCTGACTCTGTCCAAAGCCAGGAGTTTGATCTGACTGACTCAAGGCTGACTCAGACTTCCATCCTTCTAAGATACGTAAAATGAGGACCCAGACTGTTGGGGGCAATATGCTGACTCTGTAAACCACTTAGAGAGGCCTGTAAAACACTGTGAAGTGGTATATAAGTCTAAATGTTATTGCTGTAGCTATTGTTATCTTTTTGTAAAGGTATGATTAAACTTTGATCAAACTGACAAAGTGTTTTCAGGAGCACTGCATAACTTTTATCTGAACTTTATAATTTCCCCCTTTGCTTTAACTTCTAAATGTGTTTTTGTAAAAAAAATAAACATATATAATAAGACTATTTGAAATAGCAAATACTGGAAAGGAAAGGAATTGAAGCTTAGCTTGTTCAATCACGAAAACAATGAGAAAAGACAAAATACTTATCTAATATTATCAGGGCATTCTTATTAAATTTGCATCCAGATAGAAACCCTGTTATTCTAGGAACAAACATACAGTTCCAAGAGCGTTACATGATGTATAAAATTCAAATAATGAAAAGATAAATTTGCAGAAGAAAAAAAGTGGTTGACTAACCAAACCAACCTTCCAACTATGACCAAGTATATCTGTATCTCATTGTCATCATCACTGCAAAATGCAAAATGCAGGCCAATCTCTATTGCTTCTCTCTACAAAAAAATCAATCCTTTTTCTCAGAATGAAGAGATAATCTTAAAATCAGATTAGAAATTTTGCTTTGCCAACCAAAAGTTCTGCCTACAGTATACAAAGTCATTAAAAGGCAACTCCCCACAGTCCTTTTACAAAACATGGATTTTTTTTTGACAAATCATGGGAGGGTAATAAATGTATAACTCCCCCCCATAATGTCTGCAGATATATATAGTGCTAAACTCTGTTAAAAAGAATAGAATAGAATATAATTCTTTATTGGCCAAGTGTGATTGGATACACAAGGAATTTGTCTTTGATGCATATGCTCTTAGTGTACATAAAAAGAAAAGATACATTCATCAAGAATCATAAGGTACAACACTTAATGATAGTCATAGGGTACAAATAAGCAATCAAATCATACTAGGAAACAATAAATATAAATTGTAAAGATACAAGCAACAAAGTTACAGTCCTACAGTCAGAAGTGGGAGGAGATGGGTGATAGGAACAATGTAAAATTGCTAGGGACTAGTCTCCCAAGCAATTTTACTGAATAACAACAATTGTCTGATGAGAAATTGTTTCAGGAATGTAAGAGTTATACAAGACTGTCTCCCTGTAAGGATTTGTATCTTGCAACTACAGATGGAAAGCAGTGATCACCAAGAGGTTAATTGTAGAAGATCCCAGTCACCCTTGTGCTTTAGAGTTAATTATACTTCTGACTTAGCAAATGGTTATGCACAAAAAAATAGGAACATTTAATTAATTTTAAAGGCTGAACAGTTCATATGGCTGAGGTCATCTCATTTTATCCTCCATCTACTTCTCTGTGGCTGAACTGAGTTAAGTAGCTTATCCATCTGAGGCAAGATTGGTTTTAGTCCATCTCTCCATCCAAGCTGAATTTCTTCTCAAGTATAATTCCTAATAAGAAGTAATACAATTGAAACATGCATTTGTTTATTATATATTCATTCTTCTATTTTTTTTTGTTTGGTTTTTGACTAACATAAGGACTAACGTAACAAAATTAACAGTTCAGAAGTTTTCATGAATTATTAGGTTCACTAAAGACAACTATTGTATTAAATATTAATCACAAATACGTTGATATAAAATAAAAGGTAGAATTGCTAGATGGAGCAACACATTAAATAAATAAATACTTCTTATGAGTCTATAAAATAAGAGTATGCACAATGGCTCAGAAGTTAAAGATACTGAATTTGTCAGCTGAAAGCTGACAGCCTATTTTGGAATCCCAAGTGCCATGCAATGGCGTGAGCTCTAATTCCTTGCCCCAGATCCTGCCCTCTCTTCTAGCAATTTGAAAGCATGCAAGTGCAAGTAGATCAATAGGTACCACTCTGGTGGGAAGGTAACAGAATTCCATGCACTTTGGGGGTATAGCCATGCTGGCCACATGATCACAGAAAATATCTTCAGACAACACTGACTCTTGGCCAAGAAACAGAGATGAGTATTGCACCCTAGAGTTGAACACAGCTGGACAGGGAAACTTTTACATTTTGATGAAATAAAAACAATTCCATCATATTTTACATGTTGGGTGCCTAGAATTTCATTACCTTGTAAGCAATAGAAGAGTAAAAAGTAATAAAGTTATATATCTTTCTGGTCTAGAATCCTTAAATAAGCTGTTATCATGACGAGAATAAACAGGCAGGAGAAAACTTGTGGAGATAATTTTTTCAATAACACACTTTGCCATGAAATTTGTTATGTGCCAACAAGTATTACCTCAACCATGGAAGGTCAACTGTGATCTTGGGCCAATCACTCTTTCCCAGTCTAGCCTGTCTCACAAGGTTATTATTGTAGGACAAAATAGGAAAAGGGAGCCCTATACGTGCCACTTGAGTTCCAAAATAAAAGGTGGGCTACATTTCTAATAAATAATTTAATAAACTTATTGAAAATGAGATAACCTTAACCAAGGTCCCTTCCAGCTCTACTCTGATTGATATCACCACTAAGAATCATAATTTTGGTGCTGCTCTTAAGTTCTCAAAACATTTGCATTACAACAAATAGTATATTAATCCTTCAAAATAATTATAAGTGCAGTGAATGCACTAAAAAATGAATGATTTAGCCAAAATGCAAATCGGTATTTAGAACAATCAGCCTTCTTTACTGATCAGTCACAGACTGCTGCTGCATTTTTAAAAAGTATTCTTTTTAGCTTTGCTTTATAAAATTGGGTGTAAAATAAGTTTAAAACAAAATGAAACTGCTGTAGGGATTCCTTACTTGTGGTGTGGCATGGCTTCTGAAAATCTGAGAGGGAAGAATGATCAAAAGCAGAAATTTCCTGGAAGCTTATTTGAGAATAAGCCAAATAGATTGTATCTAGATATTTAGCAATCTATCAACTCCGCTTCTTTCTCAATGATTACTTTGCAATTCCATTTTTCACATTGCTCTATTAAAACCTTTGAATAATTTCACTTATTTGAACCAATGTTATTATTTTCACAGCGTTTCTCTTGTATTTGTAATATAACCAAGCAACATGATATGGTTAATGAAAGGACACTTTTCTTGATTATGGCACTATTCATTGCCTCAAGGGGCTCTTTTGTCCTTAATCCTGTACCAGTGCTTTATTGAAGAATATGATTTGCATTTATCTCTGTAAAACATATGTTGGTTTCCTGATTCAGTGAAGGATGCAGCTATATTAAGAATGACAATAATGCATTCTTAGAGTGAGCACTGATGGCTTCCTGATGGAAAAGGAATCACATATGGTTCTATTATAAGCATGACAGATGCATCCTGAGATGTAGCAAATAAAAGAAGACAAAAGCAATAAAGAGCTATGAAAAAGCAAATATGAGAGAGAAATAAAGAGCTATAAAATTTCCCCCCCTCTCACAATGAGAACTGAACTTCCCCATCGAATTCTGAATTGGCCACCATATGGTCTACCACTAAAATGCATCGTATGATTCTCTTCCATTGCTAACCCAATTGACTTCTTATGAAACTTCTTGATCATTCATTGATTGCTGCCATGAATCCCCAACTTGCTGCAATCCGTCTAAACAGCCTAATTGATTGTAATTATGAGCCACTGAGAGAGAGAGAGAAAAAAGTCAGTACTGTTTAATCCAGCAGGGGAGGGGAAAAATATGCTGTTCTCCAATTTCATGCCATGACAGATAACCACTCAAGTGCAAACTAACAGGCTCCTATTAGAAAATAAGACTGTGAGGCATTGAAGAATTGCATTTAACAAATTAAACCGTGCTTTGTTTAAAGTGACAGAAAATGTAATTTCACTCTTTCTTCATCCATGGGAGCCCAACACTGCTTCAGGTCATTTGTAGCTGAGAACTAACAGGATAGAAAAATCCATACACCCCACATTTCAGCTCTCACTTTATTCTAAAAGTATTTGAGGAAAAGAAGGATTAAAAATGTGTTTCCCCGTAGGTAATTTTGATAGATTTTTGTGTTGATCACATTTCTGTTTGATATTCATTTTTCTTGCATACTTCTGAATTAGACAATATGTCTGGCAGAAAGTATTGCTTTCATCTTATCCATGCCTTTGATTTATGTTTGTGCAACTGTTTGAGATTTAATTTTCTTTCTTTGGCCATGTTCCATTCCAAGCAGCTTGTGAACAAAATATCATTTATTTTATGGGATTCCCTTTGGGAAACCATCTTGGTCAGCTATGACTTAACTATTATTTCTAGAATTATCCTGCACCCTGATCCAATCTTGAATAAGGAAGGAATTTGTAAGAGAGCCTTCCATTTTGATGAAGGAATCCCCTTTTGATTCAGAAATTCTGTTTCCTTGTTAGTCTGATTAGTGATGAGAGTGTTGGTTATTTTTCTGCTATATCAATAAACTGTGAAGAATCTTTGATTTGTGAGTTCATCTGACACCTATTCTTTCAGCCAGAGGAGCAAAATTAACTCGTAACTTTTCTCCGTGGCAGTTTAATCTTGAAAAAGTGTGGGCTATCAAACTGATGATATTAAAACGATACGTGTGGGCTATTGAAATGACGATATTAAAATGATAAGTATGGGCTGTTGAAATGATCCCTTCATCTCACTAAAAGGGATTTAAGTGAATTACTTGTGAGTTTGGATTCCCTAAAACATATGGATTCTCCTGATCTGAAGGAGGAAGAGAAAGACGTAAATGTGCAGCTCTAAGACAAGTCATAACTGCTTCAAATTATAGGAAATGATTAATTCTTCTCATTGCATTGAACATGGAATAACGTACTTGTCATGCCCCTGATGGAGTCTGACTCTGAGGAAGAGGAGGAACAGCCAACAGGGAGTGGGAGTGTGGCTCCAGAGGTGGTGGAGGAGGCTGATGAAGGACAGAGGCCGGCTGAGCAGTCAGAGGAGGATCCAGGCCCATCCCCTATCCATCCTAGGTCACACAGGGAGGAGAGTGTTCTGAACTAAGCAGACTCGTAAGCCTGCAACTCTAATTGTTTTCTTTCCACGGCAGGATCGTAATCCTGCACTTTTGATTGGTCCGTGAATAGCGGATCATGATTGGTCATTTTGGGCTAATCTGATTGGCTAATAGTGGGCCGCCGTGATTGGACGCTCCAAAACGCGGCAAACTCAAATCATTGGTTGATGATACAGCAGCCAGCTCTATAAAAGGAGCTGCTGCTGCCCGAGTATTTTCGCTCTGTTCTGAAGTCACTAATAAAGAGTTTGGAGTCACTATTTGATGCCTCGTCTCCGTTCCTTGCGCCCACTCTCCCAGATCTAACACTGGCGACGAGGATGGGATGCGGAGACGATAGAGCTGACTGAGCACTCGCTGAACACCAACAGAGCACGTGGCTGAGAGCGCACCAATAGCGGCAGAATGACTAGCGGCGCCATACCACCCGCTCCATTTGATCCAGCCAATGAAGACTGGGACTCGTATATGGACAGGTTTCAAATGTTCCTGGAAACCAATAATTTGAAGGATGCTACGCCTGGCAAGAAACGAGCTGTCTTCCTAACCCATTGCGGACCCGCCGTTTTCAAGATGGCAAAGGCACTCGCCAAACCAGCAGAAGTCAAAACGATGGACTGGGATACCCTTGCTCCCATCCTCAGGGCCCATTATGCCCCAGCGGTGCCAACTCTCATTAGAAGACACGAATTTTACCAGAGGGACCAACGGGAAAGCGAGAGCATTGGAGACTTCGTAGCGGACCTCAGAAACTTGGGTGGACTCTGTGGCTTCGCAAATCTGGAAGAAGCCATGAGAGATCGGATTGTTCTGGGTCTGAGAGACCTCACCACCCAGAGCAAGATTATGGCAAAGGGGGACATCGCCCTCGCAGATGTCATTGCCGATGCTACTGCAGCAGAAGCAACCAGGAAGTCAGCAGCCCATATGCGCCGAGCGAACGGACCAAATCGCCAACTCGCCAGTGACACTGCTCTTCCCTCGGAAAGGCACACAACGGCCACCCACCATGAAGACCTCGAATCCTCGTCAGAAAGTGAGGAAGAGGAAGTCAACAGACTCAGGTCGGAGCGCGATCAGCGAGACCAGCGGAATCGTAAGCCCCCGTATCAGTGCGCTGGATGCGGGGGAAACCACCCGCAGTCAGACTGCAAGTTCCTAGACGCCCTCTGCCGTTCCTGTGGGAAGAGGGGCCACATTGCAAAAGTCTGCAGGGGCAAGCGAGGTTCCAGCCAAAACTGAAGAGAAAATAGTTTCCGGCAGGCAACAGGCACCCCACCATTAAATCGGGACTGCCCAAGCAATCCATGGAACCACTACAATAGAAATCGAGCACCAGCCACTTCTACCAGACGAGAAGAGACCATCACCATCGGCCACGCTTCATCCCTTGATGCAAGGAAAATCCGAGTAAGGGTCACCATTGAAGATCGCCCATACGTTATGGAAGTCGACTCCGGGTCTTCCCTATCAACGGTCTCCTGGAAAACCCTCAAACAGCTGATCCCTGACATCCGCCGCCAGGATCTCAGCACTCAGAAACTTATATTGAAGGACTATCAGGGAAATCGAATCCCAGTCGCCGGTTCCAGTCACGTCCAAGTCTTCTTCAAAGACCACACCACAACCCTACCTCTCACCATCATCGACAAAGACCGACCCAGCTTATTAGGCTTGCAGTGGTTCACGCCGCTTGGAATCGAGCTGGCAGGCATCAACCAGACCGTAAGCGATGACTGGGAGGCGGCCCTCGTCCAGGACTTCCAAGAAGTTTTCTCCGAGAAACTAGGCAAGTACAAGGGGTCTCCTATATCGTTTAATCTCTGCCCTGATATTGCACCCATTCGCCTTAAGCCTCGTCGAGTGCCATTTGCACTCAAACCAAAAATTGATGAACAATTGGACAAGTTAATAGCCCAGGGCGTATTGGAACCCATCGACCACGCCCGATGGGAGACCCCAATTGTAACCCCCATAAAACCTGACGGCTCTTTGAGAATCTGTGGGGATTACAAGGCCACTCTGAACCACGCACTGCAGCAGAGCGCCTATCCCGTGCCCATGGTCCAACACCTTCTTCACTCACTCGGGGGCGGAAAAATATTCACGAAGCTTGACCTAGCCCAAGCGTACCAGCAGCTGCCCGTAGATGCAGAGACCGCAGAAGCCCAAACTATAGTCACACACAGAGGTGCGTTCAAATGTAACAGACTCCAGTTCGGAGTGAGCGAAGCACCTGGCATCTTTCAAAGTCTGATGGAAAGGTTGCTGCAGGGCATAAAAGGGGTTGTACCCTACTTTGATGATGTCTTGATAGCCGCCCCCACAAGAGGCCAACTAGAAAAACGCCTAAGGATGGTCCTTCAAAAATTTAAAGACGCAGGCCTAAAGGTTAAGAAGGAAAAGTGCCAGCTATGCACTGAGAGGGTTGAATTCCTTGGTTACCTGCTTGACAAACAAGAAATTCACCCTACTGAGAAGAAATTGGCTGCAATAAAAAACGCCCCAAGACCTAGAAACAAGATGGATCTCCAAGCCTTCCTGGGACTCATTAACTTTTATAACATCTTCCTACCCCAGAAGGCGACCGTCGCTGAACCCCTGCATAGGCTCCTCGACAAGAAGGCTTCCTGGTTCTGGGGACGTCGAGAAGAGCAGGCTTTCCAGCAAGTAAAAGACCTTTTAACATCAGACGCTGTATTGATACAATATAATGAGACTCTACCATTAACTGTCACCTGTGACGCCTCACCGTTCGGAGTAGGAGCCATCCTGAGCCACGTCCTGCCAAACGGGATGGAGGCACCAATTGCATTTTTTTCAAGAACTTTATCTAAAACTGAGAGAAACTATAGCCAATTAGATAAAGAGGCCCTCGCTATTGTGTCTGCAATCAAACGATTCCACGAGTACATGTATGGACGATCCTTTTCCATAATCACCGATCACAAACCATTGCTTGGCATTTTGGCAGGGGATAAACCAACTCCTGACATCCTATCGCCAAGAATGACATGCTGGTCAGAATTATTAGCCGCATACGATTACCAATTAAGACATTGACCGAGGAAAGCCATTCCCCACGCTGACGCCTTAAGCCGTTCACCACTACCTGAATTCCTAGATGATCCAGCTCCAACTCTAGTGCAAATTGAGACACTCCCTTCACCAGCACTAACTGCGCAAGACATCGCATCAGAAACAAAGAAGGACCCTTGTTTGGCACGGGTCCTCAGCTGGGTGGAGAGAGGTTGGCCTGACAGCGAACCCAACGACGCATTTAAACCTTTCAAAAACAGACAGACAGAACTTTTCTCCCCAAAAGGGTGCGTGTTGTGGGGAGACCAAGTTATCATCCCAGGAAGACTACAAAATAAAGTCCTGAAACTACTGCATGATGGACACCCGGGCATCGTGCGAATGAAGGCACTAGCAAGGAGCTACGCATGGTGGCCAGGTATGGACAGACAAATAGAAACCTGGGTGGCCACCTGCAACAAATGCCAGGAAACACGTTCGGCTCCACCAATAGCACCACCAACAGAATGGGAAACGCCCAGAGGTCCTTGGTCCCATATACACATCAATTTTGCGGGACCTACCAAAGGACATACATTTATCATAACAGTGGATGCCTATTCAAACTGGCTCGAGGTCCACAAAATTACTCCAAACAGCACCACGAACAAAAGCCCAGCCGAACTCCTGATGGGCAGGAGACTCAGATCACATCTCGACCGTCTGCACCCTGCCTACACGCCGGAAAAGCCCCTGGGTTCCAGCAGCAAATATCGCACATTTAAGGTAGGCGACCGGTTTTCTAAAAAACTTTACCGGTGACCCATTGTGGGTTCCCGCTAAAATAACACAACTTACGGGTCCCCGTTCCTACCATTTAGAAACCACAGATGGGAAACTGTGGAAGCACCACATCGACCAACTATGCTCCAGGATGACACCTACCCCCTTCACTAACCCTGAAATTCAAACCAGGGGGGGAAGGGAACTCGAGGGGGTTGAAAACGAACTAGCACCTGACCCAATACACGAAACCCCACAATCAGTGCAAACAAGCCCAGAATATTTACCATTCAAAGAGGAGCCGTGGCAGGTGGTCATCTCTCCAAGAAACAGCAAAGCAGGATCAACAAGCCCAGAGGATCCGGAGAACAGCCTTGAAGGGAGTAGTGAGGGCACACCCGAGTCACCCAGCGCAGAAGTCAGATCACCCTTACAGCGGGACACAACAAACAGCCCACGGGAACCAGAGTCCGGGCAAAGACTGGTTGAGCAACGCAAATCAGGTAGACAGGTGCGAAGGCCTGCCTACCTGCGAGAATACATCACCCCACCCTTGAGACGGAACCTAGAGGGGAGGGATGTTCCGAACTAAGCAGACTCGTAAGCCTGCAACTCTAATAGTTTTCTTTCCACGGCAGGATCGTAATCCTGCACTTTTGATTGGTCCGTGAATAGCGGATCGTGATTGGTCATTTTGGGCTAATCTGATTGGCTAATAGCGGGCCGCAGTGATTGGACGCTCCAAAATGCAGCAAACTCAAATCATTGGTTGATGATACAGCAGCCAGCTCTATAAAAGGAGCTGCTGCTGCCCGAGTATTTTCGCTCTGTTCTGAAGTCACTAATAAAGAGTTTGGAGTCACTATTCGATGCCTCGTCTCCGTTCCTTGCACCCACTCTCCCAGATCTAACAGAGAGGATCAGGGAAAGGCGAGGTCTACTCAAGAGGAGATTACCATGATCCTCCTCGTGGCTTGCAGGTGGGAGCTATGTATATAAGTTTGCAACTGCACAGTTAGAATTGCTGAAGTCACTTAGTGTTTACCTTGAAAGAGGCTTATCTTTGCTGGTGTTCTTCCCATGGACTTTTCTCGGTTATTTTCCTAGAGTTTATAATTAGTTATCTCGGCTTTCTTCAGAACTCTCATCAATGTGGTTTGTTTTGGTTTTCTGTTTGTCTCATTATTTACTTTTGTGACTTTAAACTGTGCCTAATAAAACAGTGAAGTTAAGTTGAAGGCTTTACCAGACTTTAATATATGTTTTGGGTTTTGGGTTATTTTGAAAGACTACGGGTCATCACAATACTGTACTTCAGCTTCTCTCTGGTCTTCTGCTCAATATGAAATACAATTTGGCCAAAATGACTGTCAGACAATGTGTAAAAAATATCCAGAGCCTCAATTGGACTTAGCCAGGCTCCAAATTTCGTGTTAGTGAATACATCAGATACTCTGCCCAAGCCTGATCTTACCATTGCTACATAAATAAATATATTCAGAGGAATTGGAACAATCTTAGACAACTGTGTTACTTTCAGAAACTAATCCTGCCACAATATATATTACCACACCTGTATACCCGTGGATGATGACTACTGGCTTATACTTGGAAATGAATTAGGTTCAATGTACATCTAGTCTGCTGCATAAAGTGATCTTAACCTATGAGGGGTCCTTGGTGCTCTCTGAGCTTGGTTGCTTTCTTGCAGACATTTCATTACCAAACTAGGTAACATTGTCAGTGCTAGAATTCTTAATCTAATAAACATAGTTGCTCATATGCTAATGTTTTATGACACCCTTATCTAATGCCTCCTTTTTAATCATCTGTATACATGTATGCATACATGTATGTATGTTAGTTTTTTGGTTTATATACACACAAACTCTGTGTGTGTATATACTGTGTATACATACACACACACACATATTGTGTGTGTGTGTGTGTGTGTGTGTATGGTATTCAGCTTTGTTCGGGTATTTTCCCACATCATTATAGTTGTGCTTTTAAAGTTGTAGCAACATTTCGGCAGAATCTCATCTGCCATCATCAGGCTTCTGTATAGTGTTTGTCTGTGATGAAATTCTGCCGAAACATTGCTACAACTTTAAAAGCACAACCTAATGATGTGGGAAAATACCCAACAAAGCTGAATACCATACATATAAATACCCACGAAAACTGAAGAATATATATATATATATATATATATATATATATATATATATATATATATATATATATGTATGTATGTATGTATGTATGTATGTATGTATGTATATATGTATATGTATATGTATATGTATATGTATATGTATATGTATATGTATATATGGTATTCAGCTTTGCTCGGGTATTTTCCCACGTCATTGTAGTTGTGCTTTTAAAGTTGTAGCAATGTTTCGGCAGAATCTCATCTGCCATCATCAGGCTTCTGTATTGTGTTCGTCTGTGAGTCAGACTTTTACAGTTGTTTCAGTTTAAATTTGGAGCTAGCCTATTGCTGTGCCAGAATGGTTTTTCCTTCATCCTGATTGGTTGGGAGTCTTGGTCTGTGTTTATTGGTCTTGGAGTTTGCTGTGTTCTGCTTGATTGGTGTTTCTAATATCTTCTGTCTGTTTTGTGGCTTTTTTGTGTCTTGATTGGCTGGCAACATTGTGTTCCTGTATTGGAGGCTTTTAGTGCAGCTTGGCTCCAAGTAAATGGACGGCTATCATTTGTTAGGAAGCTAGGTTTCATCTGGGTGCCTGGTTGGGGTGTGTTTGAGCTGGAGGTATCAGGGGGGATCTGTTTGTGCCCAGGTGTTTGCTTGGCTTGTAGTGTGGATATTTTTTTGTTTGTGAGTGCAGGCTTCCAAATGATTGACAGTCTGGTGGAATCATCTCTTCTATTCATGCTTTCAGGTCTTTTTTCAATCTCTATGGCTTCTCTGATAATTCTGTGGCTGGGGTTTTCTATAGTGGCTAGGGTTTTGGTGGCATTGAAGTTGATGCTATGACCTGTAGCTTTCATGTGTTGGACTAGTGAGGAAGATGTGTTGGACTAGTGAGGAAGATTCCTCACTAGTCCAACACATGAAAGCTACAGGTCATAGCATCAACTTCAATGGTGGTAGATCTCCCAGTGGTAGATCAGGAAGCTGTATATTCACAAAAGAGGGAGAGCAAGAGTAAGAGAGAGAGAAAGAGATACAGCTGTACAATCTCTGACTATGAAAACAATATGCAGCAATAGGGAGAGGCTAAAGATAATATTTAGCAATTTTGTGTATTCAAAGTATTCCATATCCACCATCTTAACAAGGTAGGACAATATTTTGATCCCTATATTAGTGAAAGGCTGAGTTGCTTAAGGCGTCATTAAGGTGAGAAATGAAAGCTCTGAAGAGATTTATTAGCTCATGGCCTTCCCATTATTACAATGGTTGAAAATCTGTACAGAATACTAACGACAAAAAGAAAAATGGTTATTTGTTGAAGAGATTATTGCTCTAGCAACTCATTTTCTTTTTACCTTTCTGTATAAAATCATTAACAAATCCCTTGTGTAAATTCAGTATAGGTTATTCAAATTATTCTTCTGGTCTTTTATTTGTACATCTTTTATTACTAAAACATCAACCAGTTTAATTTCTATATTCAGTGTTTCATTTTCTCCATATTTTTTGTATAGCCTATTATTTTCAATTCCATATTTGAACATATTTCAGCATTGCCCAATAAAACATAATATCATTTAGTCTGCTAATAATGGCAGAAATCTTTAAAAGAGGTTTCTGAGCTCATTGTTCCAGAATATCTCTTGATATATCCATTATTTTGTTTCATTCTGAGTTTCTCTAGTGTTTCACGTTCATCTCAACTTATGTTATTTTATTTCAAACTGCAAATGCATGGATAATTTCCCATGGAAAGGATTCTTATATTTACTTTCCAAATTTTATTAAGTCCATCTAGACCTAGTCCATTTATATTTTTCTAAAATTAATGGTGATCACCTTTTGCTGTTAATTTCCACTCAGAATGTTTCTTCTTAGCCTTATGACAGTTCATTTAGTGACTGCTTGAAGTTACAATGACACTGAAAAAAGTGATTTATGACTGTTTTTCACATTTAGTCCATTGCACCATGGTCATGTGATCAAACTTCAGGTTTATTTATGATGGTTGCAATGTCCCAGGGTCATGTGATCACCTTTTGCACCCTTCTGACAAGCAAAGTCAATGGGGAAGCCAGATTCAGTTAACTGTGTTACTAATTACAGTCCAAAGTCCACAATTTCCAAAAGTGATTAGAAAAGGAAGCATACAAGTCCTGTGTCCCTAAAGCAGGGGTCTCAAACTCAATTTACCTGGGGGCCGCTGGAGGCAGAGTCTGGGTGAGGCTGGGCTGCATAAGGGATATTATGAGAGTCTGGGTGTGGCTGGGCCGCTTAAGGGATATTATACTTTCATATCATGGTGGGGGCCACAGGATATCATCCTGTGGGCCGCAATTGGCCCGCGGGCCACGAGAATGAGACCTCTGCCCTAAAGGCATTGATTGCATTTTGAACAAAGAAGGTTTTCCTTCATCTCCCAGAACTGTAAACCTGCCAAAGACTACTATTTTAGAGCCTCCTCATAAGGAGAAGCTGACTGGAACACTTGTGGGCAATTCAAGTCCTCTCCTTTTCCAGAGAGGAATTGTGAAGAGTCTACTTTCTGGTTATTTATTCCTCTATGTTTCTTGGCTCTGCTTTTAGTGGAGTTGTCACAAGTTTCCATTTCTTTCCCATTCTTAACCCTTTCATGAAATTTGGGGTTAAGTCTCAGTTTGTCACTTTGGTAATGATGTTCATAGTTATTCAACAAAATGGTACTGAATGGTAGCCATTTTCTAAGTCTTTCAGCTCCCACAAAGGAAGTTTAGAAGCTATCATTCCCCTTTCCCCCCCATTTTGTTGTAACAAAAGAAATGTAGCGTTATGAGTACAGCTGGCATCATTTTGGTGGTCTCTCCACACTATCCTTTTCTGTCCCTCCCCACTTATAGCCACAGTAGTGATAGATGTGGGATAAAATAATAGATATTTTGCCTAGAAGAACCCCATTTTCCTAGGGCTACTATGTGTTGCTGTTTCTGCTTTGAAGCAGGAAGAGCAATGAAATATCTTACAAATGCTTATTCAAATGATACACTTGCCCCAGGGAAGTTAGTGTAGTTTCCAATAGCCTCAGAAATGTTCTGCTATTAAAAACAACAACAACCCTTGCTTGGATTAGTTACCTAGGTTAACTGACTGGATAAAGTATGCACATAACATGATAACTTACTGTCATAACTCAGTTAAGCATGCAGTGAGAACAGGGCCATATTTTCATTTGCAGAAAACTTTTTCCACTTGTATGGCAGGGCACCCCAATTTCTTTGACTCTCTACCCATCAGAGTCCTGTGGGTGAAGACAATCTATTAGGATTAATATACTATTAGAGAAGAAACCAATCCTTTAGCATATTTAGGCTCCACCACAAAATCTTACCACACTTTAAGTACTCCAGACCAGGGGTGACCAACCTCAATAATTTGCTTAATGACTACATCAGATATTGCAAAAATTTTTTTGCCAATGTATGTTTAATTTGAAATTGTATATGTTTTCAAGCACAATTGTTTTCTTCTTTGATGCATTAATTTTAGATTATCTTCTAAATGGTTTTCCCATACTCTTTCTTTTCACTTACTTTCCATTCACTATATTGGGAGATTATGTTGTCATAAAAGGCTTATATTTGCATTGATTCATTCTATTTCCTTTCCTTTCTTTCATGTCAAATATCCACTATTGACATTACTAGGAAATGCCTTTTCTTGCTCCTGTCTATTCATGTCTGTCATCTAATAGAATAATTCCACCTCTTCCCATGATGACATTTATTTAGGATGTTACGCATGGTGGGATTCAAATTATTTTACTACCGGTTTTGTGGGTGTGGCTTGGTGGGTGTGGCTTGGTGGGTGTGGCTTGGTGGGCATGGCCATTTGACTGGGTGGGCGTGGCTTTTTTTTTTTTTTTTTTTGCTTTTTTGCCACCCATTTTTGGGGCTTTCTGGGTCTCAGAGGAGCCTCTGGGGGGGGGGCGTTTTTCCTCAAGAGAAGGCTCCTCTGGGGGCTCAGGAAGGCAAAAAATGGAGGGCGGGGCTGAGCCCATCACTCCATTTTTTGCCTTCCTGGGCCTCAGTAAGGGGAATCCTGGCACAGCTGATCGTATGAACAGCTGATTGTCAGAAGGGAAAAAAAAGAAAGAAATACCTTAAGGGGCGAGCATCAGGTGGGTAGGGTGAGTGAGCATCGGGCAGGTGGGGCAAGTCAGCCAGCAGTGACCAGGTTGGGGGCATGGCCAGCCAGAACTTATTTCCGGTTTGGTGACCAACGCCAAATCCTTGCTACCAGTTCACCTGGTAGAACCCAGCGAATCAGCTGAATAACACCATTGACGTTGGACAAATTTTCCTAAAATTCATCCATGTTTTTTCCATTCTTACCATCCACTATCACCAATCTAGACATGCCAAATTTCATCAGCATCCATAACAATCTAGATAACACCAATTTATATTTTCTGATGTTCATTTTAGCCCTTTCATTCATAATTTAACCTATAATTTCATGTCCCTGGTAATATTCACCACATGCACAAAACAAATAGATCAGATTATCTTCGTTCAGCTCCATTACACCCTAGTTTCAAAAGAAACACAGAATACTATTCTTTCTTTTTTTCTGACTAATTCATGGGCTCTACAATTTACTTCTCTTACATGCCAATTCACTTCCTTCATATTGCATGATGATTGCCAGACAGAACCACAAATATTAACATTCATTGCCCATCACATCTTTTGTTAATCAAGGGATTGTACAACACTTTTTAGAAAAACAGAGAATTTCAGGTAGATTACAGGCCCTAATTTTCCCATGTCACATGTAGAAATCCTTGCTAATGATAAGGACAATTTGGGTAGTTCTGATCCATTTTGGTAATATGCCACAAATGCAGTCAAAACCCATTTCATCCCTCTTCTGCTAGGGTCTCTAATACAGTAACCCCTAACCTTTTGGGCACCAGGGACTGGTTCTGTGAAGAGAGGTTTTTCTGTGTAGGAAGTATGGTTTCACATGCTCCCTGCATCCCACAGATGGGGCTTTGCTTGTTTGCATGGCTTGGTTGCTGGCATGCCACAGACCAATGCTGATCCAGGATCTGGGGTTGGGGCCCCCTGCTCTAATCTATTCATTGTTATGCCAACCAACATACTATTGTCCACATCAAACCAATGGGGGGGTGGGTACATACAGCATATTAAACCTATACTTGGGACAAGGATTTGCCGCTAGTATAGTTCAAATTCTTACTAGTTTTGCATACATTATCTTACCTACAAGAGATACTGAACATTCCAAATTCTAAATGGATTTCATTGCATAGCATTGCACTGCATCATTTTGTTTTATTTTTTGACATTGTCTTTTAGTCCTTCTTAGAAGCATATTCTCTTGAAATATATTGAACCAGTGAAGAGAACCCTGGTAGAGCTGTTTTATTGTGGTAGCTTTCATCCCATGCAAGGTAATGTTTTCCAGTGACAACCAAGCAGTGGAACAATGGGTCAGACACATACCAGGAAGTTATCTATTCCAAGTAGTCTATAGTTAGATACCTAATTGTCAGGTTCAGTATAAGGCATATTCCTACATTTTCAACCTTTCTATATTTTCAGAAGAAGAAACAGAATTATACACTTTGGAATGTCACCGAATGCTGCCTAATTGCATTTCATTCAGTAGACCTCAGTTTTGTATTATCCATTCTTAAACTGCATTAAGATAATGCGTGCTGAAATAAGTGCTTAGAAAGTCAAATGTAATTGCATCTACCTTCATTTATTTATTTTTAAATAAGTTCATTGGCTTTTTAAAAAAGCCAACAGATTCATGTGGGAATATTTGCAAATTATACCTGGTGATCAAATTTCTTAGTTACGCAAAGCTGAATTGAGGGAAACACACACACACACACACACACATCTATCTATCTATCTATCTATCTATCTATCTATCTATCTATCTATCTATCTATCTATCTATCTATCTATCTACCTACCTACCTACCTATCTGAGTCAATTACCAAATTGTTAACTGGCCTAAGTGTAAATGGAAGAACAACAATTCTATGTGATAAATTATGTGAGATAAGTTTTTATTTCCTTTCAGGATCAAGAAAAGACTTGGAGGGCTGATACAAAAAGGAATTTAAACCTCCCCCCCCCCCCAAAATAAAACCCCCACTAAGGTTGTTCCCTTCAAATGCCAAGTACTTGGTTATAACTACTAGAATGGGAACAACAATAAACACGTCCTGCTTACTGAGAAAGAACAAAAAGACAAAAAGAAAACAGATGAACAGAAATGAAGGAAGAGCAGATGGGAAAATAATGGTTGATGTTACAACATCAACGGCATATGTTAGAACAAACAAGCTGGAAAGTTTAGTACACACACACATACATACACACACATACACACACAGAGAACATTACCTAGAATGCTAATTGCAAGACTGTTCTCTCTGCATTTGAGGTTTATTTTAAGTGATCTGTAAAAAAATATGTTAAAAAGTTTGACATATGGAGGCAAAGCAAATAGCAAAGCAAGAATCATATGTCAATAAGTTTGTGCAATTTCCTCAACTACCCTAATGGATCTCACATGAAATTGGCAACTTTGTCTTAAGCTGGGAAAGTACTGAGGATACTGGAGGTCTTTGGGCAATTGTTCCCCATTCTGGAACTGAACTTACACTATAATAATTGATAGTTTTAAAAATGTTATAAATGTTACATTATGGCAATGTTACTTTCTGTAGAACTTCTAGAATGCTTCTCTGTACATTTGATTTCAAGCATCTGTATGTTATCACGGGTCATTTTTTTTTTTTAAAAAAAAAGGGCTGAAAAAGTAATATTGCAACACCCCTGTTTAATTCCACATTCAGAGATCTTTGTATAAAATAGTGTTTATATGATATATAAATACCAACATGAATTCAGGTGTATAAACTCCAAGCTCAGAAGTGCCTGAGTTTAAGTTAACCAGACAGTGGAAATTTTATATTCTTTTACGACTATTTCTAAATGCCTCCCCTGAGACTGTGGCTGCTAGATGGGAGTGCAAAAGTGCATTCTCAAAAGAATTTTTCACACGACCCCATTTAACGGCCCTGAAACTAAGCAATTGTTAAGATGTATCTCTATTAGTTCAGAAGCAGAGCATAAACATATTTCATTTCTGACTTCTACCTCCCTACTGTAGATAGAGGTTATCCGTTTATCAATAGTTCAATAGATTGCAAGAGATATGGTCCTTAACAACACAGATGAGACAATAAGTTCCACTGAAGTTCCAAATAAGCATTTATTGTGCATTTGCTATAAGATTCTATGTTGCCAGTGAAAAGCCATCACTTGGGGATATATTTATAGCACATGTGCCTTCTTACACAATGAAAATGTCAGGTTGCTGAAGCTCAGTGCTTTATTTTGAAGTATGACTGAAAAGGGAAAAAAAGGAAAACAAAAAACAAAACGAAAAGCTAACGAAAAGCAGTGAATATTACAAAACATGGGATATCTGGTATGACTGGATAAAGAAAAGGTGATATCTGATGACCTGGTAACATTTTGGAAAAATAAGGTGACGTGTAAATAAATGTAAACAAACTATATGTATACATATATAGAGTTTAAAATGACAAAGGAGTTATTATAACAACGTGTAACACGCAATCAGAACAAAAGTACAAATGTATCTACTGCTTAAACAACGCTGTAAAATGTAAATATAAGTTTTTAATTTCATAAACATTGAATAAATAAAATTTAAAAAAAAACACAAAAAAACAAAAGGAACTAGGAAAGCATTTACTTTCTAGCCTTATTTATTTTATTTTATTTATTTATTTATTTATTTATTTGATTTGCCAATTGTTTACAAGATAATAAGTATAAATGTATACATAGTTGTGAATACATGAAATGGTTACATATAAGAAAAATAAAAGAATAGGAGAAACAATAGGACAGGGACGGTAGGCACGTTGGTGCGCTTATGCACGCCCCCTACAGACCTCTTAGGAAAGGGGTGAGGTCAATAGTAGACAGTCTAAGGTTAAAGTTTTTGGGGTTTGGGAAGAAACTACAGAGTCGGGTAGAGTATTCCAGACATTGACCACTCTATTGCTGAAGTCGTATTTCCTGCAATCAAGTTTGGTGCGGTTTACTTTGAGTTTGTATCTATTGTGTGCTCTTGTGTTGTTATGGTTGAAGCTGAAGTATTCATTGACAGGTAGGACATTGCAATGTATGATTTTGTATACCATGCTTAAGTCAGACCGAAGACGGCGTAATTCAAGGTTTTCTAGTTCTAGAATTTCAAGTCTGGTGGCATAAGGTATTCTACAGCGAGTAGAGGAGTGGAGAACTCTTCTTGTGAAATATTTCTGGACTTTCTCAATTGTGCTAATATCAGATACGTAGTGTGGATTCCAGACTGATGAACTGTATTCGAGTATTGGTCTAGCAAATGTTTTGTATGCTCTGGTTAGTAGTGTGATATTACCAGAGAAAAAGCTACGTAGGATTAGGTTAACAACTCTTAATGCCTTTTTGGCTATGTAGTTGCAGTGTGCTCTAGCACTTAGATCATTAGAGGTGAGTATTCCAAGGTCCTTTACAGAGCTTGGGTCATCAACAAGATCTTGACTATTCAGCTTGTATTTTATTTTCTGATTTTTTTTTGCCAATATGTAAGACAGAGCATTTATTTGTTGAGATTTGAAGTTGCCATTTGTTTGACCATTCGGATACATAGTCAAGATCTTTTTGAAGGGTAGCAGTATTGTCTGTGGTATTGAACAGCTTTACGTCATCAGCGAAGAGAACGCATAATTGCTCTTAATATGATCACAGAGGTCGTTTATGTAGAGTATGAAGAGAGTTGGTCCTAGAACACTGCCTTGGGGAACACCACTATTGACAGGTACTGGATTTGATAGGACGCTCCCGATTTTGACCATTTGTTGTCTGTTTGACAGGAATGCTTCTATCCAGTTATTCAGTTGTCCAGAGATACCATAGGATTTTATTTTTAGGAGTAGTTTGTCGTGTACCACTGAATCAAAGGCTTTACAGAAGTCTATGTAGATTGCGTCTATTGTTTTGCCCTGGTCGAGTTGTGTCGTCCATATGTTTTTGCAGTGTAAGAGTTGCAGATTACAGGATAGTTTTTCCTGAAACCAAATTGTTTATTGGAGAGTAGGTTATTTGTCTCTAAGTGAAGGATGATGGATTGGTTAATAATTGATTCCATGACTTTACAGGTGACGCAGCATAAGGAGATTGGCCTGTAGTTTTCAACTAGGCTTGGGTCTCCCTTTTTGAAGATGGGGATGACTGTGGCTTGTGACCATAGGTTAGGCAAGGAGCTGGTTCTGAAAGATTTTTCAAAGATTATGCTTAGAGGTTTGGCTATGGCAGAGGATAGCTTTCTTAAGAAGTAGGCACATATTCCGTCCGGTCCAATAGATAGAGATGGTTTTAGGTTGCGTATTGCTTTTTCAACATTGTCTTCTGTGAAATCGATATGTATTAGATCATTGTTGTTATCTGTGGTACGGCTAGGAAATATTGGGCATGATCCATTGCTTTTTACAAATACTGAGCCGAAGAATGTGTTAAAGATGTTGGCTTTAATGGTGTCGTCGTTGCAGTCTTTACCATCAGGTCCTATCAAGGGAGGGATGGACCTTGAGTCTTTTAGTTTGTTGTTTACAAAATTGTAAAAAGCGCGGGTGGAATTGGTGCTTAGAAGGTTTTCCTCTTGTTTAATGTGATAATTGGTGCATTCGGTCTTTATCTGGTGGCATAGATTTTTGTATCGGTTTTTGAAATTGGTAACGTGACCAGATTTGTTTTTCCGCCAGAGTGATCTCTTTTTGGATTGAAGTTTCCTTATTGATATGGGTAATCTGCTTTTTGTTTTGTTTTGGGAGTTGTTGTTGGTACATATAGTTTGATGACTCTTTTGACTTCAAGTAAAAATATGTTATAATGGTCTTCAACAGTATTGCATCCAGTGAATAGAGATTGCCAATCAAGGGATGAGAGATCGTTGTCTATAAGATCATAGTTGCCTTTTTGAAGTTACAATAGGGGATTACATCATTGTGGTGATTTTTGTGTGGATGTATGTTGAGACAAAAGTCGATCATATTGTGGTCACTACTGGAAAAGGGTTCTTTAGATTGTATTCCGTAGATTAGGTTCAAACTGTTGCAGAAGATGAGATCGAGGCAGTTGTTTAGTCTAGTGTTGTTGGTTACTAGTTGTTCCAGTCCCAGATTTGTAATAGCATTGTAGAAGGTTGTGTGTATGATTTCAGTTGTACAATCATTTAGGGTCCAGTTAATATGAGGTAGATTGAAATCACCAAGAAGGATAAAAGGGTATGGGCAGGATGCAGCCCATGTTAGTAATGTATTTAGCTTGTTTACATGTTCGATGTCATAATCAGGTGCTCTGTAACATAGTAAGAATCGAATTGTGATATTTGAGGATAGTTCACAGATGATGGTTTCAGGAAGGGCAAACTCCTGGGTAACTTGGATATTTTTAGATGTAAGGATTTTTTATAGAATATAGCAACTCCACCTCCTCGACGATTTTCACGATCTGATCTGTAAACATGATAGTCTCTTACTGTGGTAATGGAGTCGGGAGAGATGCATTGAGCCATGTTTCACAGACAAATATAATGTCGAAGTTAGCCATATTTAGGAGGAAGAGAAATTCAGGTATTTTATTCACGAGGCTTCTTGCATTGAGTAGTTTGCATTTAAGGCCGGCAGTAGTTGGAATTGAGGTAGTTGGGGCGTGCGTGCCTAGTCTTGGGTGATGGTGGATGGGTTGAGGTAGGGTTGTGGTTGAGGGTAAAAGCTGAGTATTGGGTTGAGTGGTTTACTTTTGATACAGTCAGCATGGTAGTCAATGTACAGGTCCTTCTCTCCATTATCTAGACGGTTTTTGAGTTCGATGCGGAGTGCACGGGAGCGGGCACGTTGCTGTATGGTTAGGTCAGGCGGCAACGGAGGTTCTTATGGATGGTGTTGGTTTTGGCGAGTGAGTTTATAGTATAAATGAATTTACGTTTGCTTGATTCATTTTTGCAAATGACCCTGCACAAGCGTGGGGCCACAGAGCCATCTCTATTTTTGAGCTCTCGGTCAATGCGGAAATGTCAAGTATTTCATCAGCGGAGATGGTTGATGCTTGATAATTTCTGATGATGTTTCGGACAGTTGTGATGTCATCATTGACATTGATGTCTTCTAGACCAAATAAGATGGCGTTTGGGCGTTTCCGTTCACGCTCAACGGCTTCTCTGATGAGAATTGGGATATCAATATTTGTCTGGGTTGTGTTTATTTGTGGATTGGGTTGTGGATTGGATTGTGGTTGATTGGTAGAGATGTGGTTAGTAGCTATTGGATGTTCAGGTTTTTGCGTTGTGTCCTTTTTTTCAAGGTTGGATATTCTTTCTTTTACGGCGTCCAGGGATGCTACTATGATGTTGAGGGATGTTGTAATGGTTTCGATGGTAGGGGATGTTTCAATGGTTTCAATGGTATCAACTCTTTCAGGCAGATCCAGTTTGGGTCTGCATGATTTGCAGATATGTGGAAACTCATTGGATGATTTTAGGTATTGAATCATCTGCTCAGGTAATCCCAAGCAGTCATGATGAGTGTATTTTTTACACAGAGAAAACCTTGTTTCCAAGTTTTTCCTTTTAACTTCATTGCTCTCTGCTATTAGATACTATCACATCACCTTATTCACTGTCAAATGTTACAAAGAATCAGCTGTCAAATGTTCATCTCAAACATCATTGTGCCAAGTGCACTTCTCTACAGTGTTCCTTGAACACCAGAGATATCTGTGAAAAATTCACAAAATCAACCTTTAGAAAGGACAATTTTAAAATAATCTCAGACCAACACGTGAAAATTTACTCCTAGCTTCTCCAGCATATAGCAGCATGTCCCATAGTGGGATTCAATTTTTTTTACTACCTGTGGGCGTAGCTTGGTGGGTGTGGTAGGGGAAGGATAGTGTAAAATCTCCAGTCAGAAGTGGTATTTGCTGGTTCTCTGAACTACTCAAAATTTCTGCTACTGGTTCTCCAGAACTGTTGAATACCACCTCTCCAGTTTCTTTTTTGCCTTTCTTACAGAGAATTATTAGACTGGGGTGTTATCTGGCAAGTGCTTATCTGTTTAAATTCTAAAGTCCCAGAACACTTTAGCTTTTTCATTTTCTACTACTTTGTCTATTTTATGATCCCACCAATTCTTGTTTATGGGTAAATGGTATTTCTTGCAGGTCTTCCAATGCTACTTTGTCATGCAATTGTTTGTAATCAGTCTGCAGTTTTCTTGCAGCTGCTAACTAGGTAGCCAACTGTTTCTTCAGCTTCTTTGCAGAAGTGACATTATTATAATAAATGTATTGGCCGCTGTATTCCAGTGGATACAGGATCAACACGTTATATTACTATATTAGATATACAAATCAGCTTGTATCCTGTCCCTGCCAGTTGCACATTCCATACTGTGAAATTTCTTCCTTATTCTGCAAATTTAAAATGCAAATACATAAACATCCTTACTTATTTGCATACACATTTTTCTTCATTATGCAGATTTGGTATGAAACATGGGCTATCTTTCCTTAACATACTATTGTAATAAACAGGTTTTCAACTAAAGGTTGCATCTTAAAATCTGGAGAAGACCTCATGTTGAAAGTGTGTTTCAATCTACATATTACCCAAAGAAGTATGGCCTACCTTAAAACATAGGCCACTTTAGGGATTGAGAAACAGAAAAATGAAGAAAACCCAAAAGAAGGAGAACTTTTGGCTCATCCAGGCTGTTACCTCATCTCCCTGGTCATCAATTTAGAAAAGAAACAGGAAGTAAGAAATATTTTTTTTCCATTAGACAGAATAACATGGCCAAAGGTGAAGTGAGGTATAACATCAAGTGAGTACTAATACCATTCTAGAAAGCCTTAGTAAGACCACACCTACAGTACTGCATCCAGTGTTGGTCACCATACTATAAAAAGATGTTGAGGCTCTAGAAAAATGCAGAGAAGAGCAACCAGGATGATTAGGGGACTGAACGGTTACAGGAACTGGGCATGGCTAGTCTAGCGAAGAGAAGGACAAGGGGAGTCATGAGACCAGCCTTCCAATATTTGAGGGGCTGCAACAGAAAGGAAGGGCTCAAGCTATATTCCAAGGCACCTGAAGGCCAGACAAGGAATAATGGATGGAAACTGATCAAGGAGAGATTCAACCTGGAAATAAGAAAAAAATTTCTGACAGGGAGAACAATCAACCAATGGAACAGCTTGGCTTTGGAAACTGTGGGAGCTTCATCACTGGAGGCTTTCAAGAAAAGATTGGACTGCCATTTGTCAGAAATGGTGTAGGGTCTCCTGCTTGGGCAGGGAGTTGTACTAGTTGACTTACAAAGTCCCTTCCAACTCTGTTAATCTGTAAGTAAGAAGGTTGCTGGGAGTGATCTGTAAGGTCCCATTTCTTGATTTTGCTAGTCACCCTAGTGAGTAAATTTAGGATATGCCTTCTTTTTCTCTCTTTATTTAAATCCCTTTAAAACAAACTGCAGCTGTCAATAACATGCATTGAAATCTCAGGAAACATTTCAGGAGCCTTTGGAAATCTGCTGTCGGCTTTTTCTAAGGAACGTACAGTCTGTACCATTTGAGTAGTGCCGTGCATAATAACAAGTGGAGGATTATTTTGTTGTAGGAAAAAAAAGGGAATGACAACTGCACCTGGCAAATTAATTTATCTTCTCTTCAAATGCAGATTGGACATAAAGATTCATGTTTTGTACAGGCTGTGTTTATTTTGTGTTGGAGCAGAATGCTTTCATCCATGTACATTTATGGACAGCTGTAGTTGAAATGATAAAGCAGGCATCTTCTTCTGTGAAATGCATTCCTGTTGCCTTGTTCCAATATATGATGGAACAGAAATTCCATTTGAGCCAGCTGTTGCCACGGTTTTCTTCCTGAACATATCCTGTCTTCAATGTTCAGTCACTGTGGGAGCACTTCTTGGCTTTTTAACTATGCTCCTTTTTCTCTGGAATGACTCCTTTGTAATATTCATGATGTAAAGGGAAAAGAAGTCCATTTCAAATTTAAAAAGCTTACCCTAAACAAAGCAAAGTCTGCATTGGAATTATGCCTGTGGGGAATTCAGAAGAGAAAAGAATGAAAGGAAAGAGGGAAAGAAGGAAGGAAGGAGGGAAGGAAGGAAAGAAGGAAAAGAGAAGACAGAGAAAGGGAAGGGAGGAGAAAAGAAAAGAGAAAGGAAGGGGAAAGGGGAGGGGAAAGGGAAGGAAAAGGAGAAGTGATGGGATGGGATAAGAAAAGGAAAAGAGCAAAGGGAAAGAAAGAAAAGGAAATTAGGAGGAATTCAGTTGCAGGAGTGCTTGTAAAAACAGGTGAGCAGATTTTTGAGCTTCCCAAGAAACACAGCATGTCCTGCTGTGGCACAGATGGTAGACACTGAAAATAATTTGCTAGTGTTTATTTTTCTCCAATCAACAAGCTACAGAAGAAAAATATTTGTTGGGGAAAAAATACCTGAAAAAGACCATATGTTTCTAAAGATGTACAAAGAGAGGTGGGAGAAGCCCTACACTGGGAAACTTTATACTTCAACTTTATACTTCACTGGAAAAAAATTTATATTTGTTTTCTTAAGTTTTCGCAGGTACTTACATGTATGGTATTCAGCTTTGTTCAGGTATTTTCCCACGTCATTATAGTTGTGCTTTTAAAGTTGTAGCAACGTTTCGGCAGAATCTCATCTGCCATCATCAGGCTTCTGTATTTTATATTTGTGTATACAAACAAAAGTATACGATATCATCAAGAATAAAAGAATTGAAATGAAAACAGCCTGGTCACACAGCAAGAAGAACTGATGGCAGGTTTATTAAGGCAATCATAGAATGGATCTCACTTGATAAAAAGTGTCCATGAAAGAGACCTAAAAGAAGATGGATTGATAACAATTGGCAAAAGAAATCTCAGGACTATATAGATTGGAAACATGCGGAAGAGGTCTTCATCCTACAGACCATGGTTAAAATGATGGTGATATAGACAGAGAGAGAATGAGGAACACTTGCTTTAAAAAGTACTATCTTGTTTTTTTTTTAAATTTATTCTTTCATTGCTTTTAAAGTAATGACAAGAAAATAGAAAGAAAAGCAAAACACAGATTAAAAAAGCATGCATTCTCAAAAAACACACAGAGGGTGTTTTTATTTTTAAAAAATGCAACTAAAGAAAAAAGAAGGGCTGGATATATTATTTTAGCTGTAAATAGCTGCAATTCTATATATGGTTATCGAATGCAATTATATTTAAAATACATATTTCTAATACACTTATAACTATTATTTTTTAACTTGCTGTATTTTGTATAAATGAGCCCATATTTCATTATATTTTCCATACAAAGTCTGTGCCTATAGGCAATCTGCTCATAGGTGGCAAGTACAATCACGTCATCAATCTATAGAGTGAAAGGGGCCATATGTTTATCTTTCAATCTGAGTCTTTTAGCCATAGTAAGGCCTGGAGAATCCATTTACACTGTCTGGTTGTCAAATTCCAAGTACTAGCTGTGTTTTTCAAAAGAATATTATGGTCTGAAAATTTTAGTTTTTGTCACACAATTATAGTTAAATAATTCAATACTTTCCCCCACAGTTTAATAAGTGTAAAACATTGAAAGATGTATTTTAAAAAAGCATTATCCTTATATCTCCAAAAATGTTGCTTTAAACTCTTCTATATAAACCTGACAAATAAATCCAATAAATTCTAAATATTGGGTTTTGTTCTATAGGTCACAATTTGAAATCCATTGACACTCTTGCTATAGAAATTAAAACACTCTCCCACTGTCTGTGCAATGTAAAAATCCCTAATTAGTCCATTCATTTCTTGGCATCTCCATATCAAATTGATTTATTGATAATAAATACCTATAGAAATCAATAGCAAGGGGTTTTAATTTTGTTTTGCAGATTTAACAAGTTAATATATTAGTTGTCAGAGAAGCTGAAATGCTGCTGATCCACACAACAGTATTAAGAACTGTTGTGATTGTAAATATTGCCTTTGGATTATAATTATATTTTATTTATTTATTTATTTATTTGTCGAGCATGTATTAAATAACAGATATAAGTATGAACATGATTATTAATACATGAAATTGATAAGAATAAAAGAGAACATTAGGACAGGGACAGTAGGCACGTTGGTGCGCTTATGCACACCCCTGAAAGACCTCTTAGGAATGGGGTGAGGTCAACAGTAGACAGTCTAAGGTTAAAGTTTTTGGGGTTTTGGGGAAAAAACCACAGAGTCAAGTAGTGTATTCCAGCCATTGACCACTTTGTTGCTGAAGTCGTATTTCCTGCAATCGAGTTTGGTGCAGTTTACCTCGAGTTTGTATCTATTATGTGCTCGTGTATTGTTGTGGTTGAAGTTGAAATAATCATTGATGTGTAGGACGTTGCAATGGATAATTTTGTGTACTATGATGGAAGTCAGCATAGTCCTAAGTTGTCTAAGCCTAAAACTTCAAGTCTGGTAGCATAAGGTATTCTGTTACGAGAAGAGGAATGGAGGACTCATCTCATGAAAAATTTGTATTTAGTAGATGATATTTGTCTCTGAACATGGAATATATTAGAAATTCATTCTCATTATCTATTGCTTGATTCAAAGTCAATATACCCACTTCTATTCACATTTTCCATATCCTTATCTTTTCACCAATTTTTTAAGTTGGGTTTCCCAATAAAATTATTTGAGAATGGAAAAAAGGATGAAATCTTGGTTTTTTTACACAGCTATGTAAACTGAAATTTGTGTCAGAATACAAATTAGAAAATAATATTGAAATAATATTCACTTTGAAGTGTTTAGCTTTCATTGAAGGGTAAGATTTAATGATTCCCATCTATTGATACCTGAAGAAACGTCTCTCTATCTATTTATTCATATTACATGTTACTGAGTTATATCTTTTGGTACACACATACCTAGACATTTAAAGAATTTGGTACAAATATAGAATCAATATTCCTTAAGTGGATATGTAAGAAAATAATTAAGCTTCTTATATGAGTCCCCTATATCTAAAGTTAATGGTTAATGGTATGTTTTCTCCTATAAAAGAGAATATTTGTGGTTTAGGATTGAAATGAAAGGTCCTTGGTGCTCTCTGACCTTCATTGTTTTCTTGCAGATGTTTCATTACCCAAACTAGGTAACATCATCATGACTAGCATTGGCGATGTACCTAGGTTGGGTAATGAAACATCTGCAAGAACACAACCAAGCTCAGGGAGCACCAACAACCTTTTCTCCTCTTTCCCACTATTTAGGGGAGCTAGACAATGTCCCCCAATTTTATCCTTGCTTTTTAATATCTGCATGGACCTTGGCTTGTGCGGTTAGACAACAGAGGGAGATCTATGGAGTATGTATGATTCATTTGAACACAAATTGGTTTTATTTGCAGATGACATTTTGTTTCTATATTTCATTCTACCATTCCAGTGTTAATACAAAAGACGGATGCCTTTTCTAACATAGCAGGATATTCTATTAACTGTTCCAAATCAGAATTGATGCCCGCAGGTGAAAAGTAATATCTTGTTAGATGCAACATATATTAAAAACAGTATACATTAGGGGATGTCATATTTAAAGGCACCATTTGTTAGGCAAAGTGTAAAATGAAAATACATGTTGATTTAAACAATAAATCTTTTTTGGGGGGAAATGATTAGAAAAGGTAATTTGGAATAATGCCTTTTAAAAGTGGATGGTAAAATGGACTGGTTTAATAGTAATCCACCTATCACTTTTTATATTTCCACTCTGCTGTATTTTTATGTAGGAAATTTCCTAACCCAGCGGATCATCAAGAGACAGCCTGCTGGGATATGGTTCTTGGCTGTCTTTCCTTTGATATATACTTTAATAGATTTTCTGACTGTTCTGCCGTTGAACAAGCCAGCCATTGCAGTTAGAGGCTCTATGCATAGAGTTTTCAACTGAAAATTATAACTTCGGGTCAACTTTCTAAAATCACGCTGGGACAAGGGCAGAGACTGAATGTCTATGGAGATTCTCTATGAAACCAAAGTGATACATAGTCTTTGTAGTTTTCTTCCAAGCAAAGATAGAAACACACATATTTTATCTCCAGAAGATTTTAAGTGTTATTGCAAATTGTAACCCAGGTTAGCAGTCATTACTATTGTTTATCAGACAGAAAGTTCACCATGTTTACTAGATAAATGAATGAAGGGTGCATACATTTCATAATAAAAAATACTCTTTTCAGATCATTTTCAGTTTATAGATACAATCCCTATTATTTGTCTCTGGTTATAAATATCTCAACATCTATAATATAATAATACAAAAATGTTCTGAAGTGTCCTGTGGCACATCCACATCTCCCTCCCTCCCTCTGCTTCTCCCTGTCCCTCTCTCCCTTATGAAACAAGTCCTAAATGTCTAAAAATTGGAGATGGGGAATATTCATATGATTTCATTAAATGTTGAGAATATTCTATGAAAATGCATCCCAACACAATCTAAAAGAACAGTTGTTGTTTTTATTTTTCCTCTCAAGTTTAGTGAGGTACATTTGCAAGCATGGATTGCTTGTCCAGCTGTCAAGGCACAGAAGATTTCAAAACAAGGTTTAGGCACAAACATGCTGAAAATATAAAATAGCAGCTGGCAAGTCTTCCACCTGCACCAAGATTTCTACAAGTTGATCTTTTGTGTTAAGAGCTTTTATTGCCTCCAAATTCTAATATATCACTCTTACATGATGTTTAACTATGTATTGTGGGCCATAAGCTAAGGCAGAGCTGATCACATAAAAAGCAAAGTAAAAATATGTTTCTCTGGGGAAAAATCTTTCTTAGTATATAGGGTGGGTGTTCCTTAACTAAATTTGATAAAAAAATCTTCAGAAGGATCTAGAGAAAGGAAACAAAGAAATCAAGGTGTAGTTCTCAACAATATTTTAAAATTGTATCATAATATTGAAATTGAAGTGTGTGTGTGTATATGTGTGTGTGTATAATATATAATTAATAACTAAACATATTTAAGAAAAGTAATTGTAATATTTATTTAGCTTAATATATGGCATCTTTTTTAAAATGCTCATTTTAAAATGCTCATGAAGAACAAAACTTGGTATATCTCTGTATATTTATTTTTGGCCAGAACTAACCTTGAGTACCAAAAGAGCCAAAGAAGAGTTTTAGAGCTAAATACCTTTTATAATAGAAAAGAATATGAAGCCTGTCAGATTTCCTGAAAATGAAATGTTGAAGATAGAAAGGTAAGCAACCTGCCACAAAGCTAATCATTGTAATTCAACAATATCTGGAATTCCACAATTTGCTCTCACAATACGAAAAGAAAAAGGTGCTACAGACTCATGACAGAAGAGATGTTTAGCTGAAGAAGATGGAGCATTTAATGAAAAGCCAGGTAGAATTGTTAAACTCTATTATTCTAGAATGTACTTAACTTAATGTGAAGATAAAGGACTGCATGCAAACTACTGTATAAGAGGCTTAAAGCAGTCAGCAACCATTAAGTCGCAGTCACAAATAAAGTGAGAAATTTCCACAGAATCTGGGACTTTACTAGGAAAATGGTGAACAAAGGTTTGCTCAAGGTTGAATGAAGAAATACTAGGAACAAAAATAAAGTGAAATAATCACAGTTCTAAGAAAACAGAGCTAGGAAAATGGATTGTTTGATGTATGTTCAAATTAGGATCTGTTAAAACCACTGAATTTATCTAGCAATGACATGGACTTTGGCTCCTTTTTGTAAAATTATGTTGGGCTGATGAGAGTGTTTTCATTAAGAATGCCTTAAAGGAAAACAAGGAATTTAATTCTTGAAAAGGTGTTAACGGTACATCATTGATTGTATTTGGAAAAAAAAACAGGCTTTGTCAGATAAAAAAGAAAGAAATTCTATAATCTACCTTATGAGCTTCTATTTTCTCTAAGGGAAAAAAGTAACACTTCCAGGGAATTCATTTTCACTTATTTAATGTTTAGTTAATTGTAAACACCAGACTGAAAAATAATACTGCTCCACTCTCCTCTTCCCTTCCAATAATTCCTTTTAGCTTTAATTACTTCTGATTGCCAGAAGCAAAAAAAAAATAAAAATAAGGGATGGATTGCTAATTGATTACAAAACTTAGGCACTTTTAAAACATTTCTAGATGATCTCTGAAGAGCACTCATGTGTTTCAAGAAGTTAATGTTGGAGATGAAGTCATCCAGGAATTTAAAATGTTGATATTTGTTGATAAATATGTATTTTGTTGCTGCATGAAAATGCAATAAACGAACCTGCTGTTTTCCTACCCCAAGGCTGTGATTAAAAACACTGTATTATTCCTTGGGGGTGGGGGGACCATTACTCCCTTCCTTAAAAAAAACACACCAAATGTAAACTGAAACTAAAGTTGCTGACCTGGCCTAAAAACTTGGCCATGTGGTCAGTATCCAATTCTGAATCCAGTTTTGTCACTGTAGGATTTTCAAGTGCTGATAGAAGAACATTCATCACTGAGAACTATGAAACACTGAGCTAGAAAGCAGCAAATGACAAATTGGGACTTGCTGCAATTTGCTGCAAATTGTGTTCTTTATCTTTCTCAACAAGAGCTGTGTGGATTTGCTCTGGTTTCCCTTTTCTGCTGAAATGTAAAATGGACATTTTTTTCCAATGTTAATGTTGTGTCCGTCGCAAGGAATGAGACTCGGAGCCAGTGACTTAGTTCAGCTCATTTATTGGGTCCCGAGATCGGCTCGGGTTCCATAAGAAAAGCGGCGGCTTTTATTCTTTGGCCGCGGCCAATGGCACCACTTTGAATCTCCCGCGATTAGTTTCCACCAATCGCGGGAGATTTGTGGCGGGCCAATCAGTGCGGCTCGCTCGGCCAATCAGCTCGCCGTGCGTCTTGGCCAATCGCTGCGCGGTTCTACAAGAATGGTAATGACCGTACAGAACAGTTAATATTTGGAGTCCAGGGGAAGGGTATTTTCCCCTTTAGCCTATCGTAGTAAAAGAGAAGTAGAAGAGAGAACCTGGAGTTCATCTTTCCAGGCAAGGCTATAATTTCTTGTATATTGTTACTACAAACTCTTTACAAGGAACTCTGGGCTAGAGTAAGGAGGCACTCTTCCACTCTAAATGTATTCATTTGTTTGTTTCACAGTACAGGTAATCCTTGACTTACAACCACAATTGAGTCCAATTTTTTGGTTGGTAAGTGAGACATTTGTTAAGTGAGTTTTGCCCCATTTTACGAGCTTTCTTGCCACAGTTGTTAAATGAATCACTGCAGTTGTTAAGTTGATAACACGGTCATTAAGTGAGTCCATTGACTTTGCTTGTTGGAAGGTCCAAAAGAGGATCACGTGACTCTGGGACACTGCTAATGTCATAAATATAAACCAGTTGCCAAGCACCTGAATTTTGTTCACGTGGTCATGGGAATGCTGCAATGGTCATAATAAGTATGAAAAACGGTCATAAGTCCCTTTTTAAAGTGAGTGTAACTTTCAACAGTCATTAAACAAACTGTTGTAAGTGAAGGACTACTTGTATTGGTAGATCACTCCTATCTAAGCTAATAAATAAGCAACATAATCACAAGAATAGTTTTTAAAAAACCTTACACTGAAAAAATTAATAGTGATGGACACCTAGAATGAACTAGAGCCACAGATAGGTTGGAGTGCAATATTTTTTTACAAGGCTGTAAAATGCAAGAAGAAATAGGGTCCAACTTACATCCAGGGGAAGATTATTCCAAAATGGGGTACAATCATGGAAAGGGCCTGGTGTTGAGCCAATACTCCCTCTACTTCTCATTCTTTTCATCAGACTCTCTCTAGATGTGGACTGGATGGGCAACTAAACTACAGTAAGTCACTGAATTGATATCCTAGTGCTGTGCCATAAATGGCTTCCAAGATGATTACTATTAGTTGAATTCGGTCCAAATTCCTACTGGTAGACAACACATCAGCCTTGTATTAGTGCTATTCTGTCTATACTTTCAAAACATCTCAGATTAAACTTTAGAAAAGCAATAATCCATCTGATCACATCCCACATTGTTAGGGCCTGATTGTACTTTGGATCTGAAGGCAAAAAGGTACCTGGGAGCCTGGTGTGTATCTGTGTGTGTATAATTTTTTCCACCTATTTACAACTCTTTAAAGAACCTGCATCTTTCCCTGAGATCACAGGGCTGCCTCTATGACTGCACCCAAGTCTTTTAAAAAAAATCACTTATTTTGAGATGATGCAGAAAGGTGAGATTCCCTGCAGATTTCCAAGCTCCAGTATGTTTCAGATCTGAAGTGCTTCACACCTGTAATATTGGTTTCAAGGATATGTGGTTCGTGGATTTATCAGGAAAGGGTTCATAAAAGCATAACAGAAGATGGGTAGGAGCATTAACACAACAGCAAATAAATCAGTTAGCCAGATTTAATTCCTACACTTTTCTCTATTGATGGTAAAAGCATAACCACATACAAACATACTATAAAAAGTCAATTATTTTTCAAAGGGTAGAACTAGAATCATATGGAAGAAATGAAATACCTTTCCCCTCTAGTTTCCCTCAGTAATTATGAATTTGGACATTTCATTCTTGTCTCTTGTCTCTATCACAGTAGCAATGGGTATAATACTAAGAATACATTGAATATATTGTTATTGTTAAGTCCTGGCCTATTTTGCACATCTGGGTTCAATGCCTACTTTTTCCTTTGACAGCTAAATGTATAAACTGCAGCTGTGTATTATTGGCACCTCCTTTGGGAGTGCAAGGGTATTTTGGCAGCCTACATGGTACTTTGCCTAAGACCTCATTATCATGACAATCAGTCTTGGTTTGTAGCAGACTGCATTCAGAAGTACTGAGTATGAAATTAGGAATTGAGACAGGAAAGACTTTCTAAGACAGCTTTTCCTAACTACTATGCAGTCCCACACATAATTGTTCCATCAATCACAAGCTGTGTCCAATTCCTACTTTAAACAATATTTTCTTCAATGTCTTCCCTGCCAGTTTCCCTGCATTATTTCTGTTTTGACTAAGAACTTTGTTGACAGAGATAACTACATAAGAGTAAACCCATTGCGCATAAATATAATATAAGCCAATTGCAACATATAATATAAACCAATTGCAATACAATAATATATTCTTAAAATGAAAAGTAGCTGTCTGAAAGTAATGTGTAAGAGATAAGTAGAGTGCAGTATCTTTGTTGCTGAACACAAACTAGATTCTATAATGGTACAAAAAAAAAATCTGGAGTTAAATCTTTTGCTCCATCTAGAAAAGCTCTGAGAAGCTAGATGATGCATCACTAAACTCAAGTGGGTGAAATCGTGATCATCAGCAAATTTAACCAATAAACAAATACATTTTTATATTTTCCCCACATAAAGCAAAACTGCACACAAAGGAGAAAAACTATTAAAATAATGAAATAACAATATAAAAGATATGGCTGGTTCTTGACCAGAGATAAAAATAGTAATTTTTTCCACTCAGGTAAAGGCAATCTGTAGAGTAAACATAACACAGAGAGAACTAGCGTGAGTAACTATAAATTAACACCCAGTACAGCTTCTTTCGATAATCTTGAGTAATGCCAAGATCTATAAGATGGAAATCAAGCTATTGTTTACCCTGGTCTAAAGTTTGCTTATTCATTCGCTGTTTTTAACCACTGTAATCAAGAATTGTTAAGACCTTGGAGATCAAAAAGGAGGGGTAGGATTCTACCAGTTTGGACCAGTTCTATAGAACCAGTTGTTATGATTCTGCACAGTTTGGAGAACCGGCAAATCGTGCCCCTGGCTGGCCCCACCCCTCTCTGCCCACCCCTCCCCTCCTTGCCCAGTCAGTCCTTATCACACATGCACAACATCGCTGACTGCATTCTCCCCCACCCAGTCACTCCTTAAGGTATTTCTTTTTTTTCCCTCCTGATGATCAGCTGTTGTGACAATCAGCTGTGCCAGGATTCCCCTCACTGTCTTACTGCTTCGCCCAGGAGGCTTCCCTGAGGCCCAAGAGGCAAAAAGGGGCATATGGGCACTGTCCCCCCCTCACGGTCCATTTTTTGCCTTTCTGGGCCTCAAGGAAACTTCCTGGGAGCAAAAATGCCCCCCCAGGAGGCTTCCCTGAGGCCCAGGAAACCAAAAAACAAAGCATAGGGAAGGGTGTGGCAAAAAAGAAGCCACGCCCACCAGTCACAAGGCCATGCCCATCTAGCCATGCCCACATAACCGGTTGTTAAAAATTTGAATCCCACCCCTGCCAAAAAGCAATAGCCTGAGTTAGCTTGAGAAGAGATGTGCACACAGAATGGAGGAAAGAATCCTTTTGCTTTGAATCCCAAGCCTTGTATCAAGGCAGTTCTGATTAATTGTTCTTTGTGGGCTACAATTTGACAGAACTGAAATCCAGAACTTTTTTTATTGTTTTGAGTTTGGGACAAAAGAAAATCTGGAGGGATGAATACAGCAAGGCTAGTGGGCCTTGCACCTGTATCTCTTCAATCTGTCTACCACTCTTTATTTTCTCTTCTTCATTTCTTTCCCTACCTCTCCTTAGTTGCCATGGCCATCCTTAGTTTCAATTGTGGGTTATGTAATCAGACCATCCATCCAATCTTCCCAATTTCTTGCTTGTACTGCTGCCCTTTAACTGCCTCCAGTGTCCTCACCTTCAACTGCACTGTCATAACCTGTCAAGAACCTCACTTTCAAAAAGGAAAATTTAGAGTGGAATGGTAGATGATTTAATCTACTTGTCAAGGAGGGGCTTTTAAAGGATTAAGTATAGGAAGCTTGTCCACACCACTCTATCATCTAGAGAAGGATTTGATTTTCCAAAACTTCCTGCTACTTCATCATAGAACATAGAACAAGAAAAATGAATGAATGAATGTGTTAGCAATACAAGCTGAGGGGACTGCTGCTAAATTTACTTTTTTTTTTTTTTTTTAACAAACTTTATTCAGTTTTTCACATTAAAAACAAAAATCTCTTTTTAGTGGACAACATATTTCCGGGTCATCACTTTTACATACAAATATGACAGCAATTATACATTGATATATGCATACTTAATTCTATTATTACCTTTTCCATTCTAAATTTTCAGTAAGGAGAGAAACAAACACATTAATTCTAGCCTCTTTGATTAATCTCAATCGAAACATCTTTTTGTTTCATTTCAATTATTTCAAATATAATCCTTTAGTATTTGTTTTTAAACATAAAGATAAACAATATCTGCTAAATTTACTTCTGAGCAAATACGTTAATTCATGATTAGTATTTGTTTTTACCTCATATGAATGTTGCCGAGTAATATCTGACTAGTTATCAAATGGATCCATTTTATAAACAGGTTCTAAATTAGACAATTTACCATATTTGGTTTAAAATCCTGCTGGCTAATTTCCCCCTATTTGTTAGTTGGACTAAACATGGCTAGAAATTGAAGCTGCAATGAAAAATATGAAAAGACTTTGAACCTGGAAATGCTGTCAGAATATTGAGAAAGGGTATGTCTTGTTCTTCTAAGCACAGAAGGACAATCATGGCCACCATGCCTCAAATGTGCATGTTCCTCTGTACAGGTAGGAAAAGGAGTGTCCTGCTGTTCTGCTCATTCTCTCAATAGATTAAAAGATGGAAGAAGCAATGATAAAATACAGGATGGATATAGGGCACTTCTAAAACTTGCCTGGACTTTCTATATAATTGTATGAATGGCATCTATTGTTTAAAGAAGCTTTGCAGTACAAAACATCAAAATGATTTGATAACAAGAACCAATCAGCTGCAACTCTAGATTTTCATAGCAGAGAATCAACATTAAAAAAGATTGTAGGAGTAAACAAATTTAAAGGAGGCAGATCTGGGTTATTGTGGAAACTGGATTACATGGACTTTTAGCCTGATTCAACAAAGCAGTTGTCTGCCTCCAATTCTGGAGCACTGAAGAATCAAGAACTGGCATCTAATTTTGCCATCCTTGTATTAAAATACTGGAGTGTGTATCCCAACAGATAGTTGACGTATTAAAAAAGGTACACTTGAAATGGAGAACATGTTGCAGAGACTCTGGTACAAAGATTGCCATCCTAACTGTTATGAACTAACAAAAAACCATTTAATAAACTTATTAACATTACATTAAGCAGGCTTGAAATCCTGCACTTTGGATTGGCCCTTGAATAGCGAACTGGGATTGGTCCTCATGGAGCAACCTGATTGGCTATTAGTGTAACATCTTTCATTGGCCAAAAGTTAAGCATGTGGACACAGGTCATTGGTTAACAGGTCAGTAGCTAGCTCTATAAAAGGGCTACTGCTGCCCAAGGGTTTTGCTCTCTGTTTCTGATTCTTAATAAAGAGTTGAAGTTCACTAAGTCACTGACTGTCTCGATTACTTGCACCCATGCCCAGAATATAACACTGGCGACGAAGGTGGGATGCAAGAGACGATAGAGCTGACTGAACACTAAAGAGCGCCAAACAGAGCACGTGGCTGAACACGCACCAACGACGGCAACATGGCCAGCGGTGTTATACCACCCGCTCCATTCGACCCGGCAAACGAAGACTGGGACTATATATGGATCGGTTCCAAATGTTTTTGAGACCAATAACTCTAAAGGACGCGACAACCGGCAAGAAACAAGCAATATTCCTGACCCATTGCGGGCCGGCCGTATTTAAAATGGCAAAATCACTTGCAAAACCGGCTGAAGTGAAATCAATGGACTGGAACGCCTCGCTCCCCTCCTAAAGGCCCACTATGCACCCGAGTGCCCACACTTGTTCGAAGACATGAATTTTACCAGAGGGACCAACGAAAAGCGAAAGTCTCGCAGACTACATCACTGACCTCCGAATTTGGGAGGCCTCTGTGGGTTTTCCAACCTCGAAGAAGCGTTGCGAGACCGCATAGTTCTGGGATTAGATGACCAGACGGTGCAAAGCAAGATCATGGCAAAGGGGACATCGATCTTGCCGATGCCATCGCAGACGCTAGTGCAGCAGAAGCAGCCAGGAAGTCAGCCGTCGAATGCGCCGCACCCACGCACCGCTCCGCCAACTCGCGAATGACACCTCGCCGCCCTGAGAGGCACTCAACAACGGCGCATCATGAAGACCTGGAATCCCCATCAGAAAGTGATGAGGAAGAGGTCAACCGACTCCGGTCCGAACGAGACCAACAAACCCAACGATTCCCGCGACAATGCGCGGGTTGTTGGGCAAACCACCCACGATCCGATTGCAAATTCCTCGACGCACTCTGCCGTTCCTGTGGAAAAAGAGGCCACATTGCAAAGGTCTGCAGAAGCAAGTGAGGGTCCAGTCCCAAGCGCAGGGAGAATAACTGCAGCCAGTCTTCGGGATTCACACCCGCGAATCGGAACCACCAGAACCACCAATGGAACAACCACTCCTACAGAAATAAAGCACCTGCCTCTTTAACGAGACGGGAAGAGGCACACCAAACCATTACCATCGGCCACGCTACATCCTTAGACACAAGGAAGATCTGAGTGAAGGTCGCCATAGAGAACCAACCTTGCGTGATGGAAGTCAACTCGGGTCGTCCCTCTCAATGGTTTCCTGGAAAACCTTCAAGCAACTAATTCTGGCCATCCGTGAGACAGGACCTCAGCCCCAAAGGATCATACTCAAGGATTACCAGGGCAACAGAATCCTGGTCGCGGTTCCAGCCAAGTCCAAGTCTCCTTCAAGAACCGTATCGCATCACTACCGCTGACTGTCGCCGATCGTGATCGGCCTAGCTTATTAGGCCTACAATGGTTCGCCCGCCGGAATCATGGTAGCCGGCGTCCACCGAGCTGAGAGCAACGACTGGGAGGAGTCTCTCGTCCAAGAATTCCAGGACGCTTTTTCAGACGGACTAGGCAAGTACAAGGGGACCCCAATATCGTTTAACCTCAACCCTGAAGTAGCTCCCATCCACCTTAAGCCTCGTCGGGTGCCTTTTGCACTAAAACCAAAGATCGATGAGCAACTCGATAAATTAATAGCCCAGGCGTTTTAGAACCAACCCACCACACCCGTTGGGAAACCCCAATTGTAACACCCATTAAACCAGATGGATCGTTAAGAATTTGTGGGGATTATCGGGCCACTTTGAACCACGCACTTCATCAAAGTGCTTACCCGGTACTGGTGGTTCAACACCTTCTCCACTCCCTGGGTGGTGGGAAGATATTCGCTAAATTGGATTTGGCACAAGCGTACCAACAGTTGCCCGTTGATGCGGAAACTGCGGAAGCACAAACTATCGTTACGCATAGAGGCGCTTTTAAATGCAATAGACTCTTAATTCGGAGTGAGCGTAGCTCCGGGAATTTTTCAAAGTTTAATGGAGAGACTCTTACAAGGCATAAAAGGGTCGTACCATATTTTGATGATGTGTTAATCGCCGCCCAAATAGAGACATATTAGAAAAGCGTCTCAGAATGGTTCTAAAGAAATTTAAAGACGCCGGCCTGAAAGTTAAAAAAATAAATGTCAACTGTGTACCGAGAGGGTGGAGTTCCTGGGATACCTTCTCGATAGTCAAGGAATCCACCCCACTGATAACAAGCTAAAAGCGATTAAAAATGCACCAACGCCCAAGAATAGAACAGACCTCCAAGCCTTTCTGGGGCTCATTAACTTCTACAACATTTTCTTGCCCCAGAAGGCGACTGTAGCGGAGCCCTTACACAGACTTCTTGATAAAAGAGCTATCTGGGTCTGGGGACGCCGAGAGGAACACGCCTTCCAACAAGTGAAAGACTTGCTAACCTCCGACGCTGTTTTGATGCAATACAACGAGACTTTACCCTTAACTATTACTTGCGACGCTTCACCGTTTGGAGTGGGAGCAATCTTAAGCCATGTACTACCAAATGGAAACGAAGCACCTATTGCGTTTTCTCACGAACATTATCAAAGGCCGAAAGGAACTATAACCAACTCGATAAGGAGGCCCTTGCTGTTGTGTCTGCTGTGAAGCGCTTTCACGAGCACGTATATGGGTGAGCATTTACGATAGTTACAGATCACAAACCATTGTTTGGTATTATAGCAGGAGACAAGCCAACCCCTATATATTATCGCCAAGAATGACTCGATGGTCTGAGTTCCTAGCTGCCTACAATTACGTGTTGCAACATCGCCCAGGGAAAGCCATTCCCACGCTGATGCATTGAATCGTTCTCCACTTCCGGAAGCCGTCGACGACCCAGCTCCAACCCTCACGACGCTCCAAATCGAAACGCTGCACTCGCCACCACTAACAGCGAGAGACATCGTGATTGAGACAAAAAGGGACCCTATCCTGGCACGAGTCCTCAGCTGGGTCGAAAGAGGATGGCCAGCCGACCAAATCCACGACGATTTTGCACCATTCAAGAATCGGCAGACAGAGCTTTTCTCCCAGAGAGGTTGTGTTCTCTGGGGGATAGAGTAGTCGTCCCAGAGAGGCTACAACAGACTGTTTTAAAAGTATTACACGAGGGACATCCGGGTATCGTGCGCATGAAGGCGCTCGCACGAAGCTACGCATGGTGGCCGGGTATTGATAAACAAATTGCAGCCTGGGTAACCACGTGCCAGAAGTGCCAAGACGTTAGCAACGCCCCACCTAGGGCAACGCCAACCGAGTGGGAAACCCCGCGGGGTCCATGGTCCCGTATCCACGTTGATTTTGCGGGACCCACCAAAGGACACATGTTTTTATTAACAGTTGACGCCTATTCAAACTGGCTAGAAATCCAAAAAATGAAGACAACCACAACAGAGTCAGTCATTAATAAACTGAATAAATTATTCGCAACGCATGGGTTACCAGACGTTTTAGTTTCTGATAACGGGCCCCAGTTTACGGCCCTAGCTTTTGAACAGTATCTAGCGGACCGGGCATCCGCCACGCTCACCTCGCGGCGCTCCCTGCGGCCAACAGAAGGGCGGAGCGAATGGTACAGTTCGTCAAGAAAACCCTACATAAAATGGACTATGGGGACATCGATGACAAGCTCAACCGAATACTCCTGCTCCAACACATCACCCCACACAGCATCACGAACAAGACGCCTGCCGAACTGCTAATGGGGCGGAGACTTCGCTCTCACCTCGACCGCTCCATCCCTCTTATTCACCAGAAAAACCTGTGGATCTAGCGGGAAGTGCCGCGAATTCAAGGTAGGCGACTTGGTGTTTGCTAAAAACTTTTGGGCGCACCCATTATGGGTCCCTGCAACTATTACCCAACCCACCAGCCCCAGATCCTACCGCCACAGACTAATGACGGGAGACTTTGGAAACGCCATATAGATCAACTTCGATCCAGAATGGCACCCACCTCCCGTGACTCCCATAATTCACAAACTAAGGGGAGGAGATATCGAGGAGGCCGAACGGGCTAGATGACGACATAATCATAGGGACCCAGCAACCTAACAGAAGTAACGCGCGCAACCTGAAGAAGAATCAGGAGCGGGGTGATATCTCCACCCAGAAACAGCACGAAGGAGGCAAGCCCACGGGACCGGAAGCAAGCCTAGGAGACTGGGATAACAACAACGAGAGCCGCGCTGAGCCCTCCTGCACGGAAACGGAACTAGCCGCACCAGAAACCCTTGATAGCGTTCCACCGAATCGGACTGCAGACAAAAACCGGTGGAACTGCGAAAATCAAACAGGCAGGTGAAACGACCTGCATATCTACGCGAATATGTTACCGCACCCTCAAACGGAGCCTAGGGGGGAGGGGTGTTATGAACTAACAAAAACCATTTAATAAAACTTATTAACATTATGCTAAGCAGGCTTGAAATCCTGCACCTTGGATTGGCCCTTAGATAGCGAACTGGGATTGGTCCTCACGGAGCAACCTGATTGGCTATTACTTTAACATCTTTCATTGGCCAAAAGTTAAGCATGTGGACACAGGTCATTGGTTAACAGGTCAGTAGCTAGCTCTATAAAAGGGCTACTGCTGCCCAAGGGTTTTGCTCTCTGTTTCTGATTCTTAATAAAGAGTTGAAGTTCACTAAGTCACTGACTTGTCTCGATTACTTGCACCCATGCCCAGAATATAACACTAACTTTAGTAAATGTAACTAATTTACTGAAGTTAGGATGGCAATCTTTGTACCAGAGTTTCTGCAACATGTTCTCAATTTCAAGTGTACCTTTTGAGGTAGGGTGTAATGCCGCAGTGATACAGCCCTCTGGTGGTTGTATTTAACAAGGTGGGGTTTTTTGCAGATTTGTCTGAATTTTTCTTCAGCTCTGAGCTGAAGAAGCTTGTTGGATGAGAAGTGAAATGTCTTCAAAGTAAACCAAAAAGTCCAGTTGCCTCTTGAAAAAAGCACCTTTGCACTTATAGAATATTACTAATCCTACAGTTGGCTTTACCATCTAGAATAGAGGTGTCAAACTTGTGGCATCACGTTGTCACATGACATATCATTTTTCCTGCTTCGCTAAAACTGGGGTGGGGGTGGCCAGCACGTGACACATTTGGCCTGTGGGCTGCAAATTTGACACCCCTGATCTAGAATGATACATCTGCATTATACTATACATGTGAAAAGTTGTCATGAGTTGGAAGGGTAGATAGGGATAGCTTAATGGATATTGTTCTGAGAGTTAGTTTCTTTCAAGAGATTTGATCTGGGACCTGTCAAATTTGACTCTGTTGGAGTGTTAGATCTGGTTGTTTCTGTCATTCTAGATGGTAAAGCTGACTGTAGGATTAACAAGGTCATTTTACAGCAGTTATGGAAAAAAGACTGTGTTCACTGGGAAGCATTTGAAACATATTTTATTTTGAAACCTCAGATGCAAAAAGTTCATTCAAAAATACACATACATGTATGCTTCCATACTTTGCTTAATCACTGGGCTAAGCTTATACAAAAGTCACTTAACCCAGAGTCACTTAGGAGACATGGGTGGTGTAGAAATTTTATGAATGCATAAATAAATGCCCATTAATGAATGAATATAAGCATAACCACGAGCTAGATTATTTCCAATGATATTTCCTAAGAAAAATATATTCAGAAAGGGATTGTGGCATTGAACTTTTTCATAGAATAGAATAGAATAGAATAGAATAGAATAGAATAGAATAGAATAGAATAGAATAGAATAGAATAGAATAGAATAGAATAGAATAGAATAGAATGCTTTATTGGCCAAGTGTGATTGGACACACAAGAAATTTGTCTTGGTGCAAATGCTCTCAGTGTACATAAAACAAAAGATACATTCGTCAAGACTCACGAATCATAAGGTACAACACTTAATCAAATTCATGTTGGAGGCAGAAAGAGAGAATGAGTCTGGATGGAATACACTGGAAACTAATAGAAGCATGAAGCAGAGCATTACTGAGCGCACACCACAACCCCATATTTGATTGAGTCCATGCCATCAAGTCAGTGTCAACTGTTAGTGACCACATAAATAGATTTTCTCCATGGCAACCAGGTCCTTGAGGTCTTCCAACAGTACACTCATCACTATTGTAACAGAATCCATTCATCTGGCTGCTGGTTGTCATCTTCTTCCTTCCAACTTTCCAGGCATTAGAGCCTTCTTTAGAGAGCTAGATCTTCATATAATCTGTCCAAACTAGGGTAATTTGAGTCATTCTTACCTCAAGTGAGAACACATTTTATTATTTGGATATAGCCCAAGAGTATTTGAGATTGATTGAATCTATGAAAGATCTTGAGATTAACAAAATGATTTGAGCTCTAGTTACCTCTGGTACTGTCCTTTTCAGATAGAATTTGCATGTTCTACATGCCTGCCCCTTGATATATCAAGGGAACAGGGAGTGATATTATGGTAATCTTAGTAATCTTTTCACAACACAAAAGCATTCCCCTAAAGTCAGGGTTACTCCCACTCTTTTGCAGTTTAGGAAACTAGTGAAGAGCTCTGTGGAGTATTTGGACAGGAAAATAAATAGCAACAGACATTACCTTCATTTTAGGTTGTCTTTATGAAAGTCTTTGGCTTTAAGTGTTGTAAACCACCTTGAATTGCAGAAACAGCTGGCATAAAGTTGTCGGTAATAAATGAGTAATAAATGAATAAAAGGGAAGATTTGGAACAAATGCTAATAAAAATTCAACAATTTGACTCTCAAAAAAACCGCAAACATTACTCTATAGCAATGGTTCTCAAACTGTGGTCCACAGTCCACTGGGGTGGGGGGCATGATGTCATCACAGGGAGTCCACAAAGGCTTGAAGAAATGTTATGATATAAATCTTGGGGGTCCATGGCCATGAACCATCACCACAGAAAGTATTTAAAGAGAGCCTATGGGTGAAGAAGAGGTTGGGAACCACTGCTCTATATTAAATATCAAATGGCAAATTAGTAAATCTTACTATTATACTTCAACAGTATTCAAATATTGGACAAATCATTGTTATATGACATCCATGGTGCTATCTGACTTTAGTTGATTTGTTGGTGGTGTTAGTTTGTGGCTGCCTTTAATTTGTGGAAAAGCAAACAGATTCTCCTTTTGTGTGTGTGTGGGTGAGGGAGGAAGGGAGATTTGCATTGGAGCTGGATTCTCTTAGCTGCTAAAATGGAATTAACTATAGCGTTCTTCTATTATGAAGACCCAGATTGTTAGGGGCAATATGCTGACTCTTAGAGAGGGCTGTAAAGCACTGTGAAGTGGTATGTAAGTCTAAGTGCTATTGCTATTATCTTCCTCAAAATTGTGGGATTCCATGACCCCAGCTTCTATCAATCACATTACTCAATTTCAGTGACAGTGGATCTGGTTACCTTTAAGTGTTGACCAAGGGGGTCTCTTTTATCATGGATCAGGGAGAATCTGGCTTGTGTACCGCTCAGCCACAGAGTTCATGGAATGATTTTGAACCACTCACTCAGCCCTACCTCTGATGATAAAATGAGAGGAGATCACTTTATACAATACTCAGAATTTATTACAGTCCTGGGCTATTTGAAAAATAGAGGCTTCTTTCTCTGGAATAGCATAAGAACTTCTAACTTGTGAGACTATGAGAGGGGGGGAAATAGGAACTACTATCATGATACCCTAGGTGCTAAATGTGCTCTTAAGTAAAAGTGTGGTTCTTTTTAAGTTTCAAATACCTTTTTGTCACTAGGATTCTGTTTCTAAGACTAGGCCAAGCCAACATTACTCCAGGCATTAATTAAATGTGTTACTCTCAGTCAAAACACCCTGTGATAGACAAAATAGAACAAAAACCCAGTGGAATGTTTGGGACTCATCCTGTAAAGCCACATGCCTTTTGTGTTCTGCTCCTCTCTTGCTTTCTAATCAATTCAGCAAAAATTATACAGCTCTCTCTCTTTGCTTCCCCCAGTGTCACATGCAATTGAAAAGTCTGGTTGGGGAAGAAAGCAAAAAGTGCTGACAGAATTTAAAGCCATCACTATCAAGAACCAGAAGGAAGGACGGTCTAATTTTTGTTTTGTTTCTCTTGCAGTGAGCTTAGGAGTAGTTGAGTCTTAGACTGAGCTGTTATTTTGGGTATCATAAGAGAACTGAGTCTACCCAGATTCAAACACATTTGACTGGAAAGACCCAGTTTGGCATTTCAAACTGGAAAGACACAGACAAGGGAGATTCCTGGGCTCCCCCCTGGCTCCCTACTCTGCCATGTATAGGAGCAGCTACTTGCATGCAGTCCACAAGGAGAAGTATGAACAATCTGATGCTTATGAAGAACTTCCAGAGTCACCAGAATTTAGTGGTCTTGCACAAGCCCAAGGCCTGGAAAACCTGCAGGACCTTAGTGAACGGTTTGCAAACTACATCAACAGGGCTCGGGTGCTCGAGCAGCGTAACGCCATCTTCCGCAAGCAGCTTGAGACGTTCCAACGCATGGATGAGCTGATTGGATTAGAAGAGGCCTTTGTTGCTCAGATTGATCTCAACCACCAGCGGGTCCATGACCTGGCCACCAACAGGTCTAAGCTGGAACGTGAGAAGAAAGATGCTCAGCGCATGCTGGATGAATACTGTGACAAGTAAGTTGGTTGGAGATAAAGGAGATGTCTTCTTTATGGCAAGTATATGCATGGAGATTCCTGGTTCTTTAAAACTGTGTCATCTACCTTTGGCCTTTTCTAAATGGAGGTGCAAAACAATCTTTTTGGGGGCTTGGGGTAAGCAATCCCATAAAAGCAAAACAAAAATCCTAGGACCTTGGCTTGTGAAAGTGAAAAGAAATAAGGGCCTTCATTACATGTTGTGACGAGGTCCAGAATTCTCTTCCAGTAGCAGTGATATCCCTCACTATCTGAACCTATGTGTTCAAAGAGAATATTAGCAATCAAAAGTCCAGGGCACATCTATTCAAATATTTCCTTCATAAAGGCACAGTGAGGAGAAAGTTAGAATAATTAAGTATGAAATGCAGTGTCATCTAGATGCTCATTAAAATGCCATGAATAAGCACAATAGAGTAGTGATGCAGAAAGGGGAAAAATATCTGGAAGGACTTTAGGTTACTGAGCTAGTCTAATGAGCTTGTGTCAAGAATGGAGTCATAAAGTTGGTACTTTGAGAATAAATTTTGTATTTGCAAAAATACTTAATTGGGAAATATTTCTCAATTTGGAAAAAAAAACTGCTGAAAGGGAATATGAAATGCATTAAATTAACCAATCAATAGCTTTCACAGATTGTGATCACCTCCAGTGCTTTATGGAGTGCTTTGAATGTATGTAACAACATTGCCTGAATATTTGTGATTATTATTCTTTTACTATACATGCAAATTATAAATGATTTTTCCATCCTGAGGGCTTTCAAGGTGTTCAGATCATTTCATTTCTTGTTATGTGAGCCACGACACATGTATATGTCCTGTCCAATCTCTCCTTTGTTTCTTAGCATCTTTCATTTATTTTGCTTAATCTGACTCCTTATATCTCTGAAAACAAAGGCTTGATTCCCCCTGCCCCCCGTTTTCTTTTTGTAGTAACAGAGGTAAATGAAACAAACAAACAAACGGAAAAAAAACCCCAAAGTATGGAATACTTATTTTACAACAATTGAAAATATTTATTCCATTTTCAGATATAATTCCTTTCTTTGATTTTGTTTAGAAAAATGACGGAAACAGGTAGTCCTCAACTTACAACTGTGATTGAGCCTGGCATTATGGTTGTACAGTCATTAAACAGATCACCATGAGACCACAGCCAATTTTAATACCTTTTTTGCAATGGTCATTAATAGTGCAAAATGCCCAAAATATGATCATGTGACTGGTGTGTGTGTGTGTGTGTGTGTGTGTGTGTGTGTGTGCAGCTGCTGTAACTTCAACATCAGGTCATAAATAGCTTCTGGGGAGGATGTCACTGTAAGTTTGAATGATTGCTAAGCGACCTGTTGAAAGTTCAGGGCTACCTGTTATTTGTTTGTTTGTACAATTTAGAGACTACTTGACTTCCAGTGCCTTTGGGAAGGCTTACAATAAAATAAATAAATAAATAAATAAATAAGAAAAATACAAAACACAAAAAGCAATTATGTGTGACTCTGAAACAAACCTGTCCAATAGGGCTGAACTGTCACATGGGGGAATGGCCAACTTTTTAATAGCTTCCTGATTTTACCATTGGGGAGGGAGCATATTTTGGATCCCTCTGGAAATGTATTATTCTAGAAGGCAGGCACTGCTACAGGGAAGCCTCATGATATTCCTTAATTGTTGGGATCCAAAGTGTGCCCATTTAAACTGTGTTGGATGTTTTGGATTGCTTTTTATTCTATTTTCTTTCACAGTTTATATGGGACACCATACACATGTAAGTATGAATACAGAACACAACCCTAGGCAGCCTTTTTTAATCAGGAGGAATCCTTGAAATAATGATCATATTAAGCTCTGGGAAGCCCTTTAGAAAATCCCAAAACCTCACAAATAAATTTACTTCTAACCTACACAACCCAAGTTTTACAAGGTTTACTACAACAGCAAAATGGCAGGCTGGTACATAAGTTGCAATCCATAAGAATTCTTACCACTACAGGCATTAGTATTGAGCAATACATACATTTCAGGGGGGGTTTCCCCATTCATGATCTGTCATGGAAACCATCCTGATCTCTTATGGAATCCTTGTTAAGAAAGGCCCTTCTAAGCTCTTATATGAAGATACTTTGATTCCTTTTGGGCTCATGGCCTACCTTTCTCCTTTAAAATATGCAACAAGAAAAAGAATCTTTTGGAAAGATTTGTCTCTGATTTTAATTAACCACAATTTGTCGATTCAACTAAACTGGCAACTATAGCTAACATTAATTATGGTTCATTTAAAATAGCTAATAACACAGTTTAAAGTTGGGTTATTTTAAAATAAAGAATATTTTGCCATTTTGGACAATCCCACAGTTAAGTAAAAGCAACAGCTTCTGTATTTCTCCCCTCAGCAATGCAGGAGGAGGAGAGAAAATGGAGGAAAGCTCAAGGCCACCAGTATGTTAGGTTTATATTTATATCAGCCTTTTAGACTTAGAGCCTTAGCAGGCATGACTGGTAATGCTGTCATCACCAAGAAAGATGAACCTGGAAATTTTACCTCATTTTTCAGGCTTTCAAGAATTGAAAGGTTCTTTTAATGGGGGGCGGGGGGGGGGGCGGCATTCCTCAGAGGTAAACATTTATAATTCAGTCTTCTGGAACCTGCAAAAATGGCATCCTGGGCATATATATTTCATTGGCAGTGGGTTTCCCATTCCTAGTTTAATATTATGTCTGAATGTATCCATTAACTTCCATATAAAAAGGCAAAGAAGTCAGGCATTTGACTATTTTCTTTTTTAAAACTTTTTTCTAAAAAAAATCTTATTACATTTTAAAGAAGATCCATAAACAGACATAGCTAAGGTAGAGGAATAAAATACAAATTAATAAACAAGGAATTGCTTATTAGTGCTAGAAATAGTAAAAAAAAATATCTCAGATATCATAGTTTTCCAGTCTATTATCAATTAATTATAAATAATCCACTCAAAAATGAATACCGAGAACTATGGTCAGAACAGTATTATTCACCAGGTAATCTTTTGTATTACAGTAAATTCAATTCATGTCACAACAAATCTGTTCTAATTTAGGCACTGTGTAAAATTGAAATATAGACTCTTTGCAGGGACAAATTCAAACTCTGGACGTGGTATGAAGCCATGTCTTATGTTATAGAGGAGAAATGGTCTCCAATTTGAATTGAACGAGATTTTATTTTCTAATTTTTTTAGATATAAAAATGAATGTGACTATCAGAAGAAGCAGAAGAGTACTCTTGAACAGCTTAATAAGGTACGCTCATTATATTAAATATAATATCATCCTTTTCCCCAGAGCTCTTTCCATAGATGCTGCTTTTCATGTGATGTCATGAATACTGGCAGCCAATAGTAACACGGAGACAGGCATGTTTAGCACTGTCACTTTTGCAATACTATATATGCACTTGCAGCTGCTAGTTTTGCATGAGAGGAATTACCTTTTCCAACTTTAAAAACCACATGTACATGTTTCGAAGCTTAAAACGCCATTTTTATAGAATCTCACAGTATTAGAATATATATGTGTGCCACTTTATTTATATATGCATAGGAAAAGAGGGTGTGATTAGAATGAGTGTATCAATCGCACACTGCATCTGAGTGCCGTCTATCATCCAACAGTTGCTCTTTTAAACAAACCTGGTTTCCTTGGCAAATAAGTGATACAAGAAAGAGTTGTGTGGGTGGGTATCCTTTCAAGGCAATCCTGATTTCTAGTGACTGCCTGGGCATGCCTATATAATTTCCTTGATAACATTTTTCAGATATGACTTCCCTTGCCTTCTTCCCAAGGGTAAAAGAGAATGACCGGCCCAAAGTTACCAATGTGGCTTTGTGCCTAAGGAACAACTAGAACTCACTCTCCCCCAGCTTCTAACTTTTAAGCATTTATACAAAGTTATCTCTCATACAGTATTTCAACAATCAATATTTTAATATTATTCCTCCCCCATCCCTTTGGGAGGAAGTTCTAGAATTAAAATTAACTTTACCTTTCTGGACTTTTATGCTTTTCTTCCATGCTGAAAAAAGTATTAGAATTATATCTTGCCTTTTCTCCAGGAGTTAAAGGTAATATATGTAGCAATCTCTCTTGTCCATTATCTTCCCATAATAATGATTTTTATGGACTGAGAAAGATTAGTTCATCAGTATAAACTTTTATTTTATATAGCTACGGTTTATATGTAACTTTTGATGGTGTAGCATTACATAAGACTTGAGGTTGTAGAGTTTTGATTTGGGCAAGAACACTAATCAGACTGATGCTATTATTTGCCACTATAGATCAAACACAAGGAGCAATATTCCGTTGATGTAATTCATCCTAATATTTCTTTTACAGTTCTAAAAAGAACAAAATTTTAGGTGAAAGTTCTGTTCACACTCTTGAGAATAAGCCCTGTTGAATTCAATGGGACTTATTTCAGAGCAGAACACTAAGAAATTATTACTCTTAAACAGACAGGTCAACTGAAGAATGTACTATAATTTTAGTCTGTCTTATTTCCTTTACATCATACTGTGTAGGAGGAGTGACAGAACCAGGGGGTGGAGTCAAAAGAGAAATCAGCCTAGAATCGCTATATAGTCACAAACGGGTTAAATCCAAATCTTCTTAAATTCTATTAATCCTTATGTAGCAGAGGCATGAACAATAAATGAGTTTAATTGGAAGTTCATGTGTGATCTGATCTTTCACTCCTGACATACTTTCATTTGACATTTCTCCCTATTTCCTTTTCTACTGTTCTTCTTTACATCTTCGTCTTTCTTTCTACCATCTCAACAAATTCAATTCAATTACACTTTTTTCAGACATCTATTTTATCATGGAGAGAGAGAGAGAGATGGAATAATTAGATTCAATATCAGAAAAGAAACTAAAACTGTGTCTGAATAATAACAATAATGATACATATGCTATTGAATCCCAAGGTTTATAACAGCACAATTCAATTATCCGTGGTAAGAAAAAGGAAAATAATGGATGCAATAAAAAGATTTTCAAATATTGTTGATATAATATATTCCCCAAAAGTCTTTGTGAAAAAGTTTGGTCTTTACTAACTTCTGGAAGACTGACCCCAAGATGACTAATCTAATTTTTGAGGTGAGGTTATTCCACAGTAATAAAAAAAATTGTGCTTTCTGGCCTCAGCCTTTAGTTCTGTAATAATGAGTAGGTGTTTTGACAGACAGTAGAATGAGAGTCCAAGCAATAAATTGGTTAGCTTGGTTAAGTCCACACAAATGCTATTTCCAGTATTTGTCATACTTTGGGCATATAATGTGAAGATTCAATTTCACCTGAAACAGGTGGAAGGAAAATGAAGAGAAAGACAAGCAGCAAAAAAGTATATGGAGTTTATGACATTGACAATAATGTACTGACAGAAGATGTCAGGTGAGGGGAGCAGATCATCTTGGAGTAAATTGAGTTTTGTGGTCACTAAGAGTTGACACTAACATGATGGTACCTAATAAATCAGTTTCCAGTATTCCAAGAAAATTTAATTTCACAGTATAATTCAGGAGGTTTGCCATAAGTTGACTACGACCAGGGTGTCCTGTGTACGTAGCAAATGAATATGTAGATGAAAGAAACACATTTGTATATTTTTAGTTCTTACCCCATCCCCAATTAAGGCTGCAATTCTATACTTATTTGGGAGTAAGCCCCATTCTTTTCAGTGCCTCTGTTTATGGAGTAAGCATTGGAGTTGTGGTACTAGTATCTAAAAACTATGCACTCGTGATTTGCCAATCAATCTTAGTATGGCAAAATCTCCCTCTCTGATCACATTCTGTTTCTTAATTCCATCTCCCTCTTGCTGCTTGGAATCCTTTTTCATTAGATAAAGGCTAGTGAATCCCACTACTTCTCATTTTATTTTAGTCCTGTGTTACTTTTCTGCTTCTACATTGTCATCCTAATGTTGCTTCTTCACATTAATTGCAATTCCCATTTTACAACGAAAACTGATCTGTAAAAGTATAAATTTGCAGTTTGGTTTTCCTTTGGTCCTGGGAAGTGTTCTAAATTGTGGACTCATGAAAAGAAATTTTAAGGGGAGGTTGAGGATCTGAAAATTTCTGAGAACTTACTAAGAAGAAAAGTTCAAAACAATTCCTAATGAAGGGCTGAATGAACTGGGAAGATCCCTGGGGAAGGGTTGGCTGATGGAAGGAAAGAAATGCTGCAAAGGTTAATGGGTGTGCAGTGGGAAGGTCAGTGTGGGTGACCTGAACATAAAATTGGCAGTTGATTGATGGGAAGATGGGCTGGAGGCCTGAGGCACCCTTCTATGTGTACACAAATGGTGGGTATACTTCATGGATATTTAACTAGAGAGTGTAAAATTATTTAATCAAAAACAGGGTATAAATCTGGGAACCCTAATATCATGATATATGAGGATATTTTGCTATTTTGAAGGAAGCAGGCTTCTCTGAAATGTACAGCCCACATACATCTTTCTTGATATTTTTGTAGCAAACCCTTTTGCTCCATTTCTCTCCAACTGGGATTTTAAGCATCCAGTCATTTAACTCAGAGTTCGAGGCAGAACAGGGAGGTTGTGTAGATGTGTAGATTTTAACTGAGAATGAAAGAAATGCAATGAATTGTTCATTAGACAACAGGTCAGGGGATTTAAGGCTTCTTTGATTACAAATGTAATTCAGTCAAGGAAACAAATCCTTTCCGCTGACATGAGTTGACCTGTCACAGATTGTAAATATCAGACAGCTAATGCAATTCTCACAAATGGCAGCTTGCAAACAAGCTACTAGTTGAAATTGGTTGTTGCAGAACATTCATAGTGAATAAATAACAATATTGTCCAAATATTTCGGTGCCTAAACCATCTGAAAAAAATAATCAGCCAAGATAAAAATCAGGGGCAAGAGTTACCCCATCCCTAAAAAATACTGAAGCCAAGGAACATTTGCAGTACAGAAATAATTTTGAATGTAAGATCAATTTGCTCGGCAAGGCAAGAAATTAGTGGTTTGTTGAGAGGTTAATTAATTCATTAAACTTGCTAATTATCAAATGCAATCAGTTACATAGAGATCTGGAGTCATTTCCCTAACATGGCATATCATACGTTTTCATAAATTGTTTTACAGAAAGAATGCTGGAGGGAAAGAAATGGATACTCCATTTCTTAAAGGCCATCTGATCTTGCGAGTCTATGTAGTTTGTTGTGTAAGATTTTAGAAATATTTCCTAACTTAAAATAGATGTACAGAGAAGACATAGAATTATACTGCAGTCTTCCTTCCTTCCTTCCTTCCTTCCTTCCTTCCTTCCTTCCTTCCTTCCTTCCTTCCTTCCTTCCTTCCTATTCTAACATATACTGTTCCTATTGCATGCTTGCACATATATAGGCACACATTCCACCCAGAAGATTGTGAAAACTTATGAAGTCTGTTTCCTTTTCCCCCATTGGATTACCTGCCTCAGAAAACCACTGCCATTGCTGCTAGTGGAAACTCCACATTTCTATGGGATGTTGATTATGTAGTCAAAGCTGATTTCATTTCCACTGGCTTCAGTCTCTACATCTGAGTAAATCTGGATGAAATCCAATATGTGATTTTGTTGTCCAGTTTTAAATATTATACCAGCACCATATGTTTGAGATTATTCTACCTAAGTATAAATTGTAGTCTTCATTTTTATAAGATAAAATAATTGGGCCAAGGAGGTCTCTCTGGGGAACTTCATGGATGAGTTAGGATTGGAATCTTATCCAGATTTCATGCACTGCATGTGCTAATGACTGATCCCAGTCTTATTTATTATGTTTTCAATTTCATTTTAAAGGCCCAACATAACAATTGAAATAGACATACTCTACTTTTGTAAACATTAGGTGAGTGGGCGAATGGCATCAAAGATGCTTGCTGTTTCCCGAGAGCAAATATACTATAATGAGATTTACACTGAAACAAATATTAGTATTTTTGTTCTGTTATTTGCTGTCTCTACAGGATATTTTATAATTCTTCCCCCCCCCCCCCCAGTGTTTTGTGCTTGACAGTTTCCATATAGCTAATGCTCAAAATTCTGTTCTTTTACACAATTGATAATATCTTACACACTGAGCTGCAATATTTTCCTATCCGTCACTTTCATTTGCGGATGGGAAGGCAACCAATGAGTCAAGATTACAATGTATTGTTTATGAAGAGCTATGAATGTTTTTAGTTGACAATTTTCTTTCAGACCATATTGATAAGCATTGTATTACCACAAAAGAGATAAGTGAATAGAGTTTAGAAATTGGGACCCAACCATGGGAGTAAATATTAATCAAGAGATGCGCAATACCAACAGATTCCTGTCTAACCTTTACAGGTAGTCCTCGACTTACAACTATTCATTTAGCATCCATGGTTACAGTGGCATTGAAAAAAATGACTTATGACCAGTTGCTCACAACTGTGGCATTCCCATGGCCATTTTATCAAAATTTGGACGCTTAGCAAACTGGAATGTACTTATGATGGTTGCAGCTTCCAGAGTCACATGATCACTATTTGCAATCTTCCCAGTCAGCTTCCAACAAGCAACGTCAATGGATTTGCTTAACAACCACTTGATTCACTTAATCACTGAGTGATTCACTTATCAACAGTGACAAAAAGATTGTAAAATTGGGTGTGATTCACTTATCAATCCCCTTGTTTAGCAACATAAATTCTGGTCATAAGTCAAGAACCACCTTTATAGCCTAGAGAAATGAATGCTGATAAATTATGTTAGGGATATCACACACACACACACACACACACACAGAGAGAGAGAGAGAGAGAGAGAGAGAGAGAGAGAGAGAGAGAGAGAGAAACAAACCAGATGTACCATGCAGAATCTATTATGCAGAACCAGGATGATTAGGGGATTGGGTTACAGGAACTGGGCATGGCTAGTCTAGTGAAAAGAAGGACCAGGAGAGACATGATAGCAGTCTTCCAATATTTGAGGGGCTGCCACAGAGAGGAAGGGGTCAAGCTATTTTCTAAAGCGCCTGTAGGCCAGACAAGGAATAATGGATGGAAGCTGATCAAGGAGAGATTCAACCTGGAAATAAGGATAAATTTTCTGACTGTGAGAACAATCAACCAATGGAACAGCTTGCCCTCAGAAGTTGTGGGAGCTTTATCACTGGAGGCTTTCAAGAAGAGATTGGACTGCCATTTGTCAGAAATGGTGTAGGGTTGCCTGCTTGCACAGTGGGGTTGGATTTGATTACCTACAAGGTCCTTTCCAACTCTGTTAATCTGAATCAATAATGAAAGACCCTAAATCAATTGTAACCATGCTCAACTAATCACATATAACACTGAAATGATTCTTCTCATCCATATGCTGAGGTCATTGGTTTAGTACGTCAATGCTGTTTGAATTAGTTGTCCCCTAATGTATCATTGTACGCAGTGCATCATCAATCCTGGTTTCCAGATGTCTGATGAATACCAAAGAAATATATCTAAATTTATTTTGTTAAGCTTTTTAAGTTTAATTTTATTCTATTTTCCCAAATATGCACCCATCAGCAGTATCTAGCTGTCTTTCTCAGCCCATTGATGGATTCATGGTCCCATTGTAATGCTTCTGATTCAGCTTTCCGTAGGAAAACAGAGAAACAGTGGAGCAAATGGATGAATGCTGGCTTAGAATATTCCACTTGTCATTTGCATTCATAAATCTTATCTGCTCACAAAGCAGATAACGAGGCCTGTAGTGAAATTCTATGCTTATTTTTACGATCATTCTTACCGGCACAACAGCAGTGCTACTTTTGCAATCCATGGGTATAATGGAAACAGCAAGCATCTACACATTTTTGAATAGCACAACAGAGCTTGGACTTAGTTTGCTGGGCCTATCACAAAAGCAAAACTCATTGAATAACTTTCCATCACATTGCCTAATCAGAAATGGGACAGCTGAAAGAAGTGATGTTACTGGAAATTGAACAAGTTACATTTCATTAGCTAAATAAAGGAAATGGACCCTGAAAGGCTTGTATTGATTGGCACTTGTACAGCCTACTAGTTGTTACAGGTGTGCTCAAAGTTGAGAAAGTCTTCTGACTGTTCTTTTCAAAAAGAGTGGGGGGGGGTTTGCCCATTTGTCCTAATGCTACATAGCAAACCAGTATCTTAGCCCCTGGCAAACAAAGCATGGATAATAAATAATATCTACATAATGATTTTCTTTTAAAACAAAACAAAACAAAACTCCTTAAACTGCATCTAATGGATCTAAATGGAAGCCCAATGAAATAGGTAGGGGATATAAATGAAAAAAAAAGTTTCATCAGAAAAAAAGGATAGTTGTACTTGGAGGGGAGAAACCACTGGGAAATCCCAGCTTGGTTATTTAGACTGGGAAGTTGAAAAATATCCCAGAAGAGAGCATTGGTGAACTGTTTCTACCTTGTTGCCAAGAAAACTGTATAAATTTTATACATTTTTATTTTAAATTTTTATTGTATAGTGCAGTGTTGGTGTGGTGTCAGGGTTTTCAATTCAATGTGTGGAGGGTGAGAGATGTGTGTTTGTGTTTATTTTCATGGTCATGTGCACTGAAAATGGTGTTTGATTTCGTTGTACGAGGTGCAATGACAATAGGGTAAACTAACTAACTAACTAAATATGACCTCTTTGGAACCTCTAAGAATCACATTTGATTCAAGGAACTTTTTTCCTTGTTATATTTATTTGGTATGCAGTTCTAACTAAGTGCCACAGACTCCTCTTCAATCAAATTGCCTATCAATTATGAGTTGCCTATCAATTATTTAGATTTCAGTTTTTTATATATGCATGATGCAAATAAATATTATTTAAAGGCCAACCCTCCTAACTTTGGATTAATCAATTTCAGAATTTCTATATAAGTTATTGCAAGAGATGACTTTATAGATTTTAAGGTCCAGTGTTTCCAATGAATACGGGTGGCTCAAAGATTTGTTTAAAAACAGAAGAAAAAAGACAAAAGGAAATGATATTTTATTTTTATTTTAGGAAGCTGATGAAGCTTTGTTGTGTAATTTAGAACTCCAGATTGAATCACAGTTCTTGCAAGATGATGTAAATGCCACAAAAGATAGATATAAGAAGGTAAGACTTATAGCTGCTTGTTTCTCCTCTCTATTTCCCAAGCAACTTTTAACAAATGAAGCTGCTTTCCTTTTAATACAAGGCTCCTTTCATGTGTGTAAATTGATGTTGGGCAAAAAAAAAGAGACCTGGCTGGTAAAAGGGTTCTTCTGCTTAGGGATGGATTTAAGGTCTACTATGATTTCTTTTGTTTTCTTTCTATTTTTTTATAATGATATTTATCATCTAGGATCTGGTGGAAAATGAAAGTTACAGAGAGCAAAAGAATTCTTAATCTACAAATTTGGATCAGAAATAAGCCAAGCTCAGAATCCTTTTGTGCACAAAACAATAACTTGCCTTCTTAATATTATTTTGTTTTACTTTTAGCAGGAATTTAGATTTGGATAAATTATTTTATGATGGCAATTCATAAATATTAGGCCATTTTAGATCATTGATAATATATTAGATACCTCCAATTAGATAGAGATCTACTTCTTAACCAGCTCTGCTTCTGCTTCTGTTAACAATTAACTTTTCCTCTATACTTGAGATTCCTACCAACAATATTTCTATCTGGTCTCTTTACAAAGAAAATGAAACAGCTGTTCAGAGCTCCTCCCTGTTCTAAAAAGTTAAAATTAACAGTGAGAAGGGTCCTGCTTCAAATGAAATTCAAGTCCTGCTGGGTTTTTTTGATCCAATTTTTTATCTATGGTTATTTGTGCTCATCTTCATATTCTCCTGATATGAAACATACTGGTTCAATCCTATCAAGTGGTTTAGCAGATTGTACAGTTAACCCCTTCCTCCCCCAAGCTTTTTGGCTGAGATGAAGATTGATCATGTGACTATAGGGACACCGCAACAGCCATAACTTTGGGGACTGGTCTTAGGTTCTTTTTTCATAACGTTTAACAATCACTGAATAAATGGTCATTAAGACAGGACTACCTATAGTTAAAACCACTGCATCAGAGGTGGTATTCAGCAGGTTCTGACCAGTTCTGGAGAACCGGAAGCGGAAATTTTGAGTAGTTCGGAGGACTGTCAAATACAACCTCTGACTGGTCCTGCCCCCATCTATTCTCTGCCTCCCGAGTCCCAGATGATTGGCTGGGTCTTCTTTTGTTGCCCTGCACAGGAGAACAGAGCTGGAAAGCAGGTTAGTGGGGTGGGGAGGGAATGGGATTTTGCAGTAACCTTCTCCCAGTAGTGGGGAGGGAATGGAGATTTTGCAGTATCCTTCCCCTGGAGTCGGGTGGGAATGGAGATTTTTGCAGTATCCTTCCCCTGCCACACCCACTAAGCCATGCACACCAAGCCACATCACGGCCACCAAGCCATGCCCACAGAACCGGTAGTAAATTTTTTTTAATCCCACCACTGCATTGTATGTACTAATAATGTAATTCAATAGCAGATATATGTCCCATATATAACCAAATGGCACCGTCTATGAGGAAAGGTTGAGAAAGGTACAGTAGCATGCTAGAGAATACTCTGATAAAGCTAGTCAGTATAAGTGCCAGCATAAGTCCAGTTTTTCCTCAAATCTGTGCTTTCTTCACTCCCAGAAGAAGGGGAAATTCAAATCAAAATTCAGCAGTTCAGTTCCTTCTATCAAGCTTCTTGCTGTAATAAAGTTGAATAATTACTTTATCTGGCCATAGAACCTCATGGAACTACAGACCTATATCGGAAATTTACAACAGATCATGCAAGCAACACCTCAGGTGTCCAACATCATGGCTGATGCCGGTGAGGTAAGAATTTTCTTTTACAAATCGTTTTTCTGTCAAAAGTTTTCTTCAGGCATACATCTGAACATTTGAGCGTTTTAAATTGAATAGAGTAAGAGGCATGCAATTGCCATGTATTCAGCCAGAAGGTCTGACAGGAGCATTTTCATGTTCATGTACACGTGTGTACAAGTTGGAATCCTGCTTTATTATGATCTGAGATTAAGAATAGAACTCTACTTGTGTTCTAGCAAAAACTCCTCATCGTGCCTCAACTGCTAGGTACTGCAAGGAAATGGGAGATGTCCTTTTTCCAGCTGCACTTTGAAGCAAGAATTTTGCACTGTCTGCTTGGTCAGCTCTCTGAAAAGATACCTTAACTTTTTTTTCAGTTGTAATTAAATACAAGTAATTCATCTGGGGTTCTTTACATTTGCCATAAAACAAATGCAGTTTTTATACATGCTGCTGTTCTAATGCCGTGGTCTGTTAAAATGTGTACCCATTGGCCTAGAAGAACATGTAGTTACATATAGATGATAGGTTACAGAAATATATATGCTCAGGTGTGAGCATAAATACATAGATTTCTTTGAACTGAGGAAAGAGAGGATAATGGATGCTCAACACATCTGAAAGCTATACATATTTCTTGTTTGTACTGTATACAAGGTTGCCTCAGTAGGTTTTACTATTGGCCCCTTCACCATAACATCCAATTTTGTGGGATGTCTGAACAATTAGGAAGCATATCAGATTTCTACATCAGGGGAAGATGAAAATTGGATTTTTTTCAATCATTTTCATTCCAGCCTATAGTCAAATCTTTATTACCCATCCAATTCCACTCATATTTTCTCCTTCTGTTTTGTTTGCAGGAAAATCTGATAACCGAGAGAAGGATACCAATACTACAGAATCAGTTAGATGAATACAAGGGCATTTTTTCCCAGCTCCAAGCCCAGAAACTTAAGCTTCAGACAGAGGTATTGTTTCAAAAAAAGTTGCTTTTTCTAGGATTAAGTGTTTTACAAGCATTATGATTTAAGTTGAGATTAAAGTTTTTAAACTGTTAGATTAAAAAATTAGATGACTAGATTGGATTACGATTGTTTCACAAGCAGGAGGTTATCTGAGTAATAGTGTACTGTAGGTCTCAACTATTCTTCTCTGTGCTTATTACATCCACAGATTCCCACTAATGGTCCAGTTCAGAGTAACCTGTTTTTTTAAAGAATAGAACAGGACAAAGCCCCCTCAGTCATGCTAGATGGATTTACCACTTTCTTAGAGAATAAAGTTGCTAGGATCCACTCAAGTTGGATAGTAGGGTGAACAATGTGGCACACTGGTGTAATCTGGGATTCTTTTGACCTTGAGAAATTGAGGAAGGGGAATAGAGTTCTCTGAAGTCTGAGTTTTGACTCCTGTGGGCTTGACACATGTGAACAATGGGACCTGGAGATAACCTGTGCTTTTCTGAGAGTATAATGTCACCTCCTCTGAAGAAGGTAGAGTTGCATCATCCCTTGATTAAGCCCTCTGTTTTCTCCCATTTCTCCCATTTTCACCATCCCCCTTTTAGCATTCTTTCATGTTCCTCTACCTCATGGGTGTCAAACTCGATTGTGTCATGTAACATATCGTGATGTATATGTCAGCGTTCCAGTAACCCTCAATTCCTCCCAATATCTCCTAGACAGACATCTTCTTAAAGGTTCCTTTTTATTTGGATAGTAACTGGCATAACTGGGGAATCCTGAATCTGAAAGTTCCAGGCTTCCTTAAAATAAGTAAAATAACTAAAAACTACAAATCTATCCCCTGCACCCATCATCACATCACATGGCCCAATCACCATCTGTCCCAAGTTAAGACTTCCTCTCACTTATGTGCAAAACAACCTGACCTTGAATCAGAAAAAGAATGTCATTATGTCTAACTAGATATACTCCAATAAATCCCCCCCTCCCACTTTCCCAGGCTCAAATGTGGCAGCGTGGGAGCATCTGACCCCAATATGGCTTCCAAAGCTGACAGTATTGAAAAAAATCATGTCAGTATTGTGACATATTACAATGTATCGTGATGTTTTTTCCTTTGCAGAGTTGGAATGGGCGTGATGCATCCAGCCAGTGGGCTGCCGGTTTGACACCTCTGCGAGTCTACCTTCTTAGACAATCATTTTATGAAAAAAGATGGCATCCTAATTTTTTCGCATTAGTGTCACTTTGGCTTTCTTGCTCGCTAGGAAGACTCACATTTTGTAACAAAAAGCAGTGCCTTTTTCTAATGTTACATGCTTTTATTGGCATGCATGCCTGTTTCATTTTTAGCACTCTACGGATATCTTAGAATCGTTACTTGCTCTTCTCTATCAGCTAAAACCACCAGAAATATTATAAGCTATGAAGGTTCATTGTAGTAGAGTATTTAACCTGTGTGTATTTAACCTTGTTCCCAGCTCTTCAGTCCTAGGAATGAAAATTGTTCCGAAGATCTGTGAAGATATATTTTGAGTAAAATTAATTAAGATCTTACAGAATATTACTCTTGTTTTCAAAATTATCTAAATAATAAATCTTTCCAATGCTGTTTTTTTTTTAACTGTAAAAGTTGGTCAAAGATCATAATAACAATATTTGAGTTGATTTGATTTCTTACATTTGTATTCCAAGGGCAATGATGAAGTGACAATACAATTTTTCTATCAGGCAAATCTCTGTTTTTCAGGTGACTGAGCACCATCTGGTGGTCAATATGTATTCCACTGGAAACTTTTCTGACATATTTTCAACTGCCTGCAGCAGAATGTAAAACATGACTTTTTCCTCCCTTGTTCAAGTGTAATACTTGTAAAATAAAGAAATAAATAATATTTTGGGGGCATGGAGAAAGAGGAAGCATAGTTTTATTTAAATTCAATGTTCTGGTTCTTCAGGAGAATATTCAGAGGATCTCAAAATTTAATATTATAATATAATATGATGATATGATATGATATAATATGAGATATATTAAGGAATGGGCTTCAGTTTTTCTTGAGAACACAATGTAGAAGAATACTGGTTGTCTTGGCACTTCAAATTCTTGTAGTGCCTCTATAAAATTCCAGGTTCATGTTACTACACTTCTATAGAACTCCAGTAGTTTGCATAATTTCTTTTCACTGAAAGGACATGGCATTCAGGAACTATGACAGTGGAATGAGAGGAGGTTGTCTTTATAAAGTTATCAACAATTCACTAGGGCCTGAGAGGGAGTAAAGTGGATGTGTTAAATCTATAAAAATAATAACTTAATCTTAATCTGAATCTGAATCCAAATATTAATCTTAATCTTACTATAGTAGTCCTTTGACTGAAAAGTGGAGAGAGAAAAATCAAGCTACCATTTTGGGATAGCCTGCTGCTAAATTTTCCAATGAAACATTTATGATCACAGAAACAGATTCAGGATTATATTGGACTCATCACTTTTCTACATATTAGAAACATTAGTACCATAGCACTAATCCTAAATACTGGGTATGAATGTAGAACTTTAACTGATGCACATGGGCAGGCATTTTGTTAACATTATTTATATAGGACAGACGAACACTCTTAAGAAATTACATCTTTGTGTCACCTTGGGCACCATGCTCTCTAAATATGATTTCTCAACTTGCTTGCTGCTCATTGTTATGGTGTGTTAATATTGATTGTTTTGTGTGTGTGTATTTTTTTAATGCCAGGTGATACTTGAAATGCACAAGTATCAATAATTTGTTTCATGTCATTGAAATAGGGTAGTATTCTACGTCTTTGCTGCTATCCTGTTCCCCATAGCAAACCAGCTTTAGGAAATCTCTCACATCTTCCTTTTTTAAAACAGACAGCAATGCTGGATCAGGTGATTAAGGACACACAGCAGAGCTACAATGATGAGATCCATCTATATAATGAGCAGATTGACAGTCTGAGAAAGGGCATAGAAGATGCTGAAAGGACCCTGGAAAAATACACCAACCAGTGTCGCCAGCTGTCCATTTATAAACAGTCCCTAGAGAATGAATTGGAGCGTTACAAACGTATAATTGAAAATGAAGGTAGCAGGTACAGTAATTCTTGAAACAAAACAAAAAAGCAAAAATGGCTTAGAGTTTCATCAAGTTGTACCTAAGAAATCATTTCAATACTTAGCAATCAGGTCTTGACTATATTGTTCAATATTTTAAATAGTAGGACTATTCATAACTGCTCTCCAGCTATCTCTACTTTGGCTGCCATGGCAGGGTGTCTAAACTTCTCAGACTAAAATTTCCATTATTCTCCACTACTATGCAACATCCTAAATGAAATATTAATTGGTGTGGAATATGTTACTCACTATAGAAGCACATGGCATGCTTCCTGAGTCACCCATTAATAGTATTTTTACCGTATTTGCCGGAGTATAAGACGACTGGGCGTATAAGACGACCCCACAACATTTCCACTCAAAATATAGAGTTTGTTATATACTGCCGTATAAGACTACCCCCTCTTCCGCACACCTTCCACTTTTGCACTTTTTTTTTTTTGAGGCACTTTTGTGCACCATGGAAACGAATCCCGTGAAGCTGAAAGGAGCAGCCAGCCTTCAGGCCGATGTAGGCGGGCCTCCTTCTCCCAGCTCCCAAGGAACGAGAGCGCTCAGCGGCCTCCGCCACACCGCCGGGCTCCGCTCAGGTATCCGGCTGGGGCTGTCAGGAGTTGTTACCGCTGGCGTGGCTCGCGCGGCTCCAGTCCCATGTTGCCTCGGGAAGGGAAAGGCAAAGGAAGAGCCGCGGCGGTGCTTTGCAACGGCAGCAGCGGCTCCTGGTTTTGCCTTTCCCTTCCCAAGGCAACACGGGACTGGAGCGCCGAGCCACACCAGCGGTAACAACTCCTGACAGCCCCAGCCCGATACCTGAGCGGAGGCCGGGCGGTGCGAGCGGAAGCCGGGCGGTGCGGGTGGAGGCCGGGCGGTGCGAGCGGAGGCTGGGCGGAGGCCGGGCGGTGCGAGCGGAGGCCGGGCGGAGGCCGGGCGGTGCGAGCGGAGGCCGGGCAGTGCGGGCGGAGGCCGGGCGGTGCGAGCGGAGGCCGGGCGGTGCGAGCGGAGGCCGGGCGGTGCGAGCAGAGGCCGGACGGTGCGAGCGGAGGCTGGGCGGAGGCCGGGCGGTGCGAGTGGAGGCCGGGCGGAGGCGGGCGGTGCGAGCGGAGGCCGGGTGGAGGCCGGGCGGTGCGGGCAGAGGCCGGGCGGGAGCCCGGGCAGTGCGAGCGGAGGCCGCTGAGCACCTCGTGTCCTTGGGAGCTGGGAGAAGGAGGCCCGCCTACATCGGCCTGAAGGCTGGCTGCTCCTTTCGGCTTCACGGGATTCGTTTCCACCGTGCGCAAAAGTGCCTCGCCGCGGGCAGCCGCAGTGCTTCCCAATTACTATTTGCCAGCGTATAAGACGACCCGGCGTATAAGACGACCCCCCCACTTGGAGGCATGTTTTACAGGGCAAAAAAGTCGTCTTATACGCCGGCAAATACGGTACATCAATATGCTGGGCTTTTTGTTTTCAGGCGTCTGCACCACTTTCTGTTGTTTCTGAGATACTCCCATTGTTGATTTTCAACTCTTCCTTGTAAGAATATAAATCCAGTTTTTTTCTTCAAATTTTGTTTTTAATTGGGTAAGGGGGCCAAAGCTTCAAGGCAATTAATTTATGGTTACTTTCTGTTTCAATTCTTTTGATGTCAAGGGGAATGCTTTGTGCAACTGTCAATAATATATATCTTTATTAAAAAATAAATAAATCTGCTGTAGTTGCAGAAATGTGCACAGATAAAACTAGTCTTTCACAAAATTTTAAAAGATCTAGAAGAGATCTGCATTAATAACACTTCTGTAATTATCTCACCATAGTTGTGGTTTGTAGCACTTTCTCCTCTTTTAAATCAAAGTGATTGAGGAGAGAGAACTCCTCCTGTCTTAACTGCAGTGACAATATTATGCCCATAAATCATAATTGCCTGCTTGAAAACATATTGTCCTATATTTATTCGTGTGTGACCCCAGAACAACAACTGCAGGCATACGTAGATCCAAACAATATTGATTTAAAAATAGAATGTGCCCACAAAGTGCTCTGTTAAGACAATATGCTGATCAATAAGAGTTGAAACCAGCATGATCATGCTATTAAAATGAAAGGGAATGAATCTAACCAGAGTACCCTTTATGACTGTTTATGTATGTGTAGATAGATGTCCTTAGACGCCTCTACATCAGGGGTGTCAAACTAACATCGTCATGGTAGCATCACATGATGTATTGGGACTTCCCCCCCCCCCCCTTCGCTAAACTAGGCAGGGGCGAGGCCAGCACGTGACGCATCCAGTCCATAGGCCACAAGTTTAACACCCCTGCTCTACGTGATGGCTGTGACTCCTTTGAAATAGGCCAGATTAGGAAATGGATTCCACAAGAAATATTGGAACTCTTTTGATATAGATTATAATAAGATAATCTTGAAAGTGTAATTGTATTTTTCTTCCCTCTCTATTGTACCCAAGGGATATAAGGCAAGGGCAGTTTAACATTAACATTCTCTGCCTTTCTGGATTGAAATCATATTTTGCTTCTCTAAATTATTCTCTATAATGGGTGCCTTATTGTACAAGGATTTTCAAACCTATCAAGTTCTTTATAGAGTATGTACATCTCTGCACACACACAAGACTTTTATAGTGGAAGATGCAGGGAAATTGAGATGTATATTCATGCACTCCACCTTTTTAACCCACACATCTTTAAGGTGGAGGAGATGCAACTTGTATGGTCCAATTATATGCTTAAAGAGAAGTAAGAGAAAGAGTAAGCTTCAGGAATGGTTTCTCTTAGAAAACTGAAAATTTCAGGGACTGAGATGGCTTTGGATATATATGAGATCTGGAGCACTTTGTTTTATTTCTTACTACAGGCAGTTTCCCATTCACAGAGCTTTCGAGGGGTATCTCAGCTACTCCAACAGGGATCCTCACTGCATAGGTTCTTGCTCCTCTGTTGTTTTTTAGTGGCATTCAGTGGCAAACCAGCCAGAGTATGACATTCTGTTCTAGAATGTTTGATGACAATGGATTTGCGAGCAGTTGATATACAGAGGTGACTGAGGGTTGCACTCCATGTAGCTCACCTTAAGGCAAGACTTAAGGAATGGAATGAAAACACATTATTTGGAAAATATCGCAAATACATATAATTATATGGATTGTAACACAACTGGGCTGCCTTGGCATTCTTTTAAACATTCTTTTAAAGGTTTGTTTAGATTTGTTTGGGTGGAAAGTATTGATCCTGCCTTATATCTTTCCCCTATTCTGATAGATTGAATTCTGCTATTGTTGGACCTCCAGTAACCCTATTTACACAGACCTACAGACCTTCAGAGACACCATTCTTGAAAGGCACAGGTAATCAAGTATCTTCAGAAATGATTTTAGTCTATGAGAGGAACATGTGATATGTTTCTGTATGCTGATCTCATTGTTCATATTACCTGAGCACAGGTGACATGTTAATCCTTTTCTTGTGGATTACTCCTAACAAAATCATTGCATTTAACAAAGATGGATGACCACCGAATCATCTATTGATTTCTTAAAAAGAAGAGAGGTCTCCAACCTCACAGTTTCTAGAGCATACTCCCAATACTTTTAAAGTGAACTAACATTTCTGTTCATTGGGATCCTGAAAATTTGGGATGAATTAATGTTTTGTTTATATACAGCTCAGGAATAAACCTTGCCTCCTGATCAATCCTAAAATAATTTTGCCTGAATTTTGGTTGTATTAAAATGAACTTTCTCTCTTACATAAAACAGTTGCATCACACGTAGCTTGACTTCTAATGGCTATAAGTTGTGTATGTCTCTTGTTAACAATGGGGAAGTGATTTGCTCTTTTTCCAGGATATTTTTTCAACTTTTTAGACTAGTTTATCATCTATAAGGATTTCCTGGGGATCTCTTATTATAGTGCTGACTAGATCTGATTCTATTTAGCTTTTTGAGATCAACTATTGGCTGGGTGTCTTCATCACTTGAGCGTCCCTTATTTAATTTCTTGTTAATTGTATAAACTTTATGATCCAGCAGGACCCTCGTAAATACCAGTGTTTCTTTACACAATCATGCTAGTATTGTTGAATTACAGTATCGCAGAAGTCCATATTGCAGAAATATCCTTAAGATTTTGGAGCATCTTTGTAGGTTATAGTCAGATTTGAAAGCTGTAGCTTTGTCTTTATAGACTGTACCTAACAAAATTAAAAATGTAATCCACTTACAAGTGTGTGTGTGTATGTGTGTGTGTGTGTGTGTGTGTGGTTGTGTGTGTGTGTGTGTGTGTGAGAGAGAGAGAGAGAGAGAGACAGACAGACAGACAGACACACAGACAGAAAGAGAGAAAGAACCAGAGAGAGAGAAAAAGGGAGGGAGAAATTCTTTTTTCTTTCTCTGTACAGTAGCTCCATCTAAATATTCATCATATCTGAATCATCCATTCAGATAATATCTTGAGAATGTGTGTATGTATATGGTATTAGTAATAATTAGATAAGCAATTAGGTAAGCAGTAAACATACTAATTGTGTTAAAGTAAAATCCAATCAACTTAAATTTGTCATTAAAAGTGAATCACATTTAGGTTTTGTCGTTGCTTAACCAACATGTTGGAGTGTATCACTCAAAGGGCAAGTATAGACCCCGCCTAAACAAGGGGTGCACTCTGATCTAACATTTTCTTCAACAAATATTCAAGCCACCCTCATCAACCATATTTGAGGCAATGTCTGCATATTATACATTTCCTCTTAAGTGGGCGGCATCTCATGTTATATTTATGGTTGTTTTATTTCCGTTCATGTAGACATTACACTGGTCATGCAAGACATCGCTGCTGCCAAGTTTCGACAAAGAAGTCTGCCAAAGAAAATGTTTAAGAGGAAGGAGATTACACCAAAGGACCTTACCAATGGGTCTTCCTTAGAGAAAATGTTTGACCAGCCACAAGAAGGATTTGATCAAGTTCCAATGGATTTCAAGCATGAAGGATTACTCACAGAAAGTGAACATGGATCCAATGGTACAAAGGAAGAAACTGAGCCCAGAAAAGCTGAAGATGTGCCCGATGGAGCACAAGTCAGCAAAGTTTTTGACAAATTGTGCAATATAGTGAAAGAGAAAGTCAGATGCTATCAAAGACAGGAACCTAGAACTGGTTTCCACACTAAAGGCTATGTAGTTATTGCAGAAAAAGGCAGCTATGATGACACCCGCTTCTATTCTTTACCTATTCCTTATAAGGGTAGAGTCATTGTTTCAGATGTTGAAAGCAATATACCATACAGTATGAAACCAATCCCAGAATTACCCAGATCTCCTGAACATTGCAAAAGTGAACTTGAAGCCCATGGAATGCAAGAGCGAACAAGGATGCAGAAAGACATTAAATATGAGTATAAGTTGATAGGCAAAGAGAAGGAAGATGATGGATCCAGGGTCTGGACAGAACTTGGAAAAAAACAAGAGTTCCCCAAAGTGCAGTTTACTGGGGCACCTGAACCATTTTCCACATCATGTCCAAGTGAACGAAATGAAGAAGGAATTTATGTAAAGAAGCAATGCAATAAGCAGGATGGCTTGCATAAGGAATTAGCTTCCTCAAATACTATGAGTTATGAGAAGGTAGAAATGGTAGAATCCGTTGAAAAATTTTCAGATGACAAAATTCAAAGCTATGAAGAAACTGCTATGATTATGGAGACCACGACTGAGAAAACCAGCAAAAAGAAATTGGAAGACAAAAAGCATTAGTATGCACCTTCAAACAACCAATTAACCCAGCTTACAATTATTACAGAAGTGATCCTCAGAGGTTTTTTTTTAATTTAACAGCAATGCTAAACAAGATTAATGGAATTCTACCAATGTGAAAGGTTTGATGTTGATAGCCTAAGACATGTATTTTGCTTGATTCCTCACTACTCTCCTCTTATATTGTCTAATGGAGTAAAAAAAATAGTGAATGTGGAGTTGAATTTCTCTGCCAATAGCAAAATTGTAGTTGTTTCACCTTGTGGATCTTAAATAAAGTTCAAATATCACTCCCTCAGCCTCATTTTTTGCCTATCCCTGGAGGCTGTTGTTGAATAGAAGCCTCCATTTTTCAAGATTATTCCTGTGTTGGCTTCAGTTAGAAGAATGGACATGGGAAAGAGTAGCCACACCATCAAAAGAAAGAAGAACCTAAACAACCGGTTTAATGTATTTCCAGCTCTAAATATTAATTTAGACTTAATATATTCGTAAGAATTTGTTTGGAATTAAACTGTCTCAATCCTCCAGAGAAAAACCAAATATCCTCTATTCACCATTAACTCAATGATCAAAGGAAAATCATAGGGAGAAGTACACATCTATTAAGATCATGAGTTTTTCTTAATCAACTTGCAAGGGATTGGGGCCATTGTGCTTGGTGCCCCCACATGGGCCAGAAATGTATCAAATATAATATAAATGGATTGGATATCTTCATTGAAGTGATTCTTGGACTATACTAATACCTGAGTTTCTGATCTTGCACATATCTGAATGTCAACTGGTACCATTTGGTTGATTTTTGCCTAATAAATATTTTGTCTTCCATAGATGTATTTGCTCAGAGGATCTGTGTTGCCATTTAACCACAAAAGGCAGAATATTAGGAAGTCACTTCGAACTCTATGCACAATACCGTGGAACCCTTGGCTCCAGAGGTGATATTCTGGAGAACTGGTAGCGGAAATTTTGAGTAGTTCAGAGAACTGGCAAATATCACCTCTGACTGGCCCTGCTCCCATCCCATAAGTAGCTCCCAGTAAGTGATACTGGACAGTTCAGTGAAGCCATTCTTAGGCCCTATTCCCACAATATGCTTAAAACCACTAGTGATTACCGCAATTCACTATCTTCCATGGTATTTCTAGAATCATGGAATCATGGTAATGGGTATTACCAATATCGCTATTTTGGAAACACAGAGCTATCCATTTTCTGAATGAAAACGAACTATCAATTTCCAGAAGGCCTTGCACCAGGATGATAATAATAAGGCTGTTCAACATTACTAGCCCCTTCCCCATTGGCTAGGCCAGCAGCAATAGGTTACAGCCAATATTTGGGAAACCATGCTCTGTGCTGCCTTGTATTGGCAGTGAGTTCCATAAGGGAAGGCATTACTTCTCCGCAGCTTTTTTTACCAGGAGGACATCATGAGCAAAATGCCTGAGCAGCTCCCACTCCATTTGACTGAATGGGGTTACTTTAATCTTCTGCATGATGGGGTTTGTTTGAGATATATTTAATTTTATGGGTATCCTTGAGAGACTCAGCGGATTCCTTTTTATTGTTTTACAAAACATGAGCATTAAATTGGGTAATTGTGTTGTGGCAGCATGGGTGTTATTGGTCCTCGCTGCTTAGTCAGGTTTGCCCTTCAAAATATATCTGAATATGTTTTCAGTCGAAATAAAACCATCTGCATAAAGCACATTTGTGTCTCACATTTCTATTTAAACATTATGATTTAAAATCCTCCAATTTCCAAAATGGACTCAAGGTCATTTCTCACATGCCTATAATCTTGGCTACAAAGTCAGGCCAATCCAGGGAAGACTATTATACTCTATGCAAAGCATATATTTATTTATTCAAAGATTTGAAAAGAGAAGCAGTCATTAAAAAAGAAATATATATATAATGTCCCACTGGATAAGCACCAAGACCGTCTTCCAAGTGATAAATTACGCTTGACCATAGGTCATATTATCTATGATTGAAGAGCATGGACATTACGGAACATCTTGAAAGTAACAGAATCTGCACTCCTACACAATGTAGTACAGCTACATATTTCCACAGTGTATAATTAGATGCCAATGGAAAATCCACCTAGGTGTACATGGGCAATGGAGCCCTCCTATTACACATCAATAACTTCACTGTTGTTAGTCGTGCTCATTAGATTGTAATGTATTGTATTTTGTGCTGCTCTGAAAGAACACAGATATATTCCCAGAGCTTTTGTTTTAATCCAATAATTATGATTTGTTTGTTGGCACACTTCAAAATATTAATCCTGGTGCTTGAATATTTGAAACAATGTGCCTCATTATCAGTCTTCTCTTACCTTAAGATGTGCCAGCTGTGGATGAGAGACGAGCCTTTTCCATATTTCCATCTATTTTGTGGAATGTTCTTCCTGTAGATGTTCTCCTGATGTCCAATTTACTAAGTATATGTGCAAAGCAATCCAGCCTTTTCACATAATTAGCTTTGTAGGTTTTATGCAGTTTTAAAATGTTGTAGATATTTCACTGTAGTTTTTAGATTGCCCCAGAAAACAGTTTGTAAAGGTCCATGCATAAATATATTAATTAATTAATAAAACAGCCTATTACTATAGCAAACCAATTCACATGTCGGTTTCAGCAGATGGCTTAGTGAGATTTTGGGACTTCAGCTTTTCAGTTCAGTTGCTCTTCAATTATATTTAGTCTAAATATAAAAAAGACAGATGGAGAGCAGACTGCCTTTCTGAGAAAGTGCAAGTTTTTTTTTACCTAACCTCTTAAACAATCATACCAGCATGTTCTGCCATTTTTAAAATCTAAATGTTAAGACTACACTGTCACATAGCTACTGATAAGCAATTGTGCTTGGATCTACTGCTTTACAACATCTCTTTATTTTTACTCATATTATAAAACATTAGCACAGGGCTTCATAGTTCATTGCCTGTTTACAATTTATCCCATGACTCCCACTTTTTTTTTTTAAAAAAAAGAAACAATTATGATAAATAAACATCATTTTGCATCAGCAGTATCACAAAAAGGACTCATAATTGTATTCTGATGCATACAATAAATTTAAACCCTACAAATTCAATATATCTACATAATAATACTATTAATATCAAAATGTGCCATTGCTCCTTAGAAGTGCTTTTCCATTGGGATTATGAAAATATATACACCCATTTAGTTATTTTGCTACAATATAAGACTTTTAATGTTCAAATGGAAAACTTACATCACAGCAATGGCATCTCTACATATAAATTCAATGAGTCCCTCCATTATCATTTAGAAGGTTTTCTGAGACATTATTGTAATTTTTGCTTTCACAGTAAATAAATTTGCATGGGCTATGCACATCTGTTAGAAATGCATACACACATACGTATGTATGCATATATGCAATAAATTCTTACTCTTATTTACAATAGGATGTGTCTATATAAATATATAACATACGATATGCCATATGCTACTACTACACATTCGATATAGTATAGCAAAAGTTTAAATGTTTAAATTTCAAAGGTTTATAACGGTTACATAAGTAAGTATAGATGATCTGAACCAGCAAGGAAAGATAGCTGCAATGCCTACAGTATTCAGTTCCCTGCTACTGCTGAATTTGATGAAAATGCATTATGCCAATTGGGATATTCGTCTCCAATGGAGCAATTATTTCATGCAGGACTAGAATAGAGTTAACGGCCGTCACAGTAGAAGCAAATTCTACTCTCAGATATGCATGTTCATACTGTATGCTCATTAAATTTTAAGAAATCATGGTTTAAACAAAAACTACAAGATTCAAAGGAAGTCTGTTTTTAATTAGCTTTAGGGAGAATTTATGGCCATGCAACTTGTTTATGCTTGTTCCACTATAAAAGTGTTTCATACAAAATTACCCACAAATGCTGATGCATATGGTTAAAGTGCTTCTCTCATCAAAGGGAATGGAAGTCTCTGAATTTAAAGTGTGCTCAATTGTGGCTGTGAATTTTCCTACTGTTGTCAGAAGGATTTGGTTGTTAATACCCTTCTCTTATTAAAACACTCACATTCATGCAAAAATCTGAGAATAGAACATGCCCCTATGTATCCTTTAACCCTATTTTACATTCATGGGTTTAAAAAAGTATACCAATTTCCATTCATAATAGCAAACAAACAAACAAAAAATCCAATTTAATAATGCAAATATTTGAAGATCAGTATACAGTTTGAGAATATTCAGTAGTTTCTATTTTCCTGCAAGTCTTGTCACTCCCAGAATTCCTACAGTCTCAGGGTCTATGGGTTTTTTTTTGTTTTGTTTGCACATTATGGACACTGCCTATCACAAAAAAAGAATAAGGAGCCATTAGGCAGGTGGAGTTTCAGGTTATGAATAATTTTTGGCCATATTATAAATTCACATGATTCCCATATTGTCAGAATATACATTTAAGTTCCATGTTCTATTTGGTCAACAAAGTTCAAATTTGTCTGGTGTGCATTGTAATTGTTTACATGTTGCTATGAAGCTTTACCTGGAATGCAATATCTCCCTTTTTATTCAAGCATATAATTAGCCATGCCTTTTTGATGTCCAGCAATTAAACCATACTGGGAGATTTGAAAGATGCAATATAGTAACCATAACAGTTACCCTCAAATAACAATTTTACTCGTTGCAAATTAACAAAGAAAAGTAGATGTTTAAACTGATTTGGTGAAAAATGCACACAATAAGTTTTCATTTTGAAAAGGAAATATATCTTTGACTGTGCCCAGTACCGCAAGGCACAAGTGCAAATAAATCACGAAATAATTGAACAGTTTTCTCATTTTATTACCATCACAAGACCAGCACTATTGAGAGTAAACACCGTCCATTCTTTAAAAAGAGAAAGAAAATAGGAAGAATATAAATAAAAATTGAATTAAAAATAAAAGAGATAAGAACCATGGCGACCCAGTGCCTGCATTCAGTGCCAAGCAATCATTAACCTTTGAGGGATGCAAACCAGTAGCACAAAACCTAGCGACCCTATATGTGTGATTAATAGTTCTACTGGTTAACAGATAAACTGCATAAAAGGTGTCAGTGGACCCTGGGAGCTCAGATAGTAAAGGGACAATTAGAATCAACCACTGCCATTGTCACAAGAGCAATATAGAAACAAGTCAGTAAAGTCTTTGCCTGATCCAAACCATAAAGGCAGATGCAGTCTTTTTCATTAGTATTCCCTGCACTTTTGCCAATAAGAATCTTCTTAATTTCTGGGACTCCAGAGAATAAAGACCAATAAAGGAGAATATTTCTAGCTGAAGGTTGAAATGAGGAGTCCTTGGTGCTCTCTGAGATTGGTTACATTCTTGCGGATAGCTCATTACCCAAACTAGTCGTGCTCCTCGCACTGATGATGTTACCTAGTTTGGGCAATGAAACATCTTCAAGAAAACAACCAAGCTCAGAGAGCATAAAGGACTCCTTGGAGAGTAAAGTTTAGAAGCTGGAGACAAAGGGGAAACCATATTTTAAAAATGCTTTAAATCAGTGTTTTTAAACCTTAGCAACTTTAAGATATGTGGACTTCGAGTCTCAGAATTCCCCAGCCAGTCAGGCCAGCTGAGGAATTCTGGGAGCTGAAATCCACATATTTTGAGAAACGCTGCTTTAAATGACTGATTAGCCTGGTGCTCCCAACTTCTTCCCCAATCTACATCCAAAATCCATTGTTTTAATGTCCCTTTATTGCTAAATACCAGAAGTTCTAACAATTTATCCATGACAGGAACCGATCAGGCGGAACAAGCAAAGTCAAGTGTGGCTAAATTTCCCGGCAAAAAAGATAACAAAATGTGTCTTTTCTGCTTCCAAGCAAAGAGTCACATTTTGGAGCAGCAAAGAAAACTAATTATTTTGGATAACCTGTGGCTTCCCATAGGGATACTAATGAGTCTGCACTCCATACTCCAAGGTAGATTAAACTTTGGTATTAGAAACTGTTCACAGTGAAGGGATATAGATACAGAGCCCCTGGTTCTGCAATAAAATCTTAAGATGGCAAAGGAAGCATTTTGAGCATCATTCCCTACATAGGACAGCTGCACATGCCATGATCTGGAAGCATGAAAATCACTTCCAGATATTCCAGTAGAAGACTCCACTTGCTTTATCATCTGCCCATTAATTTGCCCCCTGTGTCTAGCCAGCCATCTGGCAAGCACTTTAACCTTAGTTTTATCTTCTGTTTTGTAGGAAACTAATAATTAACATCTTACCGAGAAGGCTGCTGCAATGAACTCTATTACTAGAATAAATAGATGTAAAGGGCTGTGTGTTGTGCTATAATAGCTGTTAAATATAACATAAATCCCCTCTACTCTGGATTACTTGTTGAAATTCAGCAGATTTTCTAGGTCTGATTAGGGAGACACTTTGGAAAGCTCACATGCAATATTTTGAGTCAGCTCAACATTTTCCACTTCAGAGAGAAGCAACCTGGTACCTGCAGGAACGTGCAAGGTAAAAAGTATAAGGCAAACAAATTAAAATAAATTGTTTGCCTTATAAATAAATAAAACTCCATGAGGCAAGGTGAAGGGAGCAAATAAAGGGTGATGTTGTAAGTATGATTTAATCAGATAGTTTGGTCATTCATAGGCAGAAAATATAACACTTGAAGTATAATCCCAAGAGTTATTTTAAGAATAAACTCTCCTACTTTTTCAAAAGCAGGAAATAAAGGAAAATTACACTGGCAATGGGATGGATGCTGTCAATGTAGCATAATGTTAAGTTAAGAAAGAAGACAGGGATGACAAGGAAGTGTCAAACTGCAAAAGCTTTCTCACAGCTGAAATTTGACATTCTTCTTACTTGAGATTTCAGAGGCTAAATCAAAGATATTCTGCAGTATCGGTTTTTTCTGCCTCTATCTCTTTTATTTCTCTATCTCATCTCTTTTACAAAAGTAGTATTGGGTATTAGTTGCCATAAACCCAATTTAGTGTTTGTCTTATACTTTTTATAATGTTTGTCTTATATTTTTTACCTTTCTGTTCAGGGTTTTATATAACACTGCTTTCCTTGAATAAATAATGGGTTTTTTTTTACCAGAAGGATTCCCATTGGCCTTCTGAGCCAAAAGGCAGAAAGACAGAAGGTGATTGGCCCACAGGGTGCTTAAATCTGGCCTGTGGGGCCAGCCTGGAAATAGCAAAGGACCAGCCACGGTGCTAAAACGGGACACGGGGGGTTGTGTGAGACCCTCCATGCCTTTTTTGGCCAGCATGGAGGCTGTCCAGGCTGAAAATGGGGCATGGGAGGGGGGCTCACATGGCCCCCATGTCCTGTTTTGCTTCAGGAGGCTGTCCAGGCCAAAAACAGGGTGTGGGCATGCGCTCCACATGCCCACCCTGTGCCCTGTTTTGGCCAGCAGGGTGCTGTAGGAGGCATCCGTCCCATCTCCCCACTCTCACCCCAGCTGGCCCATGAAGGAGAACTACAATGCTGATCCGACCCTTGAAGAAATGCAGTTTGACACCCCTAATTTAGTACAAAAAATGAAATAATGGTGCCATGTGATCCTGTCCCTGACAAAATTACACATTTTCAGGTTGTATGGAGTTGTTGAGAAATATTTAGTATTATTTCCTTAAGAGATAAAATGAGTTAACCTTCAAAGAGCTCAACTCTGTCTAGCCAAAGTCTTCAATTTTCAAACTAAATTTTAAGTAATATCCCGCATAATTATCCTAATTTTTAAAAAGTTGGAATTGTACCAGAGACATGTAATAAGAAATAGCTAAATTTTCTTTAGGATTCCATGAAGATCCTAAATGTTGCTGGAGGATGGAAAGTCAGAGATACCGATCAACCAATAAACTGATCTGGAATTGAAAATATAATATTTTATGGATTGACATTATTTCAAATATATAAAGTATTTAACCTGGAGGTCCCAAGTTACTCTTGCAGAATCAAGAGACAAAAGGGCCAGGACAAGCTTTCTCCAGTTTTAGCAATAAACCAGTGGTTCTTCTCTTTGAAGAATGAACATCTAGACATTTCATACTCTAGTTACTTTTTGGAGATAATTATTACATACTCAACAGAAAATTGCCAATGACATGTTTTTGAACTTGAGTTGGTAAAAAAAATGTGGCTTCTACACCTATTGTATATATTGGAGAGCTTTTGTAGGACTTGTTATATTAAGGTGCTGGCTTTGGTCTACAAACTGAGTTTTTTTGGTCCACCTGAGACGCAAATCAGTGAGTAGAAAAAGAAAAGAACTTTTAGTTGTAAAACTCTAGCTGCTGAACTCATTCTCAAGAGAAATAAGATTGGTTCACTTCTTGCTTTATTTTTGTACCACTAACCATTTTAGTTCGGTATTATTACTTATTATATTCCACTTTTAAATTGTATGGCTTTTATTCCCTTTTTCTTTTCCTTTTTTTTAATGATTGGATTTATGATGGTTTTTAATCTGAAGTATTGGTGTTCTTATTGTTCATTGATTCCTGTATATGGGAGATCAAGGGATAGATCTACACATATATTTTCAGACTATTTTGGTTCTGAGGCTTCATTAACCATGCCTTCGATTTATACATTTCCAAAACCCACTTCCAAATAACCAGGTTTGTAATAGAAATGCTTGAGGTTTTATCTTTGCAAATACCATGCATTAAAAAGATGGACTTGAGAAACACAAAGAAGTGTGAGAGACAGTTCAGACATTATTGCAGCCCATAAATTTGTATGAAACACTGCACAAATTATGTATGCCCTAATGCATTTTGCATTGAGAATTAGACACTAATTATTCCACATTTCATTAGAGTCATTATTTGTATGCAGAGTGCTAGCAGAAGCAAAAAAATTGGGATGCTGTTAAGAATCCAAAGTGCAGTATGAAAACATCAAAGGAAGGGTAAAACAACATTACTTGGTGGGTTTTGAAGCCATTGATGTGAGCACCAAATTGTGCTTGCTTCTGCTCTCATTTCACAGTCCAAATTCTCACATAAGAAATCTCTCCCCCACCCAATCTCCTCTAATATCTGTACTGAATGAAGATTCTCAGAAGTGTCCAGTCGCATTGTGGTCAGAGGTGGTATTCAGCAGGTTCTGACCAGTTCTGGAGAACCGGTAGTAGAAATTTTGAAGAGTTTGGAGAACCGGCAAATACCACCTCTGACTGGAGAATATACAGTATCCTTCCCCTGACACACCCACCAAGTCACACCCACAGAACCAGTAGTAAAAAAAATTGAATCCCACCACTGATCATAGTATATTATAATCCAATCTGAATGCAGGCAAGGAATAGCTAAAGCTACCTCCTCTGCATCAAATTCTCTTTACACTGAATTTCGGACACCATTCTGATTTCTGCACCCTGGAATTTCTATGAAACAGAAGAGCGTCAGCAATGTCCCCCCCACTTCCCCAAATTCTGCAAAAAAAGAAAAAAAGAATTAAGCAGTTCTTCCCATCATTTCTCCTCACTGTGAGAATATTAGTGAGGAGAAAGATGAATATTAATTGATTTGTGAATATTTTCTCCTCAGGATTTTGCGTCAATAATTTTTCCAGGCTCATGCATGTCCATTTCATGTGCTTGATGTAAAATGGGTCTTTCATGATCATAAACAGAAGATTGGTGTTTAAGGTCATTGTTCTTTTAGGTGGGAGGACAGAGGTTAGAAGAGATAAGAAGTGGGCATGAGGTATTGGTGAAGATGCTTATTTCTCTCTCCAAGCAACACAATCATTCCTTGCCTTTGGAAAGAGAAAGGTTGGATCCACATGGAATGCCATTTAATGTTATCCAACTATTGTTGTGCTGAAATAACAATAATAAGGAGAAGATATATTTTGCTTCATCAATAGCAATAGGTCACTAGAAGATGCTTCACATCACTAGTGGGAATCCCACCATGATCACTATCACTGTCACTGCACTGTTTTCCTAATCCATGATTTGGCAAACTGGGATCAAGGATTAGTTTGCCTGATCTGTCTTTTAATATTACATGAGGGCATCAGAAAAGTAATCTAAGCAGGGCTATGAGCTAGTAGCCATGGACACAATTAATACTTCTAGCTCAGAACTCAAGATGTCAGAAGAATAACCACACTATAGCTTATGTGGGGATTATGAATATAGCAGAAACTTTACATAGTATTTCATTTAGATGTATCTTCCAAAGAGTACCTATCTCCCTGCTCTTTAGGAAATTATTTAACAAGTGACAAATTCAGTTGTCAAAGTGTACTTCATAAACTGGGAATTATTTGTACAGACTAGTCTGCCAAAAGAACTATAATAAAGCAAAGGGAGATACTTGCTTCTGATATCAATACTTCCACTTCTAATACTGATTGATGACTTTTTGCAGTGAAAGGATAGCTTGAAGATGTAGGTGTGAACCTGGGTAAATATTATAGCTCAGAAAACTAGCTTGCCCATAAACTTCATCTATTTATTTCAGGGCAATTTCCTTCTTACATAATCAAAATTAACTCCCACTGAATTCAATGGGCTTAGTTCAAGGATATTATAGGTTTGCAGTTTGTGATAATGCATAATAGAATCAGTATTCTAGAACTACTGGCAAGCTATGATTCTTATTTTATTGGCTTTGAGAATGTTCTTGAACTGATCTTAGGACCAAACTGTATTTTATACTTTTTTTTAAAAAAACCTGTGCTTAAAGTTTTGTTGAGTTTTAGGAAAGATAGGAGTTTTTTTAAAGGAAACAAACTACATAAACTATTGCCTTGTGGCAGCAAACAAATTTAATAAATAAATAAATAAAATAAACAGTTGCACCAGTTTCCTGCCAAAAGAAATCTCTCTCTTACTGCTAAATGCTGGTGAAGATATTGGTTAGTGAATATGGACTTTTCAAAGGCCAATAGCAGCCATCAATGAGGAAAATTTTCAGCAGGAGAATGACGCAAGATTTTGCAGCTGCTTTTGTTTAATTTCAAAGCAATTAATGGAAACATAAATAAAATATAATTTAGAGCCCCAAATTTTGATATTTATTTCCCTTTTTCTCATAACTGGCAATATTTCAGCAAGCCCACTTCCAAAATTTAAAATAAAATTGTAAATTCTGTATCTGCCATAAAAATATAAAAAGAAATGTGGCCACAACTTTTCCAGTTGGTTGTTTCATGTTGCATGAGGTCAAATGTAGCAAAACAAAATAAAATACCTCTCCCCCAAATAATTTGTCTTCAAATGAAAAATAGTTACAGCCATACAATCTTGCAAAGTAATTGATATGTAATCATATATTTGGGGCTCAGAATCCAGAAATTTCCACTGTAGTTAAATTAGACAATGCACGATTGTAGAATGAAAAGGTTAGGTAGTGACTGAGGGACAATGACTGTTATATGCCTAATGGGAACATACAGGAAAGGACAAAGGGGAAATCTAGCCATTTGGCATGCAAAGCAATGCTAATTCTTGTTTAATATACTTTTGAGACTTCTCTCTACTGCTTCATCTAATTCTTCTTCCAACTCCTCCTTCTTGGACATAGCCAGTTTAGACTGGTAATCTTTCACTATTTGGTCTATGTAGGGTGCACTTTGAGTTCCATGTAGCATTAGTGTCCATTCTTTAAGGACTCCCTTTTGGGGCAAGATCCCAACAAACCCAACTTCGAGAACCCAGGTACCTCTGGGGTCTTCTCCCCAAGAATGTGTAGTCATGAAAGGCCACTTGTCAAAGCCCACTTTGGAATCATCATCCCTTGGCCGCCGACTCAGCAAGATGGATTTTGTCCCCATTGGCGAGGTCATGTTGATATTCAAATCCCCTCTTCTCGTAGAGTTCACTGTGATAACAGCTTGAACATGTTCAAGGTAACGGACAAAGTTCTCTTTCCCCTCGCAGGCATCTGTTGAAAGCGTCAGAACCAACTTGCCACCAGATGGTACTTTCCTAGGATTTTCAAAGAAAAGCAATGCTGACTACTATGTTTTCCATAGTACCCATCAATCCAAAAGTGCAGATTGAGACTTGGAATGCAAATTTAAAATGACTGAATCAATATAATTAATAAGTGATTTATTTTTACATAAAAATTTATGTAGCTCTCCAAACTCACACATAGGTGACTCCTTGGTGGCTTACAATATTTAAAAATAATAATAATCATATAATAAAACTCAGAACAAAAACCACCCACCCATCCCCATTGGCATCAACAACACAAATCAGCCATTTGACTGGCTCTGGCTCCATTTGTGGTTTTCCGGCCCACTGACAAACCACGTTTTTGAGATCATGAAATACTGTGATTCCCTTTTCAGGTTGATTATTTGTTTATAGTATTTTATTTGTTATTTAAGTTTGTAATCAGCATTTCTACATAGAACATCTTGGGCAGATCCAAATGTTCTGCTTAGCTCCATATACCAATATATCACTGAATGCAAGAGTGGATGTTATTCTTACTCCCAGCCCAGTACAAATGTATCCTCTGTCTATATTTTCCAGCTGTGATTCAAATATGCTATTTTCTACCTGAGCCATCTTAATTCCTTCAGAGAGAATAAATCTTTGTTCTGTTTTATAACAGTACTATACCACATCCCCTCCTCTTCAGAATCTACACTTTTCAATGGGCATCTAATTTTGGCTGCCAGGTTGCTATGTTCTCTGTTGGTTGGCAGTCACTATCTTTAATAAAGTATTGGCTGAACCAATAATGGCCATTAAGTGAACAGATCTCAACCATAGAAACTCACATTTCAGCCATCTCTCAATGGGCACCCATTTTTGATTTTGTCCTTCCCTTCCCTTATAGCTGAACTACAACTTCCAGCATTTCTCATCATTGCCTTCAGTAAATATGTGGTACTAAACTATTATATTTAAATTTGTCCAGATAAAACCTAATCAATATGTTCAACAGTCCTTTTACATCATTAATGTGTAAATTCCTACAAAATATATGGAATGTAAATTAATAAATTTTCCCAGTTAATTATTTGATTATTTCATTGATTTCATATGAGATCAAATCAGAAAATAATTGGACTGCCTAGCATTAAGTTGAAGACTTGAGAACATAGAGCAAACAAAATACTTAATGCATCAATGAAAAAGCATTCAGATTACATATGCAGAGTCCCAAAAGTAACCTGGAGTCATCAATATTTTATGGAATAAATCAGATCAAACTTAATGAATGATTGACTATGAAGACATCCTGATAAACTGATTTTCAGAGATGGCTATAATACTGCGGTTTCAGTGTCCTAGTCACTAGAAAGGAATAGCTATATTGACAGAAATGGTGCTCATTTGTTGCTGCTTTTGTTTTTACCAAGACCAGGAAAGAGACTGGGTAAAAACATCATAGATTACGGTCCAGTGTGAAAGAAGATCTGTTGGAAAGTACAGTAAGACTCTCAAGTTATGTTGTATTCTAATACAATACAAGGACTACAGCTTTCCTAATTTTTATCATCAGTTTTTGGTTGAGGAGGAAGAAATATTTTCTGATTTTTTGAAAGGTAGCCTCATTTACTATTTATAAATGAAGACAAGCCAGCTAATAATTGGGGTTCCCTGAGGGAGTTAAGTATACCCTTTTTATTACTCATGGGTCTTGCATATTGAAATACACATAGAAAGCTGCTTGACGTAGTGCTTTAAGAATTCCTATATGTTAACTTTTCATGAAATCAATTTTCTGCTATTACAAGTGAGGAATGGAGCACTGAGCTCTTTTCCAGAAGGCACTTCCTGACAATTTTGATTCAACCTATCACATTGGCTTTATATCAGAGGGAAAATGCCATGTAATTGCCAAGCTGGGTTTCCTACTCCAATTTTCTCCCTCTAAATAGAAGTAGATAATCTGAATCATATTGAATAACCCTGTTCTTTATTCCTACATGTGGAAAGTTAGTGAAGGATAACTAATCCATTGAAGTGAGGCAACTGTTTTGTAGGTTTAAATTGGATTAAGGACTCATCAATACAGATGTTTACTGTGGGTAAAAAATGTTCCACTCACTGATGTCTGAAGACATGATCATGCCAGAAAACCTTCCTTTTATAGGCAGCCCACAGCTGTGGCAAAGTGAAGTGTTTTGACATGAAATTAATGATTTTTTTTCCTGGGAAAATGAAAGGCCTCTCATCCAGGCAATCCATGGCACATGGAGAAGGAGACTTAAATGACACAATTGAGGGATATGATTGGCTTGGTTCTGGCTTGACAGGTCTCCAGTAAACCTGCCCCATTGTTTTTAAGGTGACACCAATCCTGCAGTACTGGTTTGGCTGCAAATCAGATAAGAAATTGACTACTGCAGACAGTTCCTTTTTTCTTTCCTTTTAGAGGTCCTGTTGTAACCTAGAAATGGAAACCTGATGTGTCCTCCTTCAGCCTACACAGCATTGGGACTTGATCCGTTTCTTCTAACGCCTGGCCCTCTGAGTTGACTCCTCCATCTTCTCTTAATGGAATGTTTTAAAGGATTAATCTGTTACAAAACATAACTTGGCACACCTTAGGCAACTCCTTTTGAAGAACATAGCATAGTAACCTATATACTGTATGCTGTGATTTGACACAAACATCTATACGGTAATGTTTCAAATGACAGCTTTTCAACCACAGTCATCCGTCTCAACTGCAGAAATCTTGATGTTGCATCTTAATAGCTAATAGGTTGATAGTCTACCAGGTTAATAATTATTTTGGGGGAAAAGTCAGTCTGGGGATAATCCATAACTGATGAGTTTTCTCTCTTATACAGAACATCTTTCTTCACCTCTGGTTTAGAGAGTTCATTCAGCAACTGTATTTGGACTACACAAATTCAGTCAGCCACTTCACTACAACTAAGAAAGCTATAATTTTCCTGCCAATGGGCTGACAGGTAGTTGGTCCTTTGTGGGTGGGAAGGGAGGGATGGGTTGAAATATCACGCCAGAGCACATTCTGTAATATAATCACTCTTAGTTGTTTCTAGTAGTTGATGTTTAAATTTCATCCAGGGAATGTGGATAAGCAGCACAGCACAGCATAGCACACAGCACAGCACAGCACAGCACAGCAATCCCATTCCTGACAATCCCATTCCTGATGTGTATGAAGGCCGTGCTATGGAACAATGCATTTTTTGCCAATGTGACATTTTCCCAGCTTCAGGATGAAATGAAAGCACAGCAAAAGAGCTGTGCAAAGTTCAAAGACACTTATGTTTATTGTTACTTACTGAGGTTCTTGGACTGATCCACCCACACAGTGAAATCTCTCCGGAACAGTCTTCCAGTCTTTAGCCATTGTAACCATTGCCCCAGCATCTAGGACCCCATAGCCAAACAAGTGGTTGAATTCAAGGCCAACTCCATTTCTTCTCCACTTGTGAACTTCATCATGAAGCTGGTTCCTTTTGGATGTGAGCACAATCAAATGTTGCAAGTCCCTCCAGGTCAGATCCACACTGCCAGAAAGCAAAATAGAGAGATATGGCACCTTTAGAAAATCTACTTTGGCAAAGACTCAAACAGTTGTTATGTGTACATAAGCAAGACTTAAAAATAGCAAGGATTCATTCTTAAGGCTCAAAGAATCATCAAAGGGAGAGAGCAAACTCTTCCACTCATGAAATTTCTTGCCCTTCATTTTAAGATGTGCAGAATGTGAAAACTAGTTTTAAAAAAACTGTTGTATGCAATATCTCTCTTCTACTACTATTACCACTATCACTATCCACATCATACCACCCTTCCCCTTTGATTTGCTTTTTGTTTAATAGTTTAACCTGGGAACAGTCACCTTTTAAGAGCTGCTGTTAACAAAGATTAATTTTGGACTTTCTTAGAACTGTGTTTTTCAAAGGCAGATCAACATTATGATCAACCCTATCTTGGCAAAACCAAATTATCTGAAAATTGCATTCAAATATATTTGAATGTTTAGAGCAGGGCTGTCAAATTTGTGGGCCATGGACCGGATACATCATGCATCGGCCATGACTATGCCCAGTTTAGTGAAGGGGGAAAAAGTCATGACACATCATGTGATGATGCTGTGATGACATGAGCTTGACACCCCTGGTTTAGAGGATTATTTCATCCATGTATCTTACCCTCACTGTCTTGAAAGCTCTAACAATGTCTTATGGCAAGCACATTCTGATTTAACAATCAAGGATAAAGTACTCTGCAATAAAAACAATACACTTTTTAAAATACATGGATCTGTGGATAAATAATAGCAGTACTACTGTATCTAAGCATGTGCTTCTGCCTGGGATGGGAGGGGGGAGAAAATTCAGAAAATGAGTGTGATGTCATTATTGAAGTCCCACCCCTTTTTGTATATGTTATATCAATGCATGTCAGGTCTTGGTTTGTGACATAATCTTGCAGATTTTGACACAAACCCCTGCAGATGACAATGAAGAGGAACTAGAAGTTTTAGATAGACATAGATAGAGACATATAGTGTAGATAGACACAGGATAGAAGATGATACAAGGTAGATTAGATAGATAGGTAGGTAGATAGATAGATGTTAGATAGATAACAGATTTACAGATTAACAGAGTTGGAAGGGACCTTGTAGGTCTTCTAGTCCAATCTCCGCCCAAGCAGGAGACCCTACACCATTTCTGACAAATGGCAGTTCAGTCTCTTCTTGAAAGCTTCCAGTGATGAAGCTCCCGAACTTCTGAAGGCAAGCTATTCCATTGGTTGATTGGTCTTGCTATCAGAAAATTTCTTCTTATTTCTAGGTTGAGTCTCTCTTTGATCAGTTTCCACCCATTATTCCTTGTCTGGCCTTTGGGTACCTTGGAAAATACCTTGGCCACTCCTCTCTGTGGCAGCCCCTCAAATTTTGGAAGACTGCTATCATGTCTCCCCTGGTCCTTCTCTTCACTAGACTAGCCATGCCCAGTTCCTGTAACCATTCTTCATATGCCTTAGTCTCCAGTTCCTAATCATCCTGGTTGCTCTTCTCTGTACTTTTTCTAGAGTCTCAACATCTTTTTATAGTGTGGGGACCAAAACTGGATGCAGTATCCTAAGTGTGGTCTTACTAAGGCTTTATAGAGTAGTCCTAGTACCTCACTTGATCTTGATTGTATCCCTCTGTTAATGCAACTTAGGATTGCATTGGCTTTTTTGGCTGCCGCTGCACACTCATATTTAATTGGTTGTCCACCAAGACTCTAAGATCCCTCTTACATTTACTGCTATTAAGCCAGTAATTCAACCCAGTCTATATGTGTACTTTTGGGTTTTCTTGCCTAAGTGTAAGACTTTTCTCTACATTGAATTTCATTTTGTTAGATAGGGTCCAGTGTTCAAGTCTGTCAAGATCCATCTAAATCTTGAGCCTATCATCTAGGGTGTTGGCTATTCCTGCCAGTTTCGTCTGCAAATTTGGTAAGTTCCCCAGGGGTGGGCTTCAAATAATTTAACAACTGGTTCTCTGCCCAGTTGCTGAGTGGGTGTGGCCTAGTCAGCCCACTGCACCACCTTGGGAATGAAAAAGAGCCTTGCCCTGTTTTCAACCTAGTAGGCCTCCCTGCACTACCCTGGGAATAAAAACTGGCTGCAAGGGGACCATTTTCACCCTCCCCGGGCTCTGGAGGCTTTCCTCGAGTCTCCGGGAGTTCCATTTTCACCCTCCCCAAGCCTCTGCACAGGCCCTGCACTTACCTGCAATCCAAAATGGGCCACGTGGGGACTCCTGGGAGGGGTGGGGTGCATGGGACCAACCAGTCATTGGAACTAATGGTTCACCAAACCAGATGTAAAATTAACATCTGGTTCAGCTGAACCGGTGCGAACCAGCTGAAGCCCACCACTGAAGTTCCCCTTCTATTCCCTCATCTAAGTTCTTTATGAAGATATTGAAGAATACTGAGCCTAAGACGGATCCTTGTGGTACTCCACTGCTTACTTCCCTCCATGTAGTTGTAGTACCATTAGGGACTACTTGTTGAATACAGTTGATCAGCCAGTGAGAGATTCATCTGATGGTGATGCCATCTATCCCACTTTTTTCTAGCTTGCCAAGAAGTAGCTTGTGGTCTACTTTGTTGAATGCCTTGCTGAAGTCTAAGTATATTATAGATATATAGTATAAGATGGATAGATATATAGATATACTGTAGTAGATTTTGCTTGAATAAAACTATCTGAGAAATGTTCCTCCCTATTCTTAGAATCCTTTGGCAGCTGATTTTCAGATCTCACCCAGAGGCACAGTTTTCTACATATTCAATAAGTGTGCTAGAAGACTATAGAAAGCAATATAGTATATAGTATATTAAGAAAATATGCACAACTAAAAGCAATCAATGGAAATAACTAAGCCATGGCGGGATTGAATGGGAGGAGACATATCTTTAAGAGATCATGGGTTAAAAATGCATTAGAGAAATCAATACCTCTTCAAGAATAAGTGCCATCTTCCGTGTCACTTCTCTAAAGTTAACCTAACTGCAATTAAGCCCTCTTGATGAGTTTCGAGAATATGTGCAGGTGATAAAGAGGCAAAGATGGAGCCAATTGCATTGAAAATGGTTTCAGATTCTTCTGTCAATACAGGAAGATCAAGTGATACAGAAGCAACCTGCATGGCTTTAAATCCTTTTGAATTTTTTTTTAATATCCTTTTCCTCCTTGCACATTTTCTGAAAAACATAAAACTGGCTTCCATGTACAGCCTGCTTTAGAGAGCAATTGATGTTCAGTTCATGGAGGCTTAAAATTGGATTCCAAGCCATTGAGTGATTTGCATTTATAACAAAATAATTGATGACTGCTTTCACCTACTTTGCTTCCAGGGCCAGAGCAAACACTCCCGCAGCCTCTGGGGCAGCTGCAGATGTTCCTGAGTGGCGTAATGTACAGTTGCCATATAGATCTGTTGTAGCCTGCAACAAAGTACAACAAACTTTAATTAGATAAATGATACTCGAGTCTTCAAGGTGTATAAAGAGATAAAAATATATGTTAAACAAAATAATCACTTCTTCCTAAGGAGGGTTCATGTTCTTTTGTGTTCTTGCTGGTAGTTTCTTGCTTGTGGAATGTAAGCATTGCTTCTTGCCTTCTCTAGCTTCTTGTCTCTATGCCATCCTCCAATACTGTGTGGTCACTGTCAGTTCCTGCTCCAGGGTTTCTCAACTTTGGCATCTTTTAGATGTATGGACTTCAACTCCCAGAATTCTCCAGCCAGCATGGAAATTCTGAGAAGTCCACATATTGCAAAGCTGCCAAGGTTGAGCAACATTATTCTAAAGCAAGGATGTCCAACTTGGCAACTTTAAGACTTGTGAACTTCAACTCCCAGAATTTCATGTTGGCTGGAGGATTCTGGGATTTGAAGTCCATAACTTTTAAAGTTGCTCAGTTTGGATACCCCTGCTCTAGAACATATTTTAGGAGACAGGAAACCCTTACTCTAGAGCATATTTTAGGATAAATCTGGATAAAGGAGATCAGTCATATATCATGTTTCCCAACTTGCTTTTAATGGCAAATTCCTTTGAATGAGTTCCATTCATGGGAATTATGGTTAAAATTCACCGCATTGTAACAACAAGGATTTTTTAAAATAAAGTTTTATTGAGTTTTAACAAAACAAATAAAACATCTTAATTGAGTACAGCATGGTTCCGGGTTATCACATTTCCATACAGACACAATTTCATATGCATATTCTTCTTATGTATTCAACTTCATATCTTATCACTCTTCCTTTACTTCTCTTAGGTTTCTTTTATAGTTATCTCATTTTCTTCTTATTCAATTGTATTTCTTATGGCTAAATTGCTATATCTGTTTATTCATTATACTTATACTTTCGTCTGTCTTGTTTACAATTTCATATATTCTCTTCTAATATTCTTAAAAAGCAAAATTTCCCCTATGATTGCCAATCGGAGTACAACACCTTTAAGTCTTATAGTTATTATCATGTGAAATCTCATTAAACATTAAATTTGTGCATTCTAAAATTATAACATTCAAATTTCTAATATCTATTTTATATCATATAAATCTCATCATTCAGACTCTGCTTGGTACTTCCCCTTGAAAATGTAAGAAGAAAAATTCTAAAAAAAATAGCAAAAACAATATATATATATGTATGTGTATGTGTATATATAAATATATATATATACAAGTATATAAAATAGTTATTCAAATTCATTCTAGTACTGGTATGAGCCTTGTAAATCTTTCACATTTCTTTTCAATATTTATCAAACTTTGAGAACAACGTTTCCCTCCCTTCTTCATTATTACATTAATTGTTAATAAGCATACCATTGGATAGTCATACAATTTTATCTTATAAATTATTTACTATTAATAAGCAGAATAATTGTTCAAATTCATTCTAGTAACTGGTATAAATTTCCTTATAGATCTTTCACATTTCTTTTCAATATTTTATCAATCTTTAGAAACAATTACAGTGTTTCTCTCCCTTCTTTATTATTGCATTAATTATAAATAAACATACCATTACATAACAATACAGTTTTATCTCATAGGTTATTTACTTATTTCATTTCTAACTCATTACAATATTCTACTGTCACAACACTATCTTTTGTACCTTTTGTGCAGAATCCTCACTTTTAACTTAATTTCGCCTATATCTCTGTGTTTTCTAGCTGAGCAAATACCTTTAATCCTAGTACGTTTCCCTTTTTTCTTTATTTCCTGTTTTTGTCCCTCATAAGTTCTTTCCCTTTCTATCTTCCCCCCTTTTTCTCATCCCCTTTTTTATATCCTTCTCTCTCTAATTTTCCCTTCTGTAGTTTTCTTTTCTGCTTCTCCTTGCTATTATACTTCTTTTTCAGACTATTTTTCTTTTTGGCTGTTCCCTTTGATCTCAAATTTTTAACTCCTTTTCCCCCCTTTTCCCTTTTTACCACACTTTGTATTATTTGATCATTGAAAATGGCTTCTTCTTTGTCCCACCCTTCTTCTTGCTCTTGAAGCTTTTCCTTTTGCTTTTCATAGTTCAGGATCTCCATTTCAAAAAATTCAAATACGAAGCCAAAGGATCTTCCTCCCCTTTCTGCATCTTCTTTCTGTTTTTTAAGACTCATCTTCAATTCCTCCAGGAGTGATGACATTTTGAACACTTTTGAACAACCACCCAATTGACTTTAAGTAAAAAAAGAAAAGGAAAATAAAAAAAAACCAATGCCAAAAACATTTTTTTAAAATCTCCAAATGATCCCAGACTGTTCCTTCTTGTTTCTTTCCTTTCCTTTCCCTTTCCATGGGTTACTGTATCTTTTAATAAAATTTCAGTTACAATGTATCCTTGGGAGCCTTTACAAAGTTTCACTGTTAATCCTTTTTGTTTTTCCAGGTGGCACTCCATTTTTTCATTGTTCCAAGTTCCACCCTTTTGCCTCCACTCTTCTCCTTTTTGGGGCTTTAAAATGACCAAAAAAAATTCTTTATTCTCCTTTTGACACTTAGATTTCAGCTTAAAGTTGCCTATTAGTGTCAAAATGAATTAACACAAATTTCTTTCCATACCATTTAACCTCCTTTTCTCTCTCCTTCGCCGCTTAACAATCTTCTTCTGGAAGTATCCCTCTAAGTACTTTTAAATTTGGGGTACCTTGCTTAGATGTTCTCTGTGTTTAGCCAGTCTGTCCTGCTTTCCTCTTTGTCTTCCTTCTGCACAATCTTATCCAGTCAGGTTATTCTTTGAGGTGACTATTTCTGACCACCGCTACACCTGCCTTCGGGAAAGGGAGTTTAGACCAGCCAAGGAGGAGAGATGCGGCCCCCCTCCACTTGGCTAGCGATCTCCCCCCTCTTCACCACATCTACGGGGTGGTTTCAGCCCCAAATCCAAAGGATCAGGGTGCTCCAGTGGCGAGCACGGATCAAAACTGCGCACGATCATGGATTTCAGTCCGTTGCTGAAGAAACCCAAACCGGAAGTCTCAAGGATTTTTAAATGTGGATTAGAACTGGATACTTTTCTCAGGGTTGGGATAGGGTTGGAGCAGGGCTGAATTTTTGTGGTGGTAGAGGACACAAATAGACTACTCAGGAATAGGTGATCCTCATATTGTTCATCATATGGTATATTTGTTTGTTTTGATTATATAGTCACTACCGGGTTATATATTATGTATCTTTTGGGGCTAGTTTCTTAGGGTAAACCAATCTTGTGATAATCATGAAATCAGCAATATTGTTTCTATATCCTTATCAGCCAAGCCAACCTTGGCATTGTCTGTTTGATATAGAATTGAAGACTGACTTCTATGAAGACTTTTTCTTCCATAGTCGTCCCCCCCCCATCAACAACAACATACAACTATTAGGTTGTGCAGCATTTCAGATCTGACAGCAAGAGGTTGATGCATGCAGAAAGAGGGCCTGTGTGCAAATCCTTAAACTAAATGTGAAGCTGGATAATTCCGTGAGGAGGGCATCTGTTTGCAATTCCTTAAAGTGCCTTTTCCTGAGACAGTGAGCAACTATTCCCATGCGTTACAGCCAGATGGCTTCCAAGTTTACAATTAAAGGCTTTTAAATATTTTAGCAATTATATAATTAACATTTTACTGTGTACATTTTTAATTTCCACATCTACTTTTGCTTAATTTTAAAACTTAACTATCCTACTAAATATACTTGCATACAGGCCAGTGGTGGGATTCAATTATTTTTTACTACCAGTTCTATGGGTGTGGCTTGGTGGGTGTGGCAGGGGAAGGATACTATAAACTCTGCAGTCAGAGGTGGTATTTGCCAGTTCTCCAAACTACTCAAAATTTCTGCTACCAGTTCTCCAGAACTGGTCAGAACCTGCTGAATACCACCTCTGATACAGACTGACATTAATTATTATCTGATACCAACTTCATGCATTTTCTCAAGCAGGTTCAAGTACAAAAGAATTACATATTCTTGAAAATCTTTTTTCAAAGCAATATTAAAGTTATAATTCCTCAGTTTATAACTAAAATGTCACCAAACATCTGTTGAGTAGAGAAATGAAGTTTGGCTTGTTAGATTTTCATAAAGAATTGACCTTTCCATGTTTGTCTTCTCACTAAATAATGAGACTCTCCAAAAGTAAATCTCTTTTCAATCAATCGCCTCAGTTTTTTCATATTCATTTCAGCAATAAAATAGTATTTTTCTCATCTAGTGTTGTATATTGTTCCCCCAAGTTTCCAAGAATTATTGAGTGGATATTAGAGATGCCATTATTCAATGGATCAGCTGAATGAAGATAGATTAATAAAATATATAAAAGAAAAAAGAAAAAATAATTGTTCAACCTACCACACCGGCTTCAGGATTTCTCTTTCTCCCATTGCTAAAAGTAGAAGCTAAAGTTGAGGAACAACTTTCATCATACAAAGCTGTCCGGCCATCATTAATAGCTGAATTGATGGAGATAGTCCACATGCTTGATGCGTAGCCATCACAGTTACAGTCGTCATAACTTCCTCCATCTCCAGAGGCCCAGACATAGATACTTCCCTTGCCACCACGGCCCTGCAGAACAGGTAAATCTAGGCAATCAGTTTTGGCCATTATATGCCAAAAATATTTTTTAAACAGTAAAGATATCAATGTGGGAAAAAGTAGTTTCATGTGGAAACCTCTGGTCTCTTGAGATAACATTGCAGAAGCCACAGGAGAATTATCCCACCATACCACCACATTCCCTGGTATGGACATCAGATATGAGGCTCTTGATTTTCAAAATTATGAAATTGTGAGTGTGAAAGTTCTATCAAAAGTATTAGATGTGAAGGGGAGGATAAGATATAAAGGACCCCAAATGTCACCCTAGCTTTCCATTATACCTCCACAGAGTCCAGTGTGAGCAGGGCAGAGCAATTTAAATAATAAATGTCTCCCTTCCACCTTTAGTCCTTGAGTAACTAGGCAGGCTTGTATGGGTAAATCATATTAATAAATGGGTAGAAATGCTCTGCTTATGCATGCAGATAAAACACATTATTACTCAAAGTGATAAATTACTGAATTGTTTACATTTCTGTTTTAAAGATTTTTCTCAGCCAATTTCACAATCTGCTGTACTCCCATTTATCAATATACTTACTCAGCTGCTGAAAGATTTTTTTTCCAGCAGTGAACTAAGGCAGCCCAGGGAAATCAATGCAGGGAATAATAGGAACAGGACTTGCCCTTTATAACAATGGAAAGAAGTCCACTTAACTTCCCAGGTCACTTGATTCTCTAACAACTGCGGACAATTAAAATCTTATACTCTGACACATACTTGATACAAGTGGGAGCTTTCTTTCCAATCCAGGTGGCAGATCTGTGACATCCAATTTAGACCAGGACCACAGAAAGAAGGGCAAATAATTTAACTCTCTAAAGCTATTGAGATTCAATCTACTTCCTAGACATACAGAGAGACAGACAGATTGTATTTTTTTATTTGAGCAATCAGATAACCTTCAGCATCATTCTCCTTTTCCTGAGGAACCTAATTGAGAGTGTGTGGGGATGTAGGGGACAGTTGGAACACTAATAATTCAATCTCAGAAGCTAGTCTACAACTTACAGAGATTTGTGGTACAGCTACATCTCTGTGCTATCACAGAATGGAAAAAAAGGTCTATGGCCTTTCACAATGAGTCTCACTAAACACAAACAATTACTGCTATTTAAAGTTCCATAGCGTTATGCTGTTATTGTTCAACCATTCAGCAATCTGACTACAAGTAGTCCTGGACTTGCGACCACAATGGAGCCCAAAATTTCCATGGCTAAGCAAGGCAGTTAAGTGGGTTTTGCCCCATTTTATGACTTTTTTTGCCACAGTTGTTAAGCAAATCACTGGAGTTAAGGGAATCATGTGGTAGTTAAACAAATCTGGCTTGCCTCATCGATTTTGCTTGTTGGGAGCCAGTTGGGAAGGTTACAAATGGTGACTGTATGACCCCAGGACAATGCAACTCTCATAAATACATGCCAGTTAACAACTGCCTGAATTTTGATCATGTGACCCTGGGGATACTGGAATGATCAGAAGTTTGAAAAATGGTCATGTCACTTTTTATTACACTGTTGTAACTTTGAACGCCCATTAAACAAATGGTTGCAAGTCAAGGACTTCCTGTATGAACACTTCTTGAAATGGATGGAAACTAATCAAGGATGGAAACAAAATCAAGGAGAGAACCAACCTAGAACTAAGGAGAAATTTCCTGATAGTTTACAACAATTAATAAGTGGAACGACTTTCCTCCAGAAATTGTGAATGCTTCAACACTGGAAGTTTTTAAGAAGATATTTGATAACTACTTGTCTGAAATGGTACAGGGTTTTCCTGCCTAAGCAGGGGGTTAGATTAGAAGATCTCCACCATCTCTTCCATCTCTGTTATTCTATTCTATTCTATTCTATTCTATTCTATTCTATTCTATTCTATTCTATTCTATTCTATTCTATTCTATTCTATTCTATTCTATTCTATTCTATTCTAATTCTAATTCTAATTCTATTCTATTCTATTCTATTCTATTCTATTCTATTCTATTCTATTCTATTCTATTCTATTCTATTCTATTCTATTATTATTAAATAGTATGGCTCATTCTAATTTTGCTCCTCTGGTTTATTGTAAGGTTAAAATGTGGGACTGGTGGAATACATTAATTTTCAATGAAGAAAATTAAGCAGTGGTAGACATAAACCGTAGCCAGTGGATTCGTGATAGTCTTTCAATGTTTTGCTTCATTGCATGATCTTCTGGTTGAGACCCCATACAGTGGGAAAGTTGTGTTTTCCTTATTCATAGATAAAACAGGGATGGCAGAATAGATTTTTAAAATATTAGAACAGAGGAGAAGGAGGAGGGTTGCCCAATCTTTCTTCCTGTCACCTTTAATAGTCAACCAGGCTTTGCCAAAGAATAAATAAATCATAAGTTCTTATATATATTTGACACTGTAATCTGGTTTGTTCCCTCTCCTCCACTCTCTGGCAAACTGTACTGCCAACTTAACTCAATATTTGTACCATTTTAATATTATGGTCAAGCCAACAGATTGAAAATATCAATTGCAGGAAATAGTTCTGATCTTCTTATATGTTAAAGGGAATCTGATAGGCACATCTAATTGGTAAAAGAATCTGAGGAAAAGTGTCACCAGATAGCTAGTTTTGTAATCTTCTATATAGAGCAATTCTAGTAGCTTCAAGTAACATAAAAATATTAAGAGGCCCCAAGAAATGGGCTTTCCAAACAACATTAGGCAAATATGCCCAACTCTTCCCTTTTGCATTGGTATTTTCCAGGCCTTAATAAAGCAGTAGCAGATGCAACAAAAGTTAGAATGTTAGAATGATGAACTATTCCTGAGTCAATCTTTTTATTGGTCAAAGCAATAAAATATGTTTCAGTTATTCATGGTGTCTTCTTTGGAATCTCTTTTGTTCCAAACCAGGAGCAAGCTTTTAGGACCATCAACTTTTTGGCCATGCTTTTCTTGAAGTCAGGAGGAAAACCATTACTTTTCTCCCTTTCAAATCCCTTTCTGTCTCCTTTTTCACCCCTTTTCACCTCCCATTTCCTCAGACTGCATTACTTGGATTCAGCAATATTTTTACCTCAGATGGAAATTGCTGTAAAAGGAGGGGGGAGGAAACCACCTTCTCTCTCTCTCTCTCTCTCTGTCTCTCTTTCTCTCAGTAGCTGAAGTCATTTAAACAATTTTAGAGATATCCAGCACTGATATCTCCGCCTCAGCATGCCATTTTTTCATGATGACCCCAGCGGAGAATCAACTTGAGTCTATTTTGTGTGACTGTCAAGCAGGCAGAAACCTGTCAGAATAATTTACTGTGCTGGGTACACAAGTGACCAGGCTCAAATGATCATACTTAGGACACATTATGCAAAGACTTAATTGTCTGAAGGAGTCTATAATGCTGGGAAATGTGGAAGGAAATGGAACAAGAAAACAACCAGCAGCCAATTGGATGGAATCTATTAAAGCAGCAATGGGTATAACACTGGAAGATCTGAAGGAACAGGTTGGGAAAAGATTAGCAACCACATAGATACAAATGTTCTCCATGATGAACTGTCCCTAGCCTTTTTGTTCAGGTCTTCCAACTGTGCACTCATTGCTACCATAACTGAGTCCCTCCACCTTGCTACTTGTGCCCTCCTCTCTTTCCTTTCACTTTTTCCCAGCATTAGAACTTTTTCCAGAGAAGTAGATCTTCAGATGGTGTGACTGAAGTAGGATAATGTGAGCCTGGTCATTTGTGCTTGTAATGATTATTCTGGATTGATTTGTCTGTTGAATCATTTCTTCATTTGTTTGTTTTTTGCGGTCCACGGTATTTTGAGAAATCTTCTCCAACAGCAAAGTTTAAAACCAAACTTTTCCTAACCTGCTTCTTTAAAGTCCAATTTGTGCTTCCATAGATTGTTATAGGAAATACCATGGCTTTCACAATATCATCCTGATATCTGAATATTTTTTCCCAAGCTTTCACAATTGTTCTATCAAGTTTTGTTGTCAGTGTTGATCAATATAATTATTAGTCAGAAATACATGAGGTGAAATCTGAGTGGAAGATTGCAGTATATTTAATATAATGTATTGGCATGGACTGAATCAAAGAGGATGATGTAGGATCAATACCTCTGGATCACACACACACAAATCTGAGTTGTATTTGATAAACACAGTACAGAGCTAGATAATAAACCAATCACAAGTCCTAATAAACAAGACAACTGAGATATAAAGAAATTGTAATTAAATAAATGAAGAAAGAAGCACTTGATCTGGAAAATAACTTATATGTACTACATCTGATCTGAAAACATCTGGATGGCCATCAGATGGCAGCAAAGAGATACAGAAAAATAACCGGTTCTTGTAACATAAACAACAAAGAGCACAGTCCCATTATGACATCTTAAAAATAAGTCCCACCGACAGGTTTCTTAACCATAATATCCTCTGTCTCTACCTTCCATTAATTTTTCTACTGCAAGAATTAGAAATAAAAATCAAGTTACTTTGAAAACTTTCAACAAAAGAAAAGAAATAAAGTAATGATTCCCATTTTAAAAATGACCATGCTTTTCCTTTCACCAGAGAATCCAATTACAGTGCCATGATTAAATTATAAATTCTTAATGCTTCTCTTTAGGTAATCATTTCTACCTTTGCAGAATCTGTGTCCCTTAGGCAGTGCTAAGTTATTGAAGCAATATAATGTTCCCTCAGCACTAGCCCCATATGAGTGGAGAAGGAGCAGATCACAACTACAATAAATGAACCGAGACTCTGAAGGTCTTCCTTTAAATTGGACTGGCCGAGGGCAGGGGGAAGATAGCTACCAGCTTAGTTAACTATTTTTAGAAGGACAAATAGAAACAGGAAACAAGCAGTAATGAAGCCAGACATATAAATGAAGACACAAGAGAAGCCAGTGTGCCAATTTTTGTTAAACTGCTCATTGTTAAACTGCTCATAAACAGCAAGACTTTTTAAAAGAGGATTGCCAGTGCAATCTTCATTATTTCTTCTCTAAAGCCCATGGAATTTTCTCCTCTTCATGGACATTAGCCTCATTAAATCAATTTTTCTTAACCTGGTGCATTCTAAAAGGGCTGGATTAGAACTCCTAGAATTTTTAGCCAATATGACAATCTGATCACATGATGAATATATAAGTTAAATAAGTGTTTGCATATATTTTAAAAAATGTTAAAATGAATGAAGGGCTATCTGTCACATGTGGAATATCTTCTTGCTAGTTCTCAAGCTTGGTAGAAGCATCTGTGTTAGTTTATTACGATGGAAGGAGAATGAAGGATTTCATTGTAGTTACATCTTAATAGTGAAAAAAGGAATAGATAAGTTTTGATTAGGAGACTTCCTGTGTCCTGAGAAGGCAAGAAGTGGGATTGGTTCAGCCTTATGATTCACTCTAGCCTAGCCAGGCAGAAGAGGCAAGGTTGGTGTGACTGGAAAAACATTAGACAACAGGATATTGATTTTTCTACATGAAGACAAAGAAAGAGTAGACAACATGTAAAGTACCTCTGAGAAGCATGTTTCTTTCTGAAATTTTGTATGGGACAGGAGATTGGATGTCTTCTGCTCTGATGTTCATTTGGGATTCTACCATTCTGACAATAAACCCCGAACAATGGGACTCATTATAAGTCTCTAATGTTCCTTTCCCAGACAGGATATGTCACTTTGAAGGTAGGAAAGGAAAACAGGTGCTCCCTTGAACAGTTCCTGCTATTTTGTTTTCAAATCCCCTTAAACACAAATGTCAAGATTAAATATTCTACAATTAAATAATCAGTACAGTCATTGTATGCTGCATCCTAACCACATCAGTAAAAACAAGAAACAGTTTAGTTCTGTAAGAAATGTACAGTGAACTAAATTACAAATTGAACCAAAAATGCAAGAATTAAGAAGACTGTATATCAGCAACTAATTCAAATGTACAGAATTAGCAATAAAAATATCATTTAGACTTATATACCTCTTCTCAATCTTTTACAGTCCTCTCTAAGTAGTTCACAGAGTCAGCATATTGCCCCAAACAATCTGGATGCTCATTTCACCAACCTCAGAAGGATGGAAGGTTGAATCAATCTTGATCCGTGCTCAGTCTCAAACTCCTGGAGGGAGTAGTGAATTAGCCTTCAGTACTGTATTTTAACCACTGTGCCACCATGGCTCTTTAAACCAAAGGTCTTGCTCCCCCCCCCCAAAAGCAAGAAGGCAAAAAAAAAACCTAGTGATGTCTGACAGTAAGGCTCATCCTTATATATTTTTTTTCTAACTGCTGCATGAAGATGCTTCTCTGTTCTTAAAGGACATATTTTCATGACGCTGCCTTCCTTTATCTCAGCCCACTGCAAATGCAACTTTCATTCTTTTTTAGCTCTTCCAGTAAAATATTGTTTCTCCTTTTGCAAGCCTGCCCTGGACATGAACTAGCATGTTCCATCAGCCATGAAGATGCTGATAAAGGCAAAGATTGGGATCTGTATAGTTCCCATTGGACCCTTTAGGGTGGTGCATGTATGCTCCCTTGTTTCTGGCTTCTTCAGCTTCCCTCCACAGCTATTTTGGCTTAGGCCATGGGACAAATTGGACTTCTGGCTTCCACAGAGGCAAATGCTCATGAAACCTCTAATCTGCATTTTTTGAAAAGACTCCTTAGCTGTCATGTGGGTTTCTCAGTTTTGCAGTGGTTGCCATTCTGTTTCTCATCCAGTTTGGGGGCTACTTTTAAATATATTTTAAATATCCTGGTTGCCTAGTTGCTTTCCTTGTCATGGTTCACAAATAATGTTAAACCCGTGCCTCTTGAACCCTCCAACAACAACAAAAAATGTACAAAATCAGAGCAAAGTATGAGGGATGGATAAACCTGCTGCTCTAGCCATCTGTCAAAAGTTGCCTCTTTCCCAGCTCCAGCTCCATATTAAGGAGAGCAATAGGTAGATTTAGTTCCCCCATTGGTTGGTAGAGTCTAATGAGAGGCAGCCAAAGTTGGGGGAATCCAACAATACATTTCCTTAACTTATCCTGCATGGAAACTGTAAGGATCGTACCATTCCTGGCAAGATAGGGATCAGCAACAAGAGCAATGCCAAGTATAGCATCTTTTCTGACACCTTAAGGATGGAAGAAAAACACTTTAACCTGACTACGAAGAAAAACCTGTGGTATCCCTAATAGGATACCATAAACTGAGCTGTAAAATTAGGGGTAGCCACTAGTTTTTATTTATTTATTTATTTATTATTTTATTTGTTTTGTCAATTGCTTACAAGATAATAGGTATAAGTAAAAACATAGTTATGAATACATGGATACATATAAGAAAAATAAAAGAAACAATAGGACAGGGATGGTAGGCACGTTGGTGCACTTATGCACACCCCCTACAGGCCTCTTAGGAAGGGGATGAGGTCTAAGGTTAAAGTTTTTGGGGTTTGGGGAAGAAACCACAGAGTCAGGTAGAGTATTCCAGACATTGATCACTCTGTTGCTGAAGTCGTATTTCCTGTAATCAAGTTTGGTGCGGTTTACCTTGAGTTTGTATCTATTGTTTGCTCTTGTATTGTTATGGTTGAAGCTGAAGTATTCACTGACAGGTAGGACATTGCAATGTATGATTTTATATACTATTCTTAGATCGGACCGAAGGCGGTGTAGTTCTATGTTTTCTAGATCTAGAATTTCGAGTCTGGTGGTATAAGGTATTCTGCAACGAGTAGAGGAGTGGAGAACTCTTCTTGTGAAATATTTCTGGACTTTCTCAACTGTGTTAATATCAGATACGTAATGTGGGTTCCAGACTGATGAGCTGTATTCAAGTATTGGTCTAGGCACTCGACTAGGCAGCAAAGGATTAGAATGTTCTTCTTTTTATAGCAGCCCAGATATAGTAGCTGTAGGAATTGCAAAAGCATGATATGGTTGTTTCTCCAATAAGGCTGCCAGGGGCCAATTTACTGTAGTCTCAGTTCAGTACTAAATACTAAATTCAGCATTCATTTTCCCTGGTAGGTTTTCTAGCTTTTTAAATGTTCTTTATTGTTCCTGCTAGGAGACATTTTTGTTTTCTGAGCAGGAGGCTTCCCACCAAAATAACAAACTTAAGCATTGGCTAATATTTGCTATGGGGTTAATTAGTGTTCAAGCAAATTCTTAGAAATAGATATAATGCTGGAAGATAGCACTTTGCTTGTCATTTTATTTATTTTTTATTTAAAAGAAAATGAAAATAAAGTAACAAAGGCAGTATCTGTGTGCAACTTGGTGTAGCTCACCATAAAAGAGGCTGGACAGAAAACAGAGAATTTTCTTCCTGATATCCAGGGACCTTACCTTAAAAAGAACTTAAAAATAGCTATATTTTTCAGCTGCTACACTTTCCTTGTCATTTCTTTCTTTTAAAAGAAAACCATTTCAGCAACTTGTTATCAAGATGCAGCAGCATTTCATAGACCCCAAAATCAAATAGGGAGAGCCATGGCCAGCGGCCAGCAATTGCCCTCTCTTGTTTCACAGCAAAACAATTCTTTCACATCTGGATTGTTATATTTTCTGGAAAACTCTGAACCAAACAGCTGTGACTCTATTTGCAATGCATAAAACTCATGGAAAAGGTTCTGCAGGGGAACTACCAAGCTGCTAATCCAAATTATTGTGTGACAGGGAATTTACTGCAAGCAGCTGCTTTATGAATCATCTTAGCTGAATATGATGAAAAGCACTATGTTTCATATCATTTCCAATTATGTACATTCCACTTTAATTACCACTAAAATGAGGATCTCAGACTGGAGCAAGTGAATGTTGTTATGTCCCTTCTCCGATACTGAAAATAATTGCTTCCTGGTTGCCAGCACATTAAAATTCGTGACATGTCTTTCTTGCTTGGCTAATATTTCAGTTTTCCTCATTTATTCATGTGTAATCTCCTTGGAATATGATAATCAAAATCAAACCCTGGCAAGCAAAATGAGAGTCTCCATGTTTATTCATGTCAGAGTTTTATTAAAGATCCACGACATGGCTGTTGAATAAGTACTTTCCTATTCTAAAAGTATTATTGGAGCTCCATCATGACTAGTTTCCAAATAAGGACTGTTTTTACATCAGGTATACAGATGTATACTCCATTTTCAAGGATGCAGGTAGTTCTTCACTTACGACTGGTTGTTTAACAATTGTTCCAAGCTCCAAAAGGGTGTTTTAGGAGCCATAGGAGTCAGTGAAATTCAAAGTGGGCTGGTCTTAGATCTCTTATGGGCACAAAAGGACTCAAGTTTGATAATGCATTTAACCCCTTCCTCGCGCTCAGCCTGGTCATCTCCTTATCTGTTCTGTCATTGATCATGGAAGATTATTGAATGTCCTGCCCTTGTGTTACTCTACAAATAAGGTTTTGCTACTGCTAGGTGTTATGGAACAACGCAGCATATTTCTAATCTTAATTTAAAATCAAATATTGATAGGTATTTTGGAAACTATGTATCTAAATCTCATCATCGGTAATGCAAAATAAACCAGTGTAATATATCTAACTGAAAATCAACTAAGGAATCCATTATTGATCCATTTTACCTGTTATGCATGGTCTATTAGATAGCTCAAAATAGACCTGAAATAGTTATACTCTTTTCAATTATTACCTCATCAACCACATTCCTCCAACTTCATTTCTCCAATAGTTCCAAGTATGATTGAGCTGTAATTAGCAGAGTTATTAGCTTTTCAGATAAAGGATTATTTTCAAATAAAGTTAATCCATATGAGAGTATCTTGGAAGCTGGATTGATTGACCTACAAAGGCAGAGAATATCTCAAGAAATAGAAAGCAATGCTTCCTATGGTAGTTAATTGATGGAAGGTTTTGATTGTATCCACATGCTTGGTTTAACTTTTGTTGTTATGGATATTTTCATCGATCTCAATTCTTTTTGGTTATTTGCGGCTCAACTAATCATATGTGGGTTGGTAATCCTGTGGTATAAACTATGAAAGGTAAATCAAGTTGAATTTCATATATCTGTTTTGGAACTAAGGATGTAAATAAGTGGAATTTTAATTACTTGATAATCCCCAAATAGAGAACCCCAATTATTGGTTGTGATTATTTTAGGTAAACTGCTTCTAAACCAGTATGATACTTGAGCTGTTAAAAACCAGTGACTTACAATGGAGATTCACTGTAAATTTGCCATAAATTATGAAAAGGACCCTGGAGGACAACATCACTGGCAACTTTGTATATAATTTGAAATTGTCATTTGCATGTGAAAGATCTATACAAATGTTAAAATTTAGTAAAGATAGCAAAAGAGGACAATATTAAAGGCATTCTGAGAAGCCAACGTACAAACAAGGAAGCAATATAGGACTGAATCTTGGTTTCTACTACTTGATATAAAGCCCTGCAGGGTTAGGGCAATTTAAGATACATCGAATTGTTCATCCACTTAGACTGCCTAAAATAATTCAGGCTGACATTATTCCAGATTTCCAGCAACCATTTTTATTTTCTTTTGGACCATTACCAAAGCAAACTAGAGGAAAGGGATCTGATAATAATGAATATGAAATTGCATTGCTGCAAGACAGAATATATTTTGAAGGTCATGCTTCCAATCTATCATATTTTCCTTTCTTGCCATTTTCATACTGCCTAAGCTTTCAGCTAGAACATCTTAGCAGGGGGTGCTAATTATCTGTTTTTTTGGCAGAAACCATTGACTGTTTTCCAAAGAAAAGAAAAAGCTTGGATATTTCCCTGCATAATTCAAAGTCTGAAAATAGAACATAGCAAGGGAGAAAGAGAAACCAGAGAAAGTACACAGCTATCTTGCTTCTGGTGTTGCTTAAATATAGGCAATGTTTTGCCTTCTGCTCTTTTAGAGGCAGGTTCCCAAAAGTCCTAATCCCCAAATACCTTGCCAGTGGCATCTGGGAAGAGGGACAGTGACAAGTGTGGTATTATGTCAACATGCACATATTGTTATTTTGGCATTATCATCATTTCTTATGGAGAATGGACCAGAAATAATTAACAATGCTAGTCATATAACCTTGCGCTGATGCACAGAGGGAGAAATCCAGAGGACTCATATAGTTTCAGCTCAAGGCAAAGGATGAGGATTTATGATGAAGAGGCATAAAATTATTTTGCTCTTGAATCAGGATGGCATCTACATATTACTAAAACTCTTGGGTGATGACCTTTACCTGAGCGAAGAAATAGTGCAACACAAGGCAACAATTTTCCAACCATGATACCTGAAATGGGCTAATTTACAGAAAGTGTTCTCTAGACCCATGACTTCTGAGGAAATGAAAATTAGGAGTCATGGCTGCTGCTACACTGCTCTCATACATCTCATGTAACTGGTGCTGTGGTCATATGGTCTTCATTTTCAGTGTTCCATGACAATTTACCAGGAAGTCTCACAATGTCTTACTCCTTCCCCGATCCAGGTGCAGCCATTTACCTGCCGATTGGTAAGGGATATATCCCTGCACACCATTCCAAGCCTATTCCACTCCCTATGTACTAGTCCTACCTGTGCCACCCCTATGCATCTTCCCTGGTCTCCACTGCCTGCAAGTGCCTTTCAAACCCATGCAGCAACTCTTCCTCACACATTGTTCCTGACCCACACTGTCCACCTACATGCTTTTCCTAAATTGTGTGGTATGTCTTACATGCTCCCATGCAGCCTTCAGTCCTGCGGCACCCCCTGCATGCCTAGCTTAGCTGTGCAGCATCTCATGCACATTCCCACCTACCATTCCCAACCTATGCCTCTCCCATGTGACTATTCCAATCCAAGCAACAGTTCTGGGCATCCCCCCCACGCCCTTCCTGACCCCTGTAAACCCCCCTTGCATGCATTCCTAACCTACATGGCATCTCATGTACCAAGTACCCTTCCAATTCATACCACTAACTGGGTGCCATTCCACACCAGTGTAGCAGCTCTCAACTACTCCTCTAACTCCATGCATTTTTCTTGACTCTCACTGCCTCCTGCGCACCTTTCTTGGCCCATATAGCAACAGTCACACACACACACCCATGACTCTTCCTGACCTATGCTGCCCATCCATGCACCCCCTCCAACCTATGCAGCGTCTCTGTGCACACCCACATGCCCTTCCCAACCCATATGGCATCTCTCAAACATCCCATGTGACATTCCTGACTAACATCCCCTCCCTCTCTCCCCCATTTGTTAGCAGGCACTTACCCGCCTCCTGGCCTTGGACTTGCAACGTCCTGCTGGCTTCCCCATTGACTTTTTCTATGCAAGCTTTGTACAATCAAATGTGGGGGGAGGGAAGGGAAGGAAGGGGAATGGAGAATGGGAGGGAGGGAGGAAGAGGAAAAGTGAGGGATATTTATCTTGCTCCCTGACACCTTCCCACAAGCTGGCAGTTGCACCCATTTCCACTGCCTTTTTTTTAGCCCATGATCATTCCTTCTTGGTTTAGGTAAGGAAATAGCTCTGAAATGCTAATCCAATAGGCCACAAGTTACCTAGTAACTACGGTACTAAAACTAGTTCTAAATGTTTTGCTATTGTAATTATCCTTCTCTAATATACTGTACGTATGAATTGCCTTTGGGAACTAACCTCTCTTACATGATTTAAAATGACTTTATTGTGCTTTTGGATCCATTTATATCTTAGCAAAAAAGCAAAAGAAGAGACACTATTTATGTCCCCAACTGATCATTAAGGGTCTTGGGAACCCTTAATGGTGTTGTCCCCATCCCCCAACTCCATCCCCAGCCTAAAGTATTGGTGAGCTGGAGTTGGCAAGACTGTATCATGAGTATTAACAGCTCATCTCACTAGCTGTCCTCATCTTGCAGTGTTAATAGTTTTGGAACTGAACTTAACCTGATAGATATTGGGTGAGATTTCTCCCACACACATCCTAAGAACTTATCTTCTTAGGCTTTCTATTTCATCTAGATATAACTGAAGCCATTATTATTTTAAGACATATATAGTTCCAGATATAAGCCCAGAACACATCACCATAAGCCATTGCTGGGTTTTATCATTGTTTGCTAAACAAGTCAAACTTGATTGGGCTACATCACACCAAGCTAAAACCAAGAAAATTACCAATCCAGTTGTATCCATATCAGTGGTGGGACATGGGAAGGACCCAAAAATTGGATCATTAGGCCCTACTCTGTTTCCCATATCATCATCCAGTTTCACTATAAATCAGGTGGCTTTTAATCTAGCAAAGTTATCCTTGCGAGCACTTGTATTAGGTAACCTATAGAAAACAGACTGTGTTGAATTGGACCATTTGTGTTTTCCAGAGAGGTTTCCTCCAGAGAAGTTGAGGAGCAAAACTAGAGATCTATTGGCAGATGCCCGCAGAGAAGCTTCTCACACATTGTAGGAGAAACAACTGGTTGTGTGTGTGTGGGAGGGGAGAGAGATGGGCCTGGAGAAAGAGAAGACTTTATGGATTCGAGGAAGCAACCCAGAATGGATGGGCTCTGCTTAACCAGGGAAAAGAACAGATTTAGGAAAGGTTTTTTTTTTTTACTGAGGAAAAGGTTCTTCCTCTGAAGAAGAAAAAAAATGTGGAGGGTTATTTATTTATTTATTTATTTATTTGATTTGCCAATTGTTTACAAGATAATAAGTATAAGTGTATACATAGTTGTGAATACATGAAATGGGTACATATAAGAAAAATAAAAGAAGAATAAGAGAAACAATAGGACAGGGACGGTAGGCACGTTGGTGCGCTTATGCACGCCCCCTACAGACCTCTTAGGAAAGGGGTGAGGTCAATAGTAGACAGTCTAAGGTTAAAGTTTTTGGGGTTTGGGGAAGAAACTACAGAGTCAGGTAGAGTATTCCAGACATTGACCACTCTATTGCTGAAGTCGTATTTCCTGCAATCAAGTTTGGTGCGGTTAACTTTGAGTTTGTATCTATTGTGTGCTCTTGTGTTGTTATGGTTGAAGCTGAAGTATTCATTGACAGGTAGGACATTGCAATGTATGATTTTATATACCATGCTTAAATCAGACCTTAGACGGCGTAATTCAAGGTTTTCTAGTTCTAGAATTTCAAGTCTGGTGGCATAAGGAATTCTACAACGAGTAGAGGAGTGGAGAACTCTTCTTGTGAAATATTTCTGGACTTTCTCAATTGTGCTAATATCAGATACGTAATGTGGGTTCCAGACTGATGAACTGTATTCGAGTATTGGTCTAGCAAATGTTTTGTATGCTCTGGTTAGTAGTGTGATATTACCAGAGAAAAAGCTACGTAGGATTAGGTTAACAACTCTTAATGCCTTTTTGGCTATGTAGATGCAGTGGGCTCTACCACTTAGATCATTAGAGGTGAGTATTCCAAGGTCCTTTACAGGCTTGCAATGCAGTGTACAGAGAAATTTTCAGTCCACAGGTAATAAAAATAAGACTATTTCAGAAACAGCAATACATTCTAGTGGTATTTCCATTCTGCTACATTCTTAGGCATATGTTGTAGAGTTTTACGGTTCTTAATTTGTTTTTCATTTTAAAAACAAGAGTTAGGTGAGAAAAGGCCATTTGAAAGCAAGTGTTCCTGATGTAGCCTGCTTCTTTCCCTGATTAACCTCTCCCTGAAAACTCATTTAAAAAGCAAACTGTGTTCTGAGAAGAAAATAAGTATCTTCTCTGTGCAATGCATGAAACCGCAAACAAGACAAGGAAAAGCATTCTCCCAGATGCCATATAGTTAATATATTCCCTCACGACAAGCAGAGGAACCTCCGGAGTATTCTGGCAGGAGTATTCTGACATCAAAGAGCTCGCTAATTAAAAGTACCCAATGCTATTTTACAAAACACAACCAGGAAAGAAGATCTAGAATTAATATTGAATGACTTGCAAGTGGCAGGCACATGCATGGACATTCATTCATTGGAAGAAATCCCTAAAGCCTAACTTTTCAGAACATAGGACTAAACTATGGTCAATTTGTCTGGCAACTGAATTCTACATGAGATTAGATTGGGATAGTAACAGTTGTAAGGTTTGCAGCCTATTAGAATGAAACCAGACCAAGTACAGCCTTCGGCTAATTTGCTCTTAAGGAAGATAGCCACTTTTTATTATGAATTCAACCATATTTTAAATGAAACACCATAGAATTGCTTTTAAAATGACATTAGCACTAATTTTCTTTCAATTGAACACAATATGCTAAGTGCAGCACATTTTCCTGTACCTGTCTGTTCTCTTCAATTACTACTCCTGTGTTAATTTTCTGTTCATTTAATGTAATAATTGACATTACATGGCTATCAAAGTAGTTAAAGTATAGTGTTCCTTTTCCTTTCCAATTTGTTTATAATCTAAATAAAAATTAATATAAAAACATTTGGTCCTTTAATAAAAATTGCAGGTCTATTTGATAGATAAATTCCACAAGTTTCTTTTATTCTACTAAAAATAAAATACTGATGCTAAATGCTGCACTGATTCATCTAAAGCTCCATTGTTTTTAACCAAGTTTTAAAAATCACCTGAAATCTCTTAGCAAAGGGGTGCCAAACTCACGTCATCATGGCCGTGACACATGACATATCGGGACTTTTCCCCCCTTTGCTAAAACAGGCATGGGCATGGCCAATGAGTAATGCATACGGCTTGTGGGCTGGGAGTTTGACAGCCCTGTCCTAGCAGCTACCATAAAATGAGGGTTAGAGCAGGGGCGTCAAACTTGTGTCGTCACGGCGGCATCACGTGACATATTGTGACTTTCCCCCGTTTGCTAAATCGGGTGTGGGCATGGCCAGTGTGTGATGCCTCCGGCCTGCGGGCCACGAGTTTGACAGCCTTGTGCTAGAGTAAGCTAAGCTCCTGTCACATCCAATCTTGTGAAATCACACAGTGGAGAATTAGATATTTTCAAGAAACTCTCAATCTTGGACCAGGCAGCAATAATCTCTCCTACAGTGACTCCCCAGTAGCAAACCGTATCCCCATTCTTCAGTCTTCCCTTGTGCCTCGTGCTTCCCTCAAGTTGTTCAGAGTAGCAAAGCCACTCAAAAGCTAATTCTGCTATTAATCAGTAGATATATACTGAGCTAACAAAGGTTGTGAATGGAAAGAACCACCTGGTAGACAATGAAGTTCTATGTTAGCCAATGGGTAGGTGGGGCTGATAGAAATTCAAGTGTTCCTGTCTACCCATGAGCAAATGCAGCTTCATGTCAGCTAAGGGATAGCCACTAAGTACACTTGATTGATTGGATGTGGGGGTGGGAAAATCCACACAAAAGATAGCACTGTGTTGGGTCAACAAGTATATCAGGTCAATGGATTCATTTACTGAAGCAGAATTTTACAGAGAGATGCCTTTTGAATCCAAACCATTTTTTTCTAGATACATAATTGTTGTTAAGTTGAGGTTCTATAAGAATTTCATTTTGAATACATAGAAATCTGTACACAAAATTAACCAAAATGTGATTGGAATGTTTTTGAAGATGCCTCTGCAGACCTAGATGAGCTCACAGATACTGTAACATCATATGTTAGCTTCTGCGAAGACTTATGTGTACCAACAAGGAAACTGCAAATATATAGTAACAATAAACCTTGGTTCATAGCTAAACTTAAGCAGCTACATCGTTCCAAAGAGGAAACCTACAGAAAAGGTGACAGAATGCTATACAACCAGGCCAGAAACATATTAACAAGAGAGATCAGAGCAGCAAAAAGAAGCTACTCTGAAAAGTTAAAGAATCAATTCTCAACAAATGAACCAGCAAACATGTGGAAAACTCTTAAAAACATCACTGGCTTAAGCAAACCTCCTTCCCAGGCAGAAGGAAATCAACAACTAGCAGATGATTTGAATATGTTTTACTGCAGGTTTGAAAAGAAACTATAGCCACCAATTTCCACAACCCACATCTCAAACACACCAACAACAGCCAAGCCTCTTACAACTGACCCCAATCCACTGGGCTCACAACCTCTGGTGATCACAGAAAAAGAAGTGCAAGATCTATTACACAGATAGAAGCCAGGAAAAGCACCAGGGCCAGACAAGATAACTCCTTCTTGCTTAAAAGTCTGTGCTGACTAATTGGCCCCCATATTCATCCGAATCTTCAATAGATCACTAGAGATGTGCTATGTTCCTTCCTGCTTCAAACGTTCTACCATCATCCCAGTGCCAAAGAAGCCCTCCATCAAGGAACTGAATGACTACAGACTAGTTGCTCTAACATCTGTAGTTATGAAAATCTTTGAAAGGCTTGTGCTGTCCCACCTGAAAACCATCATGGATCCACTGTTAGATCCCATGCAGTTTGCATACCGAGCAAATAGATCGACAGATGATGCTGTTAACATGGCTCTCCATTACATCCTACAACACCTTGAATCTCCAAATACCTACGCAAGGGTCCTCTTTGTAGACTTCAGTTCAGCATTCAATACCATCATTCCAGACACTCTTCTAAGTAAATTAAAGCAGTACCTGAACACACTTGTAAGTGGATCATAAGCTTCCTAACAGAGAGGAAGCAGCAGTTAAGCTAGGCGGAATCACATAAGATACCTGTACAATCAGCACAGAGGCCGCCCAAGGCTGTGTGCTATCTCCACTTCTCTTCTCCCTATATAGAAGAAACCCTCCCATACTACCGCCTCTTACAATACTAGACAACACAGTATCAACAGTAGAGACCTTCAAATTTCTAGGTTCTACTATATCACATATTTAAAATTGACCCACCTAACATCAAAAACGTCATCAAAAAAGCACAACAAAGAAGTGCCAACTCAGAAAGCTCAAACTGCCCAAGGAGCTGCTGATACAGTTCTACAGAGGAATTATTGAGTCTATCATCTGCACCTCTATAACTGTCTGGTTTGGTTCTGTAACCCGACAGGACAGACACAGACTTCAGAGGATAATTAGGACTGCAGAAAAAACAATTACTACCCACCTGCCTTCAATTGAGGACCTGTATACTGCATGAGTCAAAAAGAGGGCTGTGAAAATATTTACAGACCCCTCACATCCCGGACATAAACTGTTTCAATTCCTTCCCTCAAAACGATTCTATAGAGCACTGCACACAGACGCCAACTAGACACAAGAACATTTTTTCCCAAAAGCCATCACTCTGCTAAACAAATAATTCCCTCAACACTGTTCAACTATTAACAAAGTGTGCACTACTATTACTGTTAATCTTCTCATCACTCCTTATCACCCATCCCCTCCCATTTGTGATTGTAGGACTGTAACTTTGTTGCTTGTATCCTTACAATTTATATTGACTGTTTCCTAGTATGATTTGATTGTTGATTGTACCCTATGACTATCATTAAGTGTTGTATGTTATCATTCTTGATTCTTAACGAATGTACCTTTTCTTTATGTACACTGAAAGCATTTGCACCAAGACAAATTCCTTGTGTGTCCAATCACACTTGGCCAATAAAGTATTCTACTCTATTCTATTCTATTCTATTCTATTCTATTCTATTCTATTCTATTCTATTCTATTCTATTCTATTCTGTTCTGTTCTGTTCTGTTCTGTTCTGTTCTGTTCTATTCTAAAGATGGAGCTCTCACCTCACAATCAGGAGGCTATGAGTTTGATCCTAGATAGAGGCTAATATTTGGAATATACTCTCCTGATCGAGCAAGGGGTTGGACTAAATGACTTCCAAGATCCCTTCCAACTCTGTTATTCTATGAATTCCTTAAATAAGCCCTGAGGCTGATCCTTCATGATGTTGTTGTGAACATCATCACCATATATTTATAAGAGGAAAAAGCCAATAAATAAATAAATAAATAAATAAATAAATAAATAAATAAATAAATAAATAAATAAATAAATAAATAAATAAATAAAGTAGGAACAAATTGTCCAGCTTACCCATTTGTTGTATAATGAAATGTTTTCTTTTTTCTCAGCAGTACTTATAGTGTATCTGCAAACTACATGTGCCAAAGGTCCAAAGCTTCTCTCATGTAATTAGAAAACCCGCGCCAATAAGGAACAGCCCTGTGCTTTTCCCTTGAATTAAATAGTTGGCCAATGGAGGCCAATCTCAAGCGTGTGAATGTAGTCTTGCTTGCTTCCTCTTGCATTTTATGTGTATATTTATATTTATATATATGGATGTCTACCGGGCAAGAAGGGACAAATGATGGGACAAACATTGCAATGATGTCACAGGAGCGTTGCCACTTTTATAAATGCATTGTGATGTTGGAGCTAGCATCATGATGTCACAGTCAGGCACATTTCATCATTTTGTTGAAATCTCAGCTTGCTGCAGCACTTCCTCTCCCATTAAAGATATATGTGGGAAAACAAACTATCAAGCCTACTAACAATTTCCTGCTTTATGATGTGTAAAGTATCCAGATAGCAAAGTCTCCAAGTGGTACTCATTGTATCAGCCACCATTTAACTCTTGTATCAGTGGTGGGATTCAGAAATGTTTACTACCAGTTCTGTGGGCATGACTTGGTAGCCGTGGCTTGGCTTGGTGGGCATGGCAGGGGAAGGATACTGTAAAATCCCCATTCTTTCCCCACCCCACTAAGCTGCTTTCCAGCTCCGTTCTCCTGTGCAGGGCAACAAAAGAAGACCCAGCCGATCAGCTGGGACTTGGGAGGCAGAGAATAGATGGAGGTGGGGCCAGTCAGAGATGGTATTTGCCAGTTTTCTGAACTACTCAAAATTTACGCTACTGGTTCTCCAGAACTGGTCAGAATCTGCTGAATACCACCTCTGTCTTGTATGCCCTATTATCATTGAACCGGAACAACAGATTTTTGTATTGATAATTTATTATACTTTCACCTGTCCTTCAAAAGAGAGGTCTTCTGGTAATGTTTACAAGCAATTCATTACCTTCTATAATATAAGTAACTTTCATTGAAGTGTGATAGTATGGGTGGGAAAACATAAAACAAAGCACTACCTTATTCACTCCATCTGCCATGGCTTGTAAGGTCAGTTCTCTTGGCCCATCCACAGTTTTGCCATTATCAGTGGGACCCCAGCTAGCACTATAGATATCAATTACTTGAGGCATGTGACTGATAGAAGAAGCCTCTATAATATCAGTCATAAATGGCTGATCCAACATTCGGATACCTACAGGTTCCATCAATATATATTGATGAGGAGAAAAAGAAAGAAGGAGAGATTAAGGAGAAAGAGAGATTTTAAAAAACTGAAATCAAACAAGAAACTTATAATAATATTTCTCAGCAGGGGATTTCAACACTCAGAATTTAAAGCCTAGAACATCTCTTTTTTTAAAAAAAAAAATCTGGCATAAAAATTCAAACCATGATTTGATTTTTTTTTCCTGCCACAAAACATGATTAAAATCCAAGATAAAGTAAATGTAAATGCAGTGATTCTTTCATGAAAAATGTGAACAGTTTTGGAATGCAAGATTAATTTTTGCAAGTTCAATATTGTAGACCCAAACCTAATTCACCCAAACTTAAGGAAGTTTTGATTTCATGTATCTAAATAGAAAATGTACATGGCAGTAGATAGAAAGTTAAAAAGTTGAAACAAAAGGTTTTTATTAAAATTATTAGATCAAATACATTACATAAAATACCAAGTCAACTCTTTCATCTTAATACCAGTATGAATAACAGCCCAAGTTTCTGTTCTGATTATCTTGTTATTGTCAACTGATATTTGTAGGACCTGATAAGTTACAGTGAAAAATTCTAGACAGCAATATCTGAAACGAACTATAATGTTACAATTCCTCAGCTAGATTTTTTTTAAAAAAAAAAATCCTTAAGGTAAACAAACTCATCAAAGAGAAGTATTTTTCCAGTTCCCTCCTCTAATTTGCTTCCTTTCCAAAATAAAAGTTTTAGAATTTATTCTAAAATAAAATCTGAAATGACTCTTTCCGTTTTTTCCCAAGACATTATTGAAACCTACAGGTTTAAAAAGTGAATAATAATTTGCAACCTTCCTGGATTTGAGTTACTGACGTTTTCACCAATATCTCAATGACCACTTGATGGTGCTAGATCTCAACTATAATCTAATTCATTACATTGTTGGTCTCTACCAAAAATTTAATTCCCCAAAAGACTTTTGGCAAATCTAATATTATTCATGCTACCACTCTGAGAGAACAATCTTAACCTTTCCTTTCCTTTCCTTCCTTCCTTCCTTCCTTCCTTCCTTCCTTCCTTCCTTCCTTCCTTCCTTCCTTCCTTCCTTCCTTCCTTCCTTCCTTCCTTCCTTCCTTCCTATTCTAACATATACTGTTCCTATTGCATACAAACTGTGAATAATTTGTAGTCATTGTATACATGAATAAGTGTATGAAATTAAACATACCAACACAATTCTAAAATGATAAAATATTAACAAAAATAATAGCAACAAAGAATCAATGCCAACAACAATAATCAATAGCATTCCTGTAGCAGGAGGAGTCTCCATCCATTTGTCTCCATCTTAAAGGCCTGTGGTCAACCTCTTTATCAGATGAGCTTCCTGCCAAGGACTATCTGTTATTAGTATTTTATGGTTTCAAATACATAATTCAACAAGATATCAATAAAAACTCAGATAGGAAGGGAAGCCAAGAAAGAGGCCAATTCTATATATCCAAAAGACAAATGTATATACATTAATTTTTTCCCCCAAGTATAACATGCTGGGAAATTTATACTGCAAATAAACTACTTCTGCTACATCCTTTTTTTCTTTTTAATAAAACAGTAATGTGGCTAGGGAAGAAAATATCTATTTTAAGCCTTACCTGCTACTTTCGAATTATAAGCCACTCCAACTCCACAGATATTGTTGTTTGCTGCAGCTGACACTTCTCCAGCACATCTGGTTCCATGACTGTGGAGAAAGATAGAAATTGTAATCAAAGCTCATGGAAGCATTAAGAGGCTTTTTTCCAAAAGACAACTGGGCTCTTGGTTTTTCTTTGAAAAAATATTTCGCTTCTCATCCAAGAAGCTTCTTCAGTTCAGAACTTTGAAATAGTTTTCAAAGAAAAAAACAAGGAAGTAATGTTGCCTGTTGGAAAAAGCTCTTTTGGGACAACCATGACCTGGATGATTGAGAATCTCTATAGACATCAAGAGGCATGCTCCTTTGTGTATAACCACATATCATTTTAAGTATTCCTTGTATAAAACAACAGTCTAGATTGCTATCCAGTTTCTGACAGACGAAGGAGAAGAAATGGAGCAACTCCTTCCAAATGCTTTGAAGAATTATGAGTTTGGAAATCATCCAAATCACCAAGTTTGGCTTAAAGTAATTTAGAAGGTTCCTGGTTGAATTCTAACCAGAGGCCAAAGCAGAAGAAAGTAAAGCTCATTCACTGAATCAAGAAAACAATAATGAGAAAGCAATGATGTCTGACACAGAAACTCAGATAGAGAATTGTACTGTGCCACTCTGTACAGTAGAAACAATAGCTACAATTATTGGACAACCAATTATTCTCTGGAAGTGAAACTGAAGAATCCATAGCTTACAAAACTGCAATAGTATTATAGTGTTTGTAGCTATGTGTGCATGTCTCACAATTCAGTATCAAGTGGGTATTTGTCAAGGGCTGACCATTCTCCCATTTGTACTTCCTTTCAGAAACATGCAGAGGGGAGAAAAAAAATCAATGTACAAATTGAGATATTCTGACAGACATATTGTCTGTTGTTTCACTGGCTCCCAGTATCTTTTCATTCTTTCTGATAAAGATGTGAAGATGACTAAATATTTTCTAGATTAATATGGAGAAAGGAAATCTAATAAAGGAGTGATGGTAGTTGACAGAAGAGAAGAGATGCTGGTACAGAGAAGAAGGCACAGAAATAGAAAAACATGAGGGAAGTATCTTGCCTAGGTTTATCTTGGACTGAGAATGTCTTTGTGTCTCAGGACTTAATATTCTATCATCCCTTACTTCTTGGAGTCAGTGCTGTACCAATATTTTGATCATAAGTAGGGTATAAACTGAATGGTGGTGTTCACAACTAGCTTTTGCCACCAGGCCGCTATATATTTATTCTGCTTGAAAATTGATGTGCCCCATTGTCACTGCTGAAGCGCAGTCTAATAATCTGTCAAGGAAAAACACAGGCATATTTCTGACTGTGCAGTCTGTGTTTTAATGTTTTTTTCCCATTGGACTTGACTCAGGAAAGACAAATGTTTATTTTCACTGAGCTCAATCAAAGCATTCTTAAAAAGCACCCCTGCTGATTTATAAATTCAACCTGTTCATGAAAGCGATGTTGTTCTGATAAGACGTGCACATTTTCTCTGGTATCATTTGTTTATTTGGTTTTATTTTAATTTCCATTAGATCTATTTTCTTTTCCAACATTCAAAGTTTGCTCTGGGAGCAAAATTTCCCTCAGTAATGGGGGGTTTGTTGAAAATAGCATTAAAGGAACAGCCAGAGATCCTGTGTTGCTAGGCATCTATTGTTCGGTATTTGTGGCCTGTGTTCAAATATGAGGCACTTTCTAGTGTTACATATTGTCTTACATAAAAATTTGTTTTGTGTAATGGATAAGAGAGCTGGTTTAGTGTGCTGATTAATTCATCAGGCTAGAAACTGGGAGACTGTCAGTTCTGGTCCTGCATTAGGCCCAAAGCCACCTGGGTGACTTTGGGCCAGTCACACATTCTTAGTCCTAGTAAGCATACAAGGGAAACCTGTATGCTTACTAGGGCTAAAAAAATCTTGCCCAGGAAACTTGTGGGACCTTTCCAGGCAATCTCCAGGAGTCAACATTGATTTAAAGGCACCAAAACAACAAGATACTGGATAAAATCACATAATCAGGAGACCATGAGCTTTAATCCTGCCTCAGGTCTGAAGCAAGTTGGATGACTGAGCCAGTCATTGTTTCTTAACTCTAGGAAGAAGACAGGGGCAAAACACTTCTGAAAAAATATTGCTAAGAAATCTGCATGAATTTATCAGTATAGTACCAGAAGTAAAGACTGATTTGAAGGCAATAATAATAATAATAATAATAATAATAATAATAATAATAATAATAATAATAATAATAATAATAATAATAATTTTACATATTGTTTTAAAGTCAAACCGCAGATCTGTTTTCCACATTCATATCTTAGAAAGCATTAGATAGGATTGAAAAACTTTATTGTCTCTATAGTTCAACTACTGAGAATTCAATACAAGAGCCACAGTGGCGCAGTGGTTAGAGTGCAGTACTGCAGGCTACTTCTGCTGCCTGCCGGCTGCCTGAAATTTGGCAGTTCAAATCTCACCAGGCTCAAGGTTGACTTAGCCTTCCATCCCTCTGAGATCGGTAAAATGAGGACCCAAATTGTTGGAGGCAATATGCTGACTCTGTAAACCGCTTAGAGAGGGCTGTAAAGCTCTGTAAAATGGTATATAAATCTAAGTGCTATTGCTATTGCTACTGCCTCATGTTTAATATTAAGAGCTACCCAGTCAACATTGGTTTTCTGTTTCACCAATGCCAGTTGCAAATAATTAAATAGAAGAAAAGTGGTGCACGTAGCCTTCAAAGTTGGCTTAGGCAAGATGATTTGTTTTATATGACCCTAAGGGCATCTGCAGGGGGAGTAAAAAATCAAGGAGGTGTTTGCTATTAAGCTATCAAAGCCCCACCTTTTTAATCAAATGTCACATGCATATTAAAAAGGAATGTAGCTTTACAGCATAACAGCGGTCATCTTCACTTTTTTATTTCTCTCATGGATGTCCCTGGAACATTTGAATGGCCATATCAGTTAATTTTTAGTATGTGACACATTAGGTATAAAAACAGAGAAATCTCAGTTCTGTTAAAGGAGTGAGTCTGGAATAGGAGAGAAAATAAAATGGGAAAAAGACCAATACATTTGGGTTATCATTTCATCAATGGAATTCCTGGAGAAAAGATAGAGACAAGAAAAAAAAAACCAGCATAGCCCCCCCCATCCCCCCCGATATCTATCTCCATCTCCCTAACATGTTGGTGCTGTCAATAGGAGTGGGTCTCTCTAGTGTTTGAACAGGAGGTAATTGGAACTCCATGGAAGACCCAGGATAAAAGAATAATGTATAGTTCATTGAAATTGATTAAATAACAACAAGGACATAAGTTGTAACTGTTTTAACTGTATTTAACTTAAGTAATACTATATACATACATACATCCACATACATACATACATACATACATACATATGTTTGTGTGTGTGTGTGTGCGCGCGTGCACCACCCATCTCTCTCAAAGACCAAATCAGTAGAGCTTGCAATATCATAGGAAAACATGAGCCAAAAAGGATTTGCCTAATATATGACTGATTTCTCTGAGAAATTCAGAAAGGTGAGTTGCTTGGTTAGAAATAAAAAACATAAAACCAATTGTTCTTTACTAAATTTAAGACTTTGGCTTATAAAGGAATTTCACTTAGTGAACTGAGATGTTTTACCAGAATGCAGAAACCTGAAGACCTCTGAACATTTGCACTCTTCTTCTTTTTGAATTAATTGCAATGTATTAGTTACCTGTCAAGTGTCGTGTCTTCTTCAAGCAGACATGAACGTATTTGTGATATTGTCTATGGAGATTCTCAGTCATTCAGGTCATGATTATCCCAAAGGTGCATGATTATCCCAAAGCACCTGGTTTTTCTTTGAAGATGTTTCACTTCTTATCCAAGAAACTTCTTCAGCTCTGAATGGATGGTAGGAGAATGGGAAGATTTATATTCCTTGCAGAAAGCTGATCATTTGCATTCTTTTAGAGACTCATTGAGGCCACTTGGAGGTTTATCTGTGTCCTCTGCATCACCTGAGTAGTGCAAATGGGTGTGGAGCCTTCTTGGAACTGCTGAATGGACTGTGTTATGGAGCGATGCTTTCTGCAGATTGTTTTCTGCCCTGTGTCCCTTCACTGTTGAACATAGGCTATGAAGATGAGTCTGTGCTGTCTACATCTCAAACTGAAGTGCAAAGGGTTCCTGTAGTTTGCAATTTTTTCTGGAAACCCATTCATATTCCCCCACCATTCAAAGGATGTTCATTCCAAAGTACATAGCTAAATGTCTAGGGAGCTGAAGAAGCTTCTTGGATGAGAAGTGAAACATCTTTAAAGAAAAACAAGAAAGTCCAGTTGTCTCTTGAAAAAGCACCTATGGGGTATTGTACAATTTGGGGAAACTACAAGTGATAGAATTCATTCACCAATTTTCAAAGCAACTGCCTGTAGGCATGAGTCAATGTATAGTTGATTTAAAAAAAGAAAATCATTTTTTCCCTTCTAAAAACCACTTAAATGAAACCCATGTCTGGGAAATCAATCATAAACATTGTATAGGAGCCAAACTAAAAAAGACATTTCAGACCAAGGAGCAAATTACTAATTTCATTTATAATTCTGACTTCCCTTATAGTAGAATTGATTATGGTGTTAGAGAAATATTACTCTTCTCTCATACTTTCCCCACTGAATTAACAGTGTAATATTAAGCATACTACTTAAACAGAAGCCCCATTGACATCTGACAAGGTTCATTTTAATGACTCTCCGAGTGGGAATTTATCTTTTGATATTTTCCAGTGCACCAAAATGTTTGCCATCTCACACAAATGAATCCATGAGAGAAGCTCTTGAACCATTGCAAGATAAATATTAGAAAACAAATATTCTATCATTGCAATCAAAGACACTGCACAAATCATTTGTATTTTGAAGTTTAATCATTTCTGGGCTGTAAAGATTTATATGACCATAGGATGGCAGGAAAGAGTTAGGTCTTTTTGTACTGTATCTCTTTTCTATCATCTGGTGGTCATGAAGTCCTGTAGCCCTACCCAATTTTTTTTTTTTCAGCCCAGTAGTTCTATACAATAGCAAAAAAATATTGAGTTCCATTTGCCTTAGGACACAAGTTAATAGCCTCATGGAATCACTTGTCATTTTAAAAAGTTACATCCTAAGCTAGACTACAAAAAGACTGATTGATCCAAAACCATGTTTTGTTAAAACTATCAGATCTGGGCTGCAAAATCCAGACTAGCATCAGCAATCTGGTGCCCTCTAGATATTTTAGACTTTAATTTCCCACAATCAGCATGCTCAATGGTATATAAGATTGCTGGATCTGTAATCTAAATCAGATGAAGGAGATCAGGTTGTCCATATCTGCTTAATGTTTTTGATTACTTTCATGGAAAAGAAAGCATACATTCATGTAAATATTACCTTTTCTCCCATAAGAGTAACAAGATCAGAACTTCAATAGATAAAAAAATGTTTGACTCCTTTTCTCCGTAGGAGATTGATTAAAAATATCTATATAATTGCTAATTAATTTGGCCTTTAGTCACTACCTCTGAGCAATTCTCCACTAAATGCTGCCTGAAAATGAAAAAAAGTTGTTTCCATTCTTTCTGCAATATGTGACAGGATGAATGAATGAATGAATCGAATAGGTTCCTGGCACCTTCTCTTGAAGGCAAAGATACTGTTGGCTTGTAAGCTTCTGATTTATTTTTTATTTTATTTTATTTATTTATTTGATTTGTCAATTGCTTACAAGATAATAGGTATATGTATAAACATGAGTAAGAATACAGTAAATAGGTACGAATAAATGGGGACAATAGGACAGGGATGGTAGGCACAATTGTGCGCTTATGCGCACCCCTTACAGACCTCTTAGGAATGGGGTGAGGTCAATAGTGGATAGTTTGAGGTTAAAGAAGTGGGGGTTAGAGGATGTAACAACAGAGTCAGGTAGTGCATTCCAGGCATTGACCACTGTTGCTGAAGTCATACTTTCTGCAATCAAGTTTGGAGCGGTTAACATTGAGTTTGTATTTGTTGTGTGCTCTTGTATTGTTATGGTTGAAGCTGAAGTAATCATTGACTGGTAGAACATTGTAGCAGATAATTCTGTGTACTATACTTAAGTCCAACCATTGGTGGCATAGTTGAAGGTTGTCCAAGCCCAAAATTTCAAGCCTGGTGATATAGGTGATATACCTGGGGAAAAATATCCATGCTACAAGATGATGTTTCTAAGTGTATATTACTTTGATAGAAGTTTTTTTTTTAAAAGGAAAGAAAGGATAATATGAGCTTGGTCCAATTAAGTTAAGTGGATTTTATAGAAAGAGTGCCAAGTAAAATTAATGTGCCTTCCCAGAGTGCTTAGAAACCTAAGATTGAGATTCCAATGAAGCCTGAATCCATAGACTCCCTTTTAGTGTTCTTACCTTATAAGCAATTATAGATCAAATGCTTCTTACCTTGGCAGCCTGGTAAAATTCAAGAGTAAACAGACTGGGCTCAATACAGAAATTAAAATTGATTGCAGGCATAGATCTGACCCAAGTATTCCATGTGAGAATGTTGGCTCATTTGTGCCTTTTCTTTCTTTCTTTCTTTTTTTTTTGCAAAAAGGGAGATCCTTGGCTACAGACTTTCCTAGGCAAGCCCAAAGTTTTATGTACTGAAGACACAAATGCTGCTTTTTTTCTCATCATACCAATGCTGTAGTGCAATATCTGGTTTCAGTTCTTACCATGAATATCAAATCACCTGAGGATCTATTTTTCCTAATAACTTGGTGTTTTTTTTTTTAGAAAGGAAAGAAACATATGAACTTTTAGTCTCCAGCACCTACATGAATTGTGAAATGTTGACTGGATTAACACATAGCCGTAAGACATGAGTTATCTCAAATAATGAGTTGTTTGAACTAGCGATTTCACCCATTCCCTCCACCACCACCATCCAGTCAGATGAAGCTTCTTGAATGAGCAGTGAAATGGCTTCTTCCTCAAGGAAAAAACACAGCCCTAGTTGCCTTTTAAATAAGCACCCTTGAGACAACTATGACCTGGATGACTGAGAGTCTCCACAGACATCAAGCCATGAGTTGTTGATTAAGCCATACTAGCTGAATTCACTCCATATGTTAAGGTATAATGCTCAAAATTCACACTAGCTGAATTCAGACCACAAGCAAAGCTAAAAGCCACATGATAATGGGTCCATGAATCTTGACTTTAATGTTGATTTCATAAAATATGAAGTTTGTAGAGGTTGTGGAACAGTGGTCATGAACCATTCTTCCAGGTCAGTAAAAGTCTGAGTAGAGTGAGAAATTCCTGACAAGCAAGGATTTGAATCAATTTCTTACCTGTTAAACCAATCATCTGTATAGCGGGGATATGGATATGGATCATTACTGCTAAAATCATAGCTGGCTTGAGCATTCTGGGAAACAAATAGTAAAAATGGTTAATACCATGTGTATGATTGATTGCAGTCAAGAAAAGCATGAATAGTTAAGAAATTTATTTTCAGCTTGAGTATAATTTGTATTTTATTTGGCCCAATGCATATATCTGACATGGTTTTATTTTTAATTCACTTGACTATTCATTCATTCAGAATGACTTTTAAAATTATTATTAAACAGAGAGAGAGAGGGAGGGAGGGAGAGAGGGAAGGAGAAAATATACTAAAAAACAAAACATCAGCTACTACCATAACTTACTACCATAAGTTAGAAGATTTCCTTTGGGCCATACATTAAATCCTACAGACATTTTAGAAGAAACCAAACCTCAGTAACAGCATCCATACTTTGCATGCCAATATTTGCTCTGCCACTTGTTTCTCCAAGGATAGGATCACAGAAAGAATTATTTATGAGCCTGCTACCTGAAGCCCTACATTTCATGGCAGATTGTGTTAGCTAAGGCTGGCAAAGGAGCTTGGTACAAAGAGATTTCTTCCTTTTGATAGTAATCCACGATTGAATCCAGCTGGACCTGTCTACTTTTGTCAGAGCACTAATGGGGGTGGGGGTGGGGGTGGGGGGAATCAGCATTTTCCTTTCTGTCTCTCTTTGCCCAAAAAGGTCAAATCTCTCTCCTCTATTCTGAATACCCTCCATTATAGGGCCTACAAAGAATGAGTCCATCTGCTTTTCCAATGTGATTGTAGTGACATAAACAATGGAGAAAACAATGACCAAATATGTATAATTAAATTTATATATTTGATTTCATTAGAGGCAGAAGTGTTTGTGAATAAGGAATTAAAAAGAAACCCATGTATTATTCATAGTAAGTATTTCAGCAGACTAGAGGAAATTAAATACACCTTTGATTTGCTGGAATTTTCCTCTTAACAAATGACATATTTGTGTCAAATTTAAGCTCTTAGTTCATAAATTACTCTCATTTCTGTTCTTACTTAAGGTGTATGATACCCTGCACTTTTGCTTGCTTAGCAAACCCTTTTGATTCTCTTATTCTAGGCAAGGTTATTTGCCTTATCTGTTGTATGCTTTGGATAGCTGGTTAGAACTATTTTATTAAGACACTTGAATGATTTTAATACATAAATTGACAATGTGGCACATGTGAACATTTCCCTTTGTGAATGGCAGGTTCCTTGCTTCATCTCGGTCCATGTCAGCTTGGTTTCCCACCAGGATATTTCACAAAAATAGCCTTGGTGTCCTTATCAGTGATTAAAACCGTAGTCTGCTACCCTGTTGATTCTAGGAAAATCCTTGACATTGGGATACTATGACTAAATGGGTTGGAAGAGGAAACCCAAGTATTATGATGGTTCCAATTTTCTGAGCAGGATAGCAATCAGGAGATGACCATGCAAGTTTTTTGTCTGATACCACAATTTTTGAATAGGGTATTTACTACTAAATAAAAACACTAAAAATAAGAAATGCGCCAATAAACAAAAATGAAGAATAAAAATTTGTGAAAATGACAAAAACAAAAACAAAAAAACAATCCGTCCAGACAGGAATGAAAAAAACAAATCTACACAATTCAATCACAATCTTGAAATCATTGGGGGTGGTTACCAGAGATCTGGAGCGTGGTGTAGTCCATATGAACATAAGCCTCACTTCTATCTGTCCTTTCTCTTAATCAGGAGATACTTTCCATATGCCATTCCACAGCAGTGATGAACTGAATGAAGGCTGGGAAATGGAAGTTGAACCCATAGCTAGCAGATTTTGTAACCAAGTGATTGTTGGACAGATTGAAGTGACGAAGTAGCTTTTCCTTCAAAGAAGTAAGTGTATATCTTGGGAGTTCTCTTTAATTTCAACCTGTCCCTATGAATTGCATGTCAAGGTGAATCTATGCATGTCAAGGTGGAACTATGTCCAGTTTCAGCTACAGTCCTGATGACTTCACAATTGAATGACTGCACTGAAGATTCCATAGAAACTGCAAAACTATCTGGGGAAAAAGATTCTATATCAAGAGTCCATTATCAGAATGGTTCTCGCTCTAGTAGCTATCCTTCAAATTTGAGAAAAAAAATCACAAACAGGAGTATCTTTTTTATATATATGACTTTAGAACATACACTAGAGAAAGCTATTAGACTGCTGCAAAGCTTCAAAGATGTGTTTTGCTTTGATGAAGCTTCACTTTAATTAATCTATTGAAGCAGATTTACAGTTTTATTTCAGTGCAGGAAAACAAATCAGGGGACTGTACAACAATTACATCAAAACAAGATTTGTTTTGATGAAGTGATTTGGCCTGTGGACTTAAGCTTACTTTTTAAACTCTGAAAGCTCGTATTTTTAAGTTGGAATAAGAGATATCCTTTGTTGGATACTTTCAAGACTACTGTTCCTTCTTCAGCCCTGATACCTTTGTCTTAAAAGTGGTGCTGGAGAATCTTTTGAATGATATTGAATCTAAACCTTGGAAGCTATTCAGCTGAAGGTGAGTAGAGCTAATTTTCTATAAAGCATCTATCAATCCTGTCATTTTCATCCCATTCTGCCAAAAAATGAAGCATTAGAGAGCCTTGAGACTAGATTCCCCCCTCACACACACACACTCATTGAATTTCTAAACCCAACTTGGCTCAAACTAAATTGCCTTGCCCTTGATTTTTTTCAAAGGCAAACTCAGGTAAAATCATGCTTCTGTTACCTTCAAGGCTAACTGACATTGACCTAGATGGCTTTCCTTTATGTCAGAGATAAGCAGCTTGCAACCACAGCTCTAGTTTGGGACCCTTCTAGCTAGTATTGCTGAAAACAGACAGCAGTTCCCTGCCATTGTGAGTTAGGGAAGCAGATAAAAAGGACAATGTAGACCCCAAGAGAGGGATCTCACATTTAAAAAGCAAAACAAAACTCTCATATTATTTTCTTAAATATCTGGAAATGGTCCTACTTCCGCTCTGCAAACATTTAAATGAAAATCTTTTTCATCAAAAAGTATCAATCACTGATAGTCTTAGAGGTCAAAACCATAACCCTTGACTCTAAAAGAAGCTGGAAGCAATACACACAAAGTAGGGATGGTATACAATATGAACATCATCTAGTCCCAGATTAAATTCATTTTTTTAACCACCTGTAGTTTCTGGACTATGTCCAAAAGCCATTCTAGAGGCAACACAATACATTTGTCCAAACAAGACTAACAGAAAACAATATCTTCAGACACATTCTTGGTTCGCTGATAGGTTAATTATTCAATGCCTATCAAAGGAAAACTAAGGGATCTTATTTATTGGGTGTACTTTTTTTAATTTGTAAAATTTGTATTCAAATTGCAATTCATTTCACCTACAAGCATAATGAAATTCAGAAATCGGGGGCAGATAAAGAATGCCTTTTAAAAACATCACTTTTGTGAAATGCGATCATATTGAATTACAAAAATATATTTGTTACTTTAAACATCCTTGAATATATATTATTTCTACATTTGTATATGCTTTATTTCATAGTACAAGTACATTGGACTATGCTTATTTGTGCACCCTGGTTGTAGGGGGTGCATTTTATAGATCATTCATAAGGAATTATGACATCCATAAATACAATGTGCTTTAGATAGCAATTCTATGTTTTTATACAGAAAAAAATTCCCAATGAATTCAGTAGCATTTACTACTGAGTAGATAAGCTTGGGTTTGCTCTAATTTCTAGGTTGCTTTAGGAAAGTATCTGACTATCAAAGAAAGACCTTATTGTATTGGATGCATACATTCATCCCATACAGAAGGAGATGGATTTTGTCTGGCATGTTTAAAGCAAATTCTGATAGTTATTTTGACATTTAACAGTTTACCACAGAAGCAACTGAAAGTATAAGCAGCAAGTAATTGAATAAAGGTACTGAATGAGCATTAGTATGGAATCTCCCATGGGATAAATAATTCAACTCAATAGATTTTACTTCTGAGTAATATGCTCTATGTCAAAACAACAAATATCCAAAATGTAAACAGTATTTATTTCTTTACTCGATATCCTGCCCTTCTGCTGGTATGACTACCTCCAGTGAAAAACAAAATATAAGAAACAAAAAGAAAATATCCAAAGTTAAAATCATATACTAAAAGTAACATTAAATTTGATAGCAAAATCATTTCACAATCAAAAATGAAAAATGATGCCCATATTCATAGCTCATAAGAACACTATATGCATTTCTATCTTGACTTCCTGGCCTAGAGAAGTCCATGTAATTTTCTTGGCAACATTTTCAGAAGTGATTTACCATTTGTCTTCTTCCTGAGGAAGAAGGACTAGTTCTGTGTGTATGCTTGGGGAAATTAAAACCTATAAACATATATAGCACCCAAGTTTCCATTCCAAATACCTATAGCCGAAGATCATAATACATGAGCAACCAATAGGGATGACTGGATGAAAACCACCTGCACTGGACACGTGTCTATTCATTTTACGTCCATTTCGCTGGTTTGTAGTTTTCCTAAAGGAACACTTTAAACATCTTTGCAAGATCTGAACTTCATTTTCCAGCTCTTAGGGATTTTATTTCCATTTTGGCCAACTGGACAAAAAATTTCCTTTCACCTGTATTCTGTTCCATCAAGGAACAACCAAGTTCTTTTGATATGATTCCAAAAAAGTGCTTAGGAGTACTTGGAGGCAGGAATATAGCATCTACCTTCAACTTTTCAAAAGGGCCACATGCAATTCCAGGAAAAGGGACCATTTGCATGTTCTGTTTAAAACTGAATCTGAAGCACTTCACAGACATTCATATTTTTTTTGTCCTATTTCTTTTTCCTCCTCCAAACTGATGTCATATTTTGCTGCATCCAACTCCACCATCTGTACAGATGGGGAGGAAAATGTTTGAGGATTAGTACACAGTTTTGTCTGTAGGGTTTTGCTTGAATTCAATGACACTTCTCAGTTGACATGTATGCAGCTAGCATCCTTCTCCACCACAGTCTGCCTTCAGTCAATCTTTCCCCCAACAGTTGATCAGCACAAAACCCACAGCTGTTCTCCTCATGTTCATTTTTTTTAATAATAAATGTTTTTTTTCTTCATTGTAGAAGAGCTTTATTATTCCCTTCAGAATGTCTTTTATCTTGGAGAGGTTTTGCCTGACAAAATTAGTGGCTTTGTGTGAGTACTATGAACTAAAAAGTGAACCATGGAATACATTATGCTGATATTTTAATGATCAAAAGAAAAACTCCTCTTAGAGAAAAAAAGAATTTATAATTCATGGAATTGAAAGCAGGGAGAAGAAAGAATGTCTTTGTTAAATGTACCCTGCTGTCCCTGGACAAATATGGGTAAGCGTATATTTCGGTGCAAGCCAGTGAGTTGGTACATTTGCTTATTTTAAAGAGATGGTAATCCAAAACTGAGTAATTACCAAATAATAAGTGCTTTTTTATCAGGGCAGCCTGGTCTACCCAAATATGGGACGGAGCATACTGTTTCTGCTTTCGGCATACTACTGCTATTACCACATTTGCATTGGAAGCACCAACCAAGGCATTTCCAAGTTGAAAGGATTAGCCAGTAACATCACCTTTGTCCAGGGTATGCCTGAGAGAGCTCCTTTCATGTCCCTGTTATTTTCCCACCGAAGTGGTACCTGTTTATCTACTTGCATTTTGCATGTTTTTGAATACTAGATGGGCAAGAGCTGGGACCAACTGATGGGAGCTCATTCCATCATCCAGCTCATGCTCACAGGTTTTGAACCGCTGAGCCACTTCTAGCTTGAAATTATGTAAATGAATTAAAATTAACCCTGCCACACAGTGTGTAGTAGTGGGATGGGAAAAATGTCAAGATGACCCCTTCAAGCTTCTGTTCTAAAGCAAGTTCTGTAAATACAAAGAAGACAAGTATTTCTCTAGTCTTTGAGGGCTGAGCTTTGCACTAGATGCCCAATTATGCATCCTTAAACAATACAGAATAACAACAGATGAATGTCTGTTTAGTGCTTTTAGTCTTCAAAAGGCATATAAAAACTTCTTACCCTGAGGATTTTTTAAAGTGTTTTTCTTATGAAAGTGGTCAGGGAAGGTGAGTCATGTGGCATCAGTCAAAATATATTAATTACCACTTATACCCAGCAGGAATATTCTCTCATTTTCAAGACAAAATTGATCCATTAAAATGAAGTAACAAATAAACAGGCTGATTTAAATATTAATAAGCCAGATGTCACTGTAAAAAGAACAGTATCCAGTTCTTTACAGCTTTCAAGCCTTTATGTAGGCCATGTTGTTTTACTTTTCCAAAATAGCCATTGTTCCAGGTATGAAGGTATGAAATGAATCAGTCTGGGATATGAATTCTTTGTGCCAAAGGCAATTTGGCTATAACTGTAAATCATTGCAAGATTTCAACGAAGGAAATGCATAAGATTGCATCCTGGTTTCAGAATTCCCACCCCCACCCCATCTGAAGGAAAGTAAATTGGATGGAATGGACTAGTTTTGGGGTAATTGCACCAATGGGAATATGCTATCTGCTGCAGATATCAGTTGTGCTGATTTATCTCAGCATCCTTAGTTTATGGTTATCAGGAGCTGCTTCCAATAAATGAGCAAGTGCAACTGAGAGACAATAACTGAAAGTCAATTATATGACATGAATACAACAGCACTTATATTGTGCAGTATAGCAGGGAAGCCTTTTCACATTGTTCCTCCAGCTGTTACTTTAGATAACACTTTAATTTCAAGCTGTCAGCTGGATGGTTTTCCTGACTTCTTCAGGATTCTCCCCACCCCACCCCACAAGGCATTGACAAATTGTCTTAGTGAAAGATTTATAAATATTAGTTTTCTAATAGAGAAGTTCCAGTGCCTAGTTGGATTAGAATTCTTGTCCCTGATATTTCCCATCCTGATAGACAATTTTAATGCACTTAGTTTGGATGCTAACTCAGGTTCAGCCCGGTGTTGATTCAAGAAAAAAAACTGAGAAGAAGGAAAGAGAATCCTCATCATTCAGATGATGTGATGTATATGACTTTCATCTCTCCTTAACCATAGCTTGTTCTAAGTTTGAAGAGACCATGCACAAAACGCCCATTGTAGCACTTGGTTTTTTTCCTCTTCTTAGGCAGTTGCACATTTTCCAGGCAGACAAGGTAGAAACAAATGGTACTCCAAGGATCAACGGGTTGATGGACATCACAGAAGCTTTTCACAATGCCAAAGAATTGGGATATAGTGAGACATGTAAATGGCTATGTTAGTCAACAACTGGATCAATTTTTTTAAAAAAGATGGCTTAGCTATGCATTTTTTCAGTTTAAAGAGGCTATGGTAGTTATACCAAAGTACTGACATTCATCTTGCATTCAGGTTTTTTCATCCACTTAAATTTTTGGATGTTCTCCAAATCACCTATCCCTTATTGTCCAAACATTCTCATGAAACCTTCAAGATTTTCTTCAAGTAATAATCATAAGCTTCATCTTAACTGAACTTGGGCAGTTGATCTGTCCCAATGGTTGAAGGATATCTTGCATATCACTTTCCCAACAGTCTGAAGTTGGTTCTTGTTGGGCAAAAAAATGTCAATGAGATGGAAGAGAAAGATATTGTGATGCATCTCTCCAGAATGATTGAAGCAGTTTCAGTTAGGAAAAAGAATCGGTAGACACCATTTGGATTCTCACATTACATGAACTCATGATGGTTGATTAGGTTGTAGTTTAGTGTGATATCATTTGAAAACCATGATTTAGGGCAGGATTCTTAAATTGTTTGACCCAATTGTCTCTTTTCCCAGTCTCAAATAATTTATTACCCTCATCCAAACAAAAACAAAACAAAACAAAACCCACTCAGACTCCATTGTTTTCCACAAGTATTTCAGCAGTGGCAAGCCCAAACTAGATCCTTGACTCTCAAGGATTTGTAAATTGCTCCATTAGAGCTCACTATCACCACCCAGGATATGTTCAAATTAAGGAATGCAAGAAGAGCTGCATGAAAAACAGCTTAGCACTATGAAGAAAGAGGGAGACAGAATGAAATTCAAGATTACCCCACATTGATTCTCTTTAGTATAAGAGGAGGCAGAGAAAAACTTTTGGCTTTCAAAATTCTTTTAATTTCGCCTGCAACAATCCAGTAGAGTTTCACTAATTCTTTTAAGGCCTGTTTCCTGACCCAGTCTTCTTAGGGCTCACAGTTGTCTTCTGAGCACAAATGAACCCCATCTTTATGATCTTCCAAAAGCTGGTAGAAACATAGCTTTTCTGTAAGGCCTTTAGGAATAAGCTTACTCAGATGGACTATCTTCCAGAACTCTATATTTTTAGTCTTTTATCTCTACTTGTTGTTTTAATGCATATTATGAGTTTGTATTCTATAAGCTGGCTAGAGTCTCCCTGCTTTAAGGTGATCAGCTCAATTTCATAAATAAATACATATAATAAATGTATGAAATTAGGTATTTATGATTATTCAATAAATGATTTTGGGTTAATTCAATGAGGGAATGCAGTTACCAACTTGTAAAGCCATGCAATTGGTCCATCTAGCTCACCCCCTGTATTTGTCCCAGTCATACTAGGTATTTTGAGAATAACCTAAACCTTCTCCATTCAGTCTACTGTTTCATATTCCTTCTTACTGATGGAATATAAGTAATCTCTCTTTCTGATGATGTTCTTTAGATCTCTCTGTTGAATCTCTTTCATTAGAATCAAATGTTTCCAGCCAACAGTAGACAAAGTGGAAACTCCATTTTCCCCATCCAATGAGTGTAACTAAAAGTCATCTTAACTATGCTGTGCTCTCCGGTCATCTCTGTTTAAAATAGCCCATTATGTATTCTGTCACATTGTGTTGAGCTGCAAAAAGAAATTCAAAAGGGCAGTTGTAAATGTCACCTATTCTGTGCAATATTTCATCAGCTCTGCTTCTAATTTCCTTCTTTTGGCAGCATGTGCCTTTTCTTCCCACTCAACAGAAGGTTTCTTGTGGGGAGATTTCAAAGATGTGTTAAATCATGATGAGCATGACTCCATCTATCGTCAGCATGAGTCACTGTAGCACTGAGCTACCCCACTGTGTAAATGCCACCAACATCTAAAGGTGCAGCTGCCACATACTTGACAGACCGTTGGATCAATTATTTTTGATAACAACAATGAATTTATACATGGGAAGGGTTGAAAGATGATGAAAGTAAGGATATGTGTGTGTGAGTGTGTGTACACACACACACACACCTGAATCTGAATTCCTTAGTCACCATGCAGTGGTGCAGTGGTTAAAATACAATATTGCAGGCTAACTCTGCCCACTGCCAGGAGTTCAATCCTGACTGGCTCAAGGTTACTCAGCCTTCCATCCTTCCAAGCTCAGTAGAATGAGGATGAGGACTGTAAAGCTCTGTGAAGCAATCTATAAATCAAAATGCTATTGCTATTGCCCCAAAGAAAAAAAACAGGGAGCTAGAATGGGTTCCTTATATATTTTTACTTCAACCCAACCCAACTGTTACTAAAAGGGTAGGCAAAATGCTAATAGGAGTCTTAAATCACACCAACTCTTTTTCTAGGGAGATTTCTGCTTTTTGTTGAAGCAACATTATTTTGGCTTTAAAAAAAACACCCTTAAAATAAAGTTCTAAATTTCCCCTGCCTTGAGCTCACTGAATAACATTTGTAACCTCAAAAGTGAATGGATGCTCCAATAGATCAGACAATTAAGTAATCAGACATTGTAAGTTATGTATGTAATGATAAAATAGCACAAGGCCCGGTATTGTTCTTTCATTATATCCATCACCTGCATGAAAATCTATCCCTAAATGAAAAGACCTGCCATTTTCAAGGAATGGGGTCAATCTGAAGCAATTATCCTTCATTCCATAAAGCTCTGCTTTTGCTTCTATCTCTCAGACTTGAATGCATGTTGAAAGATTCCTCTATGTTGCCTTCATTTTGTTTATTTACCAGAATAATCAAAAATTCAGCCTAACTCTAGATTGATTCCCTCTCTAAACATTCTGATTATTATGCAATTTGCCTGAAGCCTATTCATACAAAAACAATGAATTAACAATTAGTCTTTTTTTTAAAGGCTCAGTTGGGTTTGGAACATGGTACAATGTACATCTTGTGCACACTATAAAATTTTACTAAATTGAGCTCTGATTTTTGCATACTCTGCTAGAAAAATGATACTCTTGGTTCTCTGTGAACTATTTAAGGATAATAAAAATAACTGTATCTCTTCTATACAGTACATAACACATCTGTCCAACTGTTTGCCTCTTCATCTATCTATCTGTCTTTCTTGCCATTTCTTCACTCTAATCACTTTATTTTATGCTCTATTAAAAAAGTCTATTTTAACAACTGAAGAATAGAATAGTAAGCTGATAAATGGTTGCCTGGCCTGCTGTTGTCTCTTTAAGAGACTTTTTATTCAAATCAATTGGTGAATTAATCCCTAGTCATAACCTTCTGTTTATTTTTGATAAAGACTTATTTTCATCATCTGAGTTTAGCAACAGAACAGTTTTCTCCTGAGACAAGCCCTTGGTCTACCTAACCCAGAATTATTTCCTATTACTGATAGGATTTCACCAAGGTATCAAACATGATTTGTCCCAGCCTTGCCACTTGAGATCTTTTAAATGGAAACAATGAAATCTGAACCTTTTCTATATAATCAGTGAATGGAAATTACCTTAACATTGGGATCTACCTTATTTGGAAAGCTATATTCCCTTCCAGAGTTAATTCTCTCACTTGGTGCTACTTTGACAAATATTTATGCAACATGTATATATTAATTCCCTGTCCTGAGCTCTTGCTGGATTTTAAAAATGTGATTTTGCATCCAAATATTTTTATGACCAATTTTGCATAGACTAAATTTGCACTTTGATAAGGCATTTTTTTAAATTCTCATCACATTCTAGAATCTTCTAAATATGAAAGAACTTAATTTTGCTTTTGTATTATTATTTTTTTGCATTGTAGTGCTGTAAGCTAAAAGAAGGTGATTTTATAAGATTGAAAAATATTATGTATTTAATATTTTTAAACATCAGATCCATGTAAAATTTATGTCTTCCAGTTCAGATAATAACTTTTTGTAAATTATCTTGGCTGCTGCCACTGTGTGACAGCTACTTCATATAAAGATTTTGAGATTATGCACATTTGAATATTAGTAATAAAATGTATTTGGCATTTGAAAGCCATGTCATTTCGTATACAGAACCTATATCTGCCACAATTCAGAAATTGTCAGATTAAACTTTGCTATGTTTATTGTGGAGAGTACATATTTTATGTACCTATTTTGTCACCTAAATCAACAGTAGTTATGCTATTAATATTCTTAAGCATCTAGCTATTTAATATAAAAATGACTAGGCAAAAAAATATAGAACTGTAACCTGAAGAAAATGGTATACTTACATAATTGGCAGCCAAATCTGGATGAAGATAATCAATTCCTGCAAAAATCAACAGCAGCAATAAGCCACAAATACTGTATATTGAAGGAAAAAATAGTAGAACTTGTAATGTTTTGAATAGCTGGGAAAGCCATTTACTTTGTAGGTAAGCATATCCCAAGTCAAACATAGGCCTTAGGACTTCTTATATAGGTTGGCAAGCTAGGTTCAGAAATATGGTGCGAATTTGAGACACAAAAATTAGACTGTCAGATTTACTGATAAGATTGGTTAGGTTTACAATTGGCCCTAATTTATCAAATAGAGTCTTACAAAGCCAATAGTTTCAACAAAATTAAAGATCTCAGTGAATGTAAACCAGAAATTGTCACTTAGCAAAACTCACAAGCCACAATGATGTCAAAACAATAAGCCATTGTGCCATGATATTATAATACAAATAGTACAATTATGCAATGATGGCGTGACTTCTAACTGAAGTACTTAAATAATTTTATTTGCAATCTAATCTCATGATTATGTTTTGTCCTCTTCTCCTCCCTGGGAGATACAGATGACAATTATAACCTTCATTGTACCCTTCTCACAATTTTTCATGCCATCAGTTCTATAAAACACCAATCATTGTTACTCCCTTTTCCTTAGGAACTTCTTTTCTATATATCTTGACTTGGCCTACAGTCATCAGGGCATTAGCTTCCTGTTTCTGAAATGGATACTATATTCATCACAATTTTTTCCATTTCCTAAAACACTGTGAAGGGTATGTAGGAGAAGAATTACTACCTTTTGCCCTCATGTCACTGAGGCTTCTTTTATTAGTCAAATTACTCCAAACTAGTCAGTATTCAGATTTATTGAAAACTGTTGAACATAGATAATCAGATATTTCCTAATGCCAATCCAAATATATGTGGTCAAATGATCTCTCAGAAATTTTTGTAACAAGAAAACTGCTTAACAGCTATTTTCAAAGAAAGTTGCATTTCCTAACTGTTTTGGGAAATCCAGTGCCCATTCTAGATAGAAGACAGATAGAATTCTTTATTGGCCAAGTGTGACTGGACACACAAGGAATTTGTCTTGGTGCAAATGCTGTCAGTATACATAAAAAGATACATTCGTCAAGAGTCAAGAATCATAAAGTACAACACTTAATGATAGTCATAGGGTACAATAAGCAATCAAATCATACTAGGAAATAGTCAGTAGATGTTCTAGTAGATGTTTTAGACTGTGATTCCCATAAATCCCTTGTCATTTGTTATAGTGCCTGGTATTTATAACCGTTGTAAACCAAAGAACCTGGTGTACATGAGTTATGTATTCCTTCTGTAAGAATGATCATGAATTGCACCATTTCCAATTTATGCTTTAGAGAAAAACCATTACATTTTTTTTGTTTTGATAAAGAATTTAACATTTAGATGTATCAACCTTCAGCTGTAAAATTTAAACTACCTTCCATTAAAAACAAATGTATTCCACTAAATGCATTTTCCTTGTGTGATTAGCAATTATGCAGTCCGTTTCAAGCCACCAATAGATAAGAGCAATCCTCCTGCTCCCTTTAAACAAAGTCTCTGCTCTGGAAAAGAAAGCAAAAGTTTTACTATCTATGTAGATGCATTGAACTAAATCTGCAAATACATTTAGTTTTTTGCCATCACACTTCACCAGCTATCTAATAATTATTTCCATGTATTCAGAACATGGGACATCTCTACATGTGCAGTTTCAGATTCCCATCTACACTCCAGCCTCATTCTAGTACACTACACTTACCAGGTATGTACAAAACTGAGAGGATGGAAAGAACAAAGCAAAAGATAGTAGATCTATTGAAAGCAATCTTTGGTCTGAATTCCCCAGAGGTTGCTCATACAACAGAAAACAAACTAGTATAAAGGGTCATTTTCAGGATGTGATTAAAAAAAATGTCAAGATCGCAGCTACAACAACTTTGAGCTTTTGGTTGCCTTGTTATTCCCTGAAGATTGGCTGTACTCTGCTAATATGTGTTTAGAATCAATGTTAGGTCAAATTATCTGACGTAGAAAATCCCTTGAGAGATTCTTCTTGGGATTATTACAAAACTTTGCAAAGTATTTTGGATTTGAAATTCTCCATGTTTAGTGCAACGTCATTGTTTTGAGGATGGAAAGATCTGTTCTGATCATGGGAATATTTGAGCTTGAACTTTGATCTTAAAACACCTCCAGTTTTAGAACATTCATAATAGAGCGCTTTGGGCTAAAAAATGGTTTTGAATTCACTTACATTTCAAAATGGTCTCTGCACACTTCGACATTATTATTATATAATATCATTAGTGTTGCCTAATAATACTATGGCAACGATCAGTTCTGTGTTAGCTTTTCCTTACATCCCAAATCATCTGCAAACTGAAGCATCTTATTAATTAAACCATCTCTGGAAATATGCATGTGTTAATTTGCACATTGTTTCATGGCTGAGAAGCAGAATTTTGAATGCCTAGAATTCCAGCATGCTGACCAGAGCACGCATACAAAATCTGCTATTAATTTATTATTTGTATCAACGATGCCAATTAATATCATCAGAATCAGAATAGAGCTGGAAGGAACCTAGGAAAACTTCCAGTCCAGCTTTCTGCTCAAGCAGGAGACCCTATACCATTTCAGACAAGTGACTGTCCAGTCTCTTCTTAAAACTTCTAATGATGAAGCACCCATGATTTCTGGAGACAAGCTGTTCCATTGGTTAATTGTCCTCAATGTTAGAAAGTTTCTCCTTAATTCCAGGTTGCTTCTCTCCTTGATTAGTTTCATCCATTGGTTCTTCTCTTGCCTTCTAGTGCTTTGGAAAATAATTTGACCCCCTCTTCTTTGTGGCAGCCTTTCAAATACTTGAATACTGCTATCATGTCACCCCTAGTCCTTCTTTTCTTAGACTAGCCAAACCCAAGTCCTCCAACTGTTCCCTCATATGTTTTAGCCTCCAGGTCTTTATTCCAGAACATTTATTCTTTCAGATTAGTTAGGCAAAGTGTCATATTTTCCAGCTGAAACCATAGCTGCAGTATAGCAAATCATAATCAAATATTAATATGGTCTTCTATAGCAGGCTAAAAATGTGAAAGGACATAAACATTTTTTTTGAATGGCAGTGAGGGATGGAATAAAAATTGTATCTCTGTGAACAAATGCAATCTTTGTTCCCTGTAACTAAAACAGCAAAATTTTGCAGACTTCCATTTTAGGTAAATTCAATTTCTCTGTTTATTATCCAGCTTGCACTGGTTTTCATTATAATGGTTCTTTACAGAAATTTGCAAAACAAAAAAATCAATAACCCCAATAGCAAGGTATGGAAAGGCCTTCACTTTTCATCAGTTATTTTGGAAATTAGTTATTTTTTTTAATAAATTTGGTTACTTTCATTCAATATTTGTATACTTCTCTTTAATCAGTAGGAGGCAGGGAAAAAACAATTTTAAGACAAGAATTTAGGAATTTGGACTGTTGATTTTGCACCTTACAGCAGGTTTTACTTTCATATTATTAAGTAGTTCTAGTAGGCACACTATAAAAAAGATGATCAAGATTTAGGTTATTGCTCCTCTCTGCTTGCTCATGGTGGGTTGAGACTAGATGTTCTGGATTGGGACATAGTCTGAAGGCTGGTTAGATATAACTAAACCACTTCTTCTGCTCTATTTTTTATCTTTGCTGAGATTCTAAACCAGGGGTGTCAAACTGGCAGCCCATGGGCCAGATACGTCATGCACAGGCCATGCTCAATCCAGCTCCATGAATGGAAAAAATGTCACGAAACGTGATGGCGATGTGATGCTGTGAGTTTGACACTTATGTTCTAAACCATCAAAATGTGTCTGCACCATTGCTTAGCTCTGCTGAGTTTCCAACTATTATTTTTAATTATTTCATTCTAATGTCACCCTTGTTCATTCCATTTTACTTCCATGTCAGTTGGTATTTATAACTGGATAAAATATACTTCCACATAATTTCTCAGATTTGTGCTTTGATGTCAGTTATGAGAAATTGTGACATAATGTGAAAGTGCAAAATTAATTGGATCTAATCTGCATTTAAGTCCAGTATGTATGGGTCTGGATATTTTGAATCAGGACTGATAATGATCTACAACAACCTTGTGTGGGTAAAAATCACAGGGACATCCAAAATAGATGGAATTAAGATTGCAGAAAAACAGTTCCTGGTGGTGCAAATCAATAACAATCTATAGTTAGATGATAGCAAGTTGTAGTGTTTCCATTCTATGCCCACCTTGTCCCCCACCTCCCCAATCCAAAAACATAAATGGAGATATTTTGGACACAGAAACTTTCAGTTGTGTTCAGTCACTGCAAAAGGAACAAGTTCCCCTGTGGACCCAAATAAAGGAGCCAGGGAGTTGTGAGTCAAGTGCAGATGGATAATGCTATCGGTAAACAAGCAGCCTCATTTATCCAGTGGAGCATCAGTATAGCAAGAATAGCTCCCCAGGGATTTGTTCAAGCATAGCAACTTCTCTGATTATTTTTAGCACTGTGCGGGAAAGCTTACAATGCAGATTAAAAATCCAGCTCAGGTAAATGGAGGAAAGCATTAAAAATTTCTTTCTTTTCTTTTCTTTCTTTCTTTTTAGAAATACATTGGGGAAACACACAAACAGTACACATTCACATGGCAATTAATTCAACATTTACTTCTGCTACCACTTTCTCAAATTAGTAATCCAATGTGCTTTAACTAAATGCTTTATCCTAGGCTGGATTTAACAAAATTCTTTGGAAACAGACTGTATCCAAAGGGAACTTTGTCTGGATAATGATTTGTTATTAAAAATTATGACTGAATATCTTCTAAGGTTTTTAATTAACATTCCAGAATGTTGACGGAAGTGAATAATAGAGTGAGTTCTAATGTTAAATTGCATTCCTTGTTACAATAAAGGGTAAAATTTACAGAGAGTCACGATATTTTAGTTTTCACTTACCATCATCCATAATTCCTATCGTTACTCCTTTTCCTGTGTAGCCCAGCTCCCAGGCTTCAGCCACATTTAAATCAAGGCCAGGAGTCCCATCTGCTTGCCCAGTGTTGATCTAATGCATCACATTTCAAACAAAAAGCATAAGAGACTAATTTGCTCGGTACAAAGCAGAATGTTTACCTCCACTGAGATTCCTTCTGATTCATCTGCCACCAAATGGCCTTCATTTCCTTGGAAATGCAGCCCCAAAAGAGGCACAAATCCATAAATACTATCATAAAATGCGGATCTCGTTTAGGTCAAAATGCAAGAGGCTTAATAGATTTCATTATTTGATGGATGCCACTGCTATAGTGGGGAGCTATTTGAAATGCAGTTTGAATGGCACAACTCAACAACTGATTGTATGTAGTATGGGGAAATGGCAGGGTCTCAGTTCTGAGCATGTGGAGTGCTTCTTGCTCCAGAACATCTGTGGATGAGGAGAATGAGACTATAATAATTTAAAAACAATCACTCTTTAAAGCTAGCTTGGAACCCAGATATTTTTCTTTTTGAGAAGGAAAACGCAATATTCATTCTTGTTTTGTCATAAAGTAGGATTATGCCACTGAGAATTTTATGTCTCATCAGACAGAATACCGCATTTGCTATCCAAATAGCCATGTCTTAAAACATGGCAATTCAGCTGGTCTCTCACTCAAAACAAATTAAATTTCAAATTAAATAAGTATTGGTTATAACTCCACAGGATACTTTGCAACCAACTCATTCATTAAATATCAAATTAATACATAAAAAGAAGCAGCATAGCAGTCTATATTAAAATAACCATGAAAGCCAGACCTGATATGCAAAATTCTGGAGAGTAATAAAACCAAAGCCAAAGTAAAAATAGAGATGAGTGCCATTGTGCCATGACCCAGGACCAAAAGCCCACCAGCCACAATGAAGACCTGTGTCTACTCTTCTGAACTGGCTTTGTTTCTTAGATCCATTGTGTCACACAGGAATGTTGCTGCTGCATTGTGACTTTTAAGATGATTATTTAGTCTCTTCCAGTTAGCAGGAAAGGTTGTAAAACATTCCTTAATATTTTCTTCATTGTTCTTATTGTATACCTCTTCCTGTGTGGAACTGGCCATGGTCCTGAATTTTTATATCTCGTCTTGTCCAATTGCTTCTATGGGTCTTGTTTCATAGCCTGAACCCTTATTTACAGTGGACATCGAAATTCTCCATTGAACAGGACACATTGATTTATTATAAGAACAAAAATTGTGCTTTCAGGGAAATTTGTGATTTAGGGATAATCTATGTATTAATTATCCCAGCAATATAACCCTTGTGGCCATATGGATATCTAGTAATATTTAAATACAGAAATCATTTATGTGCAAGTGAGAAACTTAACCCACTTAAAAAGCTAGTTTAAAAAGTGGCATATTCACTCAGTAGAGTCAGTTATCACCAGGACTGGTGAAAGAGAGTTACAGTTAATGTAGTTGCAATTGGGTCAATAAAAAATGTGGGCACAGACAGAATGGCAGGCAGAAGAAGGCTATGAAAAAGTAATCTGAGTAAACCACAAAAGAAAAGATTTAAACATTTCCAAGGCAATACAGGGGGCTTTAAAAGAGCTTACAATTAGACAAAAATAAAAAATTATCATTCAGAATCATTCCATTGTTTTATTCCAAGTTCTGTCTGAGGGCTTCATATTAGGCAATACATTCTCCTGCTGTGAAGAAGGAAAGAACTAGTCTGCTTACCAAGTACCACTGTTTTGTAAATAAAGGATCATCCATGTTGATGACAATTTCATTGATGCTTCTGTATCCTCTCTTCTTCCTCCCAAAACCTTCCTGCTGCACAACTTTCTTTACCTGCAAAAGTCAATTATATTTTATTTATTTATTTTTATTTGTCAATTGCTTACAAGATAATAGGTATAAGTAAAAACATAGTTATGAATACATGGATACATATAAGAAAAATAAAAAATATATAAAAGAAACAATAGGACAGGGACGGTAGGCACGTTGGTGCGCTTATGCACGCCCCCTACAGACCTCTTAGGAAAGGGGTGAGGTCAATAGTAGACAGTATAAGGTTATAGTTTTTGGGGTTTGGGGAAGAAACCACAGAGTCAGGTAGAGTATTCCAGACATTGACCACTCTGTTGCTGAAGTCGTATTTCCTGCAATCAAGTTTGGTGTGATTAACCTTGAGTTTGTATCTATTGTTTGCTCTAGTGTTGTTATGGTTGAAGCTGAAGTATTCATTGACAGGTAGGACATTGCAATGTATGATTTTATATATTATACTTAGATCAGACCGAAGGTGGTGTACTTCTAGGTTTTCTAGGTCTAGAATTTTGAGTCTGGTGGCATAAGGTATTCTGCAACGAGTAGAGGAGTGGAGAACTCTTCTTGTGAAATATTTCTGGACTTTCTCAACTGTGTTAATATCAGATACGTAATGTGGGTTCCAGACTGATGAGCTCTATTCGAGTATTAGTCTAGCAAATGTTTTGTATGCTCTAGTTATTAGTGTAATATTACCAGAGAAAAAGCTACAAAAGATTAGGTTGACAAGTCTTAATGCCTTTTTGGATATGTAGTTACAGTGGGCTCTAGCATTTCATAGAGATGAGTACCCAAGCACAGAGTTTGGATTCAACAAGGTCTTGATGATATATGGAATGAGTACTCCAAGATCCTTGACAGAGTTTGGATCATCAACAAGGTCTTGACTTTCTATATATATATATATATATATTGCCAATATGTAGGACAGAGCATTTATTTGTTGAGATTTGAAGTTGCCATTTGTTTGACCATTCTGATACATAGTCAAAGGTCTTTTGAAGGGTATTTGTGAGATGGTTTTTCATCCTGTTAAAAGAACTTAAGCATTTTTGTTCAACACACCCCCCCCCAACCTTATTTTACAATTGGAAGTGCAGGAGGAAGCATCCAAAAGAAGATGCAATTTTATTTTTGGTACATAGTATGGCCCTATTCAGATGAAGTCAAGAGGGCACAAAGAGAGGGTTAAAACCTTGGTTCCGAGATACCATATGCTACAAGCTGCTCTCTTCCCCACTCCCTGAATTATTTTACTATCTTACTAAAATTCAGTAATTATGGTAGTTGGTGGCTTTTTTTCTTCCTATATACATTAAACTAAATAACTTGTTCAGGGTGGGGTATTTATTTATCTAATTTGTATAGCCTCACATCTCACAAAAACTGACTCTGGGAGGCATATCACAATCTGGATAGGATATGGATTATTTTGGAGATTAAATATTTCTATTGACGCCACCAACTTTTGCAACTTTTCCCATCTTAGTTTTATGTCACAGACAATCTGATTTTACATCACAAGCAAGCTAGGGGCTACAACATGATTTTTTGGCCAAAGTTGTTTATGCTTCCCAGAAAAAGAAAATCAAATGATCTTGTATGCAAATATTCTCATGGTTATCTTTGAAGATAACTGAAAGAAATAACATTCAGATATGATTTGCAGTTTTTCCTTACCAGTTGTCCCTATTTCCCTTTATAGCTGTTTTTCCTTAAATATCTAAATACACAACAGTAAATTGAAAAGTGCCACAATATTCTGAATGCAATCTGTAATTGTCAAAATAAATACCAGAATCCTCAGTGAGCCATTTTTGGTTCATCTGTGCCTGACAAAACTGCCAGAGGAATGAACTTTTAATGAAGGATTCCATCAAAATAGAAAATTCATATTGGGAAACAAAACATATTAATATTATATCATGTATTCTGTCCAAAATAAAATGATGTTATCAACCAATGAATGGGACGTAGCTTGACTATTGATTTGTGCTATTTGTTGGATTGGTTTAATTAACTCATATGAATTCATACATCCAAGAATTCTGGAAACTGTATATGTTTATAGTAGGTATCCCACTCAAAACTATGGGATGATATCTAATGGAATCAATAAATTACTTATATTTAGTAGGTTCACAGGCTCCTTCCAATAAAATTTGTCCAAAGTTTCTTGGCATTAAAAGAAACTTGCTATATATCAAGGAAGTCTGATTCAGATGGATGCCATAGTCAAGGAACTTGGGCTTTATTGATAACAAATGATTCTAACTATCATTTTGGGAATCTCATACTGAGGTATCATAAAAGTTATGAAATAAGTTCAGAGAATCTGATCATATCTCCTCCTAAACCTTGTTTCACAAAAAAATGTTGTGAAGTTCTACTTGTTATTAAAAATGCTAAGAGAGCAGATGAGCTGAAATCTGATTAGTTCAAAATCAAGGAAACACATTTTACTGCTAAGTACGCAATTATTTTAAGCTAGTTCTCCTGAATATTGACCAACACACTACCTAGTACAGCAGGCTTTCATAGTCACCAAAATGTAAAAAAGGTTGGTTAAGAAATCTTTAGGAAAAAGCACAACGTAACAATAACGAACAGCATAATTCTAAGATCAAAATGCATTAGAGTCCTTATCCATACTTGTTTCTATAGGCACTTGTGTCCCACATTTTCATCTGTCATTATGTTCAAGCTAGAAGTGGACTGCCAACAGATCTCCTTTAAGTTCAGTTCAAATACAGTCAAAGAATGGTGGAAATTTTGAGCAGGAAGAACAGTGGCAATGGCTGTAACTTTCAAGTACAAATAAGAACAATTCAACTGCTAGAATTTACTTGTTCAGGAGCCAAATTCAATGACAAGGATAATGTGAACTGGAATGTACAGAGAAAATGAAATACAAAAGCTTTGTTTTTCTTCTCATATATAGGGATATCTAATTATGAAATCTACAAAGCTACAGCTAGTGAGAGCAGATAGCATACACAAATGCTTTTTAAAGCTTATAATTGAACAATAGAATACTACCATTACTGAGCTAGAAGGATTCAGAAAAGGATTAAAGAGTTATCACTGAAAATTTCGTGATGAGAATGAGAAAGATACAAAGAGGAAATGAAAATGTAACTGCTGGAAACAAGCCAATTGTGAATGGCTTTAAAACCAAGCTGTAGCATCTTACAAAGAGTGAGCAATATGTGATGAGGCTGACACTCATCACTTGGTGTCCTAAAATATGAGTTCACTTATTTTGCAAGCCAATCCTAAAATGCAACACTGTAGGTATTAGGGCAAATGAAGAGGCAGTATTGTACAGTGTGCAGCACAATTTGATTAGGAAACTTTGAGCTGATTTGAGTTAGGGTATGTTTTTCAATCTGAGCACCTCTACAATATACACTGCTCAAAAAAATAAAGGGAACACTTAAACAACACAATGTAACTCCAAGTCAATCACACTTCTGTGAAATCAAACTGTCCACTTAGGTAGCAACACTGATTGACAATCAATTTCACATGCTGTTGTGCAAATGGAATAGACAACAGGTGGAAAGCATAGGCAGTTAGCAAGACATCCCCAATAAAGGAGTGGTTCTGCAGGTGGTGACCACAGACGACTTCTCAGGTCCTGTGCTTTCTGGCTGTTGGTTTGGTCACTTTTGAATGCTGGCGGTGCTTTCACTCTAGTGGTAGCATGAGACGGAGTCTACAACCCACACAAGTGGCTCAGGTAGTGCAGCTCATCCAGGATGGCACATCAATGTGAGCTGTGGCAAGAAGGTTTGCTGTGTCTGTCAGCATAGTGTCCAGAGCATGGAGGCGCTACCAGGAGACAGGCCAGTACATCAGGAGATGTGGAGGAGGCCATAGGAGGGCAACAACCCAGCATCAGGACCGCTACCTCCGCCTTTGTACAAGGATGGACAGGAGGAGCACTGCCAGAGCCCTGCAAAATGACCTCCAGCAGGCCACAAATGTGCATGTGGCTGCTCAAATGATCAGAAACAGACTCCATGAGGGTGATATGAGGGCCCGACGTCCACAGGTTGGGGTTGTGCTTACAGCCCAACACTGTGCAGGACGTTTGGTATTTGCCAGAGAACACCAAGATTGGCAAATTCGCCACTGGCGCCCTGTGCTCTTCACAAATGAAAGCAGGTTCACACTGAGCACATGTGACAGACGTGACAGGGTCTGGAGACGCCGTGGAGAACATTCTGCTGCCTGCAACATCCTCCAGCATGACTGGTTTGGCAGTGGGTCAGTAATGGTGTGGGGTGGCATTTCTTTAGGGGGTCGCACAGCCCTCCATGTGCTCGCCAGAGGTAGCCTGACTGCCATTAGGTACCGAGATGAGTTCCTCAGACCAGCTGGTGCGGTTCGCCCTGGGTTCCTCCTAATGCATGACAATGCTAGACCTCGTGTGGCTGGAGTGTGTCAGCAGTTCCTGCAAGACGAAGGCATTGATGCTATGGACTGGCCCGCCCGTTCCCCAGACCTGAATCCAATTGAGCACATCTGGGACATCATGTCTCGCTCCATCCACCAATGCCACATTGCACCACAGACTGTCCAGGAGTTGGGGGATGCTTTAGTCAAAGTGTGGGAGGAGATCCCTCAGGAGACCATCTGCCACCTCATCAGGAGCATGCCCAGGCATTGTAGGGAGGTCATACAGGCACATGGAGGCCACACACACTACTGAGCCTCATTTTGACTTGTTTTAAGGACATTACATCAAAGTTGGATCAGCCTGTAGTGTTTTTTTCCACTTTAATTTAGAGTGTAACTCCAAATCCAGACCTCCATGGGTTGCTCAATTTGATTTCCATTGATAATTTTTGTGTGATTTTGTTGTCAGCACATTCAACTATGTAATGAACAAAGTATTTAATAAGAATATTTCATTCATTCAGATCTAGGATGTCTTATTTTTGTGTTCCCTTTATTTATTTTTGAGCAGTGTAGCATGGGCTAGTGGTGGGATTCAAAAAAATTTACTACCAGTTGTGTGGGCATGGCTTGGTGGGCGTGGCTTGGTGGCGTGGCAGGGGAAGGATACTGCAAAATCTCCATTCCCTTCCCACCTCACTAACCTGCTTTCCAGCTCTGTTCTCCTGTGCAAGGCAACGAAAGAAGACCCAGCCAATCAGCTGGGACTCAGAAGACAGAGAATAGATGTGGGTGGGGCCAGTCAGAGGTGGTATTTGCCGGTTCTCTGAACTACTCAAAATTTCTGCTACCAGTTCTCCAGAACTGGTCAGAACCTGCTGACTACCACCTCTGGCATGGGCAAATAAATATCTAGCATGCTTTATGAGGGTCAGTATGGTATAATGGTTAAAGACACTGGGCTAGAAATTAGGATATTTCAAGTTTTAGTTCCGCCTTAGAAAAAACAAAACAAAACAACTAACTAAGTAACTTTGGGCCAGTTCCTCTCTCTCAGCCTTAGAAAGAAGGGAATGGCACTTCCAAAAATATTGCCAAGGACTTTGGGTTTGTCACATATTGACAGTATATGGACTTTTTTGACCAGGAGTCAAAATGACTCAAAGGCACAAAACAAAACAAAACCTCTATCTAGTATAATTTCATTCACTTCTTTATATTTCCTAATTTTAAAAAATGTTTTATCTCATTTTCCTCATTTATTTAATAGTATTTTCAATATTCAGAAGAAAACCTTCTCTAATTTATGCATTTTTGGAAATTATTTGTCATCATCTCCAATGTAATCAGTTTCCTACCTGCTTTTTCAAAGGTCTAAAGTTTTAAAAACATACAGTTGTTAGTGAATTAAAACAAAACCAAACTCTGTGATCCTTTCCAACTTGGGCTGTATTATTAGTAACTTCTCACGGTGTGCATTTGAGCATATCAGATGACAGGGAATCTAGAAAAATCTATACCAGGAAATCTAGAAAAAACAAGTCTTAAACTATGAAGACATCAAAAGGTTCACATCACTTGTTTTCCTTTTTTTAGAACTCTTGTTTCATTATTGTGAAAAGTCATTTAGGGATACATCGATCAAAAATATTCTTCATGGGAATTCCATGTCAGAGTGAAACCTACAGATGGCTCTATACTTTGCATATTTAATACAAAGTTTAAGATAAATGATAAATCAACAACTAAACATATAGGCATCTATGCAATCTGACACATTAAACAATAGTTTTATTTTTTATTAATAAAAGTGTGAACAAAAAGAACATTTTTTCAAGTGAAAAGAGATCATTCAATTGAAAATATGTTATGGGATTGTTTCTGTAGTTCCTTTCTTTTGTTTGAAATACACTAATCAGTATCTGCAATCTTAGTTGAACATGTTTCCCAGGAGTTAATATTCAGAAATCAGTTTAAATTTAGAGAGAAGTTATTGTATTGTACTAAAATGTCAGAGGTCACTTTTGCTATATGTTTGTTTTTGTCACTTTTTAATTTACCCTGTTATTTATTTCCTCATCTTCCCTTTATGTTAATTTATATTTTAATGTTTGTTTTGAAATGTAATAAATATTTATTTTTAAAAAAGGAATTGGTGACTGTGCACTGCTAGCAATTTCCTTGGTAGCACTTATACAAAACCCCTGAATTGTTTTTCCAATTGCACAGATATATATCTGATAGTTTTCACTTTAATCCTTTTAATAAATGATAGAGCTATAGCCATGACATAAGTGGGAATATCTTACCACTCATCGTATATGCCTTCAGTTTCAGGAAATTCATCAAGGAGTATGGTTATATTGGGCTTTAAAATACATATTGTAGTAACTTAAAGAAGGCCTTTTGTTATTCTGAGAACTTTTTTAATAGCCCAGGACAAGTTGTTAATGTTTCATTGGAGAGGAATAATGGCAGGAGAACATGACCTTATATCTACCAATCTTTTCTCTCTCTTCTTTTCAGACTGTGATGCCCATTAAAAGGTAACACACTTGGAAACACAGCTGTGAATTACTTTTTATCCATTTTATCAGAAGGAAGCAAGAAAAGTGGATCTGCCAAAGTATCCTTAATTGAATAACAGAATAACAGAGTTGAAAGGGACTGTGGAGGTCTTCTAATCCAACCTTCTGTTCAAGCAGAAAACCCTGTAATATTTCAGACAAATGGTTGTCCAATCCCTTCATAAAAACCTCCAGTGTTGGAGCACCCACAACTTTTTGCCTCTCTTTAGGAACATCAATAAAGTGGCTGATTGGAATATATTTTTGCTGCTTCACTAGGTCCTATAGGGAACTTTATGCAACAAAGTTTGCAACAAGCCACAATGGTGTCAGAACAAGTGCAACATAATAATCATTGCACGCAAAAAAAACCACACAATTTTGCAATAATGTCATGATATCTCATGTAAGAGTAAGATACAATATTTGCATGATGGTGTCATGATCTTCATGCGTGGTCATTTTTTTCATTTGCCACACTCAGCAGACACTCAAGGCACTGAGGCTAATGCTTTGTCTGAAAGAAGCTAAGCTATGAAACATTATTCCAAGGATATCAAATGAGTGATGACAATAAAGAGGCATCCTATTACATTCCAATATGAATTTAGTAGGGTCATCAGATCTGGCCAAGAAAGGATATCAGTTTCTCCCAAACCTCAATACTCAACTCAGCTTCTGCTATTAAACAATTGAAGCAAAATATTTCCAATGATGAAGAATCATTTTTAAACAATATTTTGCAGGAGGGCTAGATATATGCAGGGACAAAATGTTATGCACATGTGTTTTATTCTTATTCACCTTCATCTGCATCCTGTATTCACTGGGTGTCACTACTCTTTTTACTAGAGACTTCACACATGGAGGAATAAATGGAATTATGTGACAAGAGCCTGTCTTAAGACTACGTATCCATGTGAAAACAGTTTGGAATATTTATAAATGAGATGAGGATTAATAATCAATTCAAGGGAAAAGTATACCCAATTTTACAGCTATAAGCATAACATCATGTAAATGGAGGGAAAAACATTATAAGTAAAACAAGAGACAAAATATCTACGGCTATTGAAGATCATTGTTTATTTAGTCTATTTAGTTTATTCAGTGGGAACCTTCCTTTTCAAATCATTTTTGAACATTTCAATGTTGTTTTGCTTTTCTTCTTTGAATGAAATTAAATAATAATAAGATATAATCTTACAAGCACTAGACAAGAGCTGAACCAGATTAAACCAATGGTGGTGAAGTTGAGGGAGGGGTTGTTACCCCTTTGGCTTGCATTTTTCCCTGGATGAACACCTTTCCTGTGCTTGTATAAAACCAGTTATTTACCCTCATCAAAACTGTATTTCTAATCAGTTCTAACAGTTAGGAAATGTATTACAGCAGCAATGTACAACCGTTCCGGCGGGGGCACGCACAAGTAGAACGGCAACATGCAGATAACAGTTTAACAGATAATCAGAGCTGTAAGGGACCTCGTAGGTCATCTAGTCCAACCCCCCACCCAAGTGGGAGACCGTATATCATTTCTGACAAATGGCAGTCCAATCTCTTCTTGAAAGTCTCAAGTGATGACACTCCCACAATTTCCATTGGTTGATTGTTCTCACTGTCCTTCTTTCCAGGTTAAATCTCTCCTTGTTCAGTTTCCATCCATTATTCCTTGTCTGGCCTTCGGGTGCTTTAGAAAATAGCTTCACCCCTTCCTCTCTGTGGCAGCCCCTCATATATTGGAAGGCTGCTTTCATGTCTTCCCTGGTCTTTCTCTTCACTAGACTAGCCATGCCCAGTTCCTGCAACAGTTCGTTGTATGTTTTAGCCTCCAGTCCCCTAATCATCCTGGTTGCTCTTCTCTGTACTTTTTCTAGAGTCTCAACATCTTTTTTATAGTGTGGTGACCAAAACTGGATGCAGTGCTTGAGGTGTGGTTGCCCACTGCTAACCTGAATGATAGACCCACAGTATAAGGCAACTCAAAAAGCAATCATTTGAATAATTCTGTCAAGAATCAAAGATAGTTCTGTAATAAGTCATCATGAGTGCTTCACCAAATGAATCCTTTTGAATGCACTGCTTTTACTCTGGAGATAGGGAAATGCAGTTTCCTACTTTGTGCCAGTAAAAATATATATCAATTTCAAGCAATGAGATATATCAATTTCAGGCAATGTGGTAGACATGCAGAGAACAGTTTTTCCTCAATGATACATCTATTTTTAATTTTATTTTGCTTAATGATTTTAGCATAAGAAATTCTGGTTTTATGGTTTGCTTTGTGCCAGTTTTTTAATGTCAACTTTCTTTGATGAAGATCTAGTATGATTGTTAACTACCTTTATTTCCTCAATTATAACATTTTTTAAAAAGGAGAAAAATGTACATTAAAAAATGCTATAATTAAGACTATATTTGAAATAATGTTATAATATTTCGTCATCACAAGTGATACATTTAGCTCAATATCGAGTCGAGGAACCTATGATTCTTCAGGAATTAGAAATAAGAGCCACCAGTTTTCTGACTAAAGTTTCAGAATCTATAAGAAAGAGATTTGACAAGAAAAAATTCTATATGCAAAGCTTTTAATACAGATGCCCAAAGTTCATGTTTGCTCAATAAAAATTTTGCAAATGAGTTTTTTTTTTCAGATCCATCCTTTATATTTTTAGGGTCATACCTGAAACAATATAAAACTAAAACTATAATATATTCCTTTCTCTTATGTAACTAATAAACCTCTATATTTATAATCCTCTAACCTAGCCTGCTAATAATGGCATCCCTCTGCCCATATTTAGAACCCTTGCATGACTAAATTACTAGCAAGTTTCTCATTGGTTCTTCATTAGGGGGAAAAAAGTCCACATAGTTCTAAAGATGGCCTTGTGATTGGAAAACATCAACAGGAAAAATGACCCTTGGGTACTGAGTTTTAATATACTTCTACTTAAGCATAGTGCATAAAATAACAGGATGTTAATAAACCAGCAAGACAGCAGGGCGGAACAAATTAACAAATTCATCAGTTGAGGACATGACTATTCCCAAAGGAAGAAGGGGAAAGGGTCATAATATTGTAAACTGAAAACATGCTGTGCATTCCAATGGAAGGCTTTTTTTTTTTTTGCATTTTAATAGAACTCAGTTAACAAAATTCATGAGCTTATAGTAAACAGATTTTTAACACACTACACTAGTGTGAGGCTGCCTATATTCAGTCAACTAAGGATGCTTTTTTTTCAAGGATTATAAAACTGGGCTTCTTTATCTAGATACCTCATTCAAAAATGAGATTTTTATCACAAGTCTATCATAATGGTATGTATAAAATGCATCTTCTCCTATCCTCTTAGAGCAGAGAGAGATGAAGTTGTTAGATTGTATATCATGTCCCATTGTACAGGGTTTTCTATGACTTCCATGGGGAAAAAAGTAGGAAATTCCTCTTTCACACAGTATATATATATCCTGTACAGTATTTCAGTTACATTATGCCACCATGAGACATTCACCCTGTGGCTAGTTTCATCATATTTGTGGCTTTATTGCCATTTTTAATGTTCGCGCTGTTTTAATCATAAGATTAAAATTATAAAATGTACTCTCCCTTTTGATGAACACATTCATTTCCTGATCTCTTTCAGTGCATCCACGGCCAGGAAATACACAAAAATTTAATTGGATCTGACCCAGCATGTATAGCTAGTTAGATTTAATCTAAGGCTTTCATTTTGTACTCTCCATTTTGTTTAACACATCTCTTTATAGAGCAAATGTAAGACACATGTTCAAGTCTTCTTGACTTATTTAGTTATTAAAATTGAATTTCAATCTTCTTAACAAAAAGTTGATAATAGTCATGTACCGAATTACGGGAAAATTCTTATTCTCAAACTATGTTAACATTTGGATTCTTGTGTACCCAAACAAATAGTCAGTAATCATATGAAAAGTGAACTTGCACTAATAAATCATAAACTAATTTCATCTATCATATAAGACTGGAGAAATTGATGTTCATCCTTCCAAGGTCGGTAAAATGAGGACCCAGATTGTTGGGGGCAACATGCTGAGTCTAAACTGCTTCGAGAGTTCTGTAAGGCACTATAAAGCAGTATATAAGTCTAAGTGCTATTGCTATTGCTAGAGCTATTCCTTATGGAATCTGACACTGTCCATGGCATTTTATTACTTCAACATTCTCTCATCTTCTGCAGCATTCTCCTTTATGCTGCATATATTTCTATTCATTATTGCCAATGACAATCACAACTTTTTAAACCAGGTGCCTAGTAGAAATGTGGGGTGCCCACTCCCAGCATTTCTATATTGAATAGAATTAACCAAGCAATAATTCACCTCTTCTTAAAGGCATCACATTAAGATATCATAATTGGAGAAAGAACATTGAACAATTTTAACCATGTATACAGGCATTGACGGCCTAATCATTTTTATATTCCTTCTCTCCTTCCTGTTAATTTTCAAGCTTGTCAAAAACCTGTAAATGTTTCAGCCCTAATTTTCTGCACTTAACAGTACAATCCGTTCTGATGGTTTTTGAGAGGCTCTGAAGAGCCAGTTAGTATGTAAAAGTCAATACTGTATAAAGATGGGACTACAGAGGAGAAGCAAAAGTAACACAATGAAACATAATTAATTGGCTGTTGCATTTAATGGTAAGCTAATAATATTTGCCATTATTGCCATCACGATAGAATGACATAAATAAAGGCAACTGAATACCAAAAGAAAGAAGCTTAGTAATGTCACATGACATTCCAACATTATTTTCTCCAAAGATAATATGAGTGTTCCGGGCTTCTGCCCAAACCCGCAGACATATTTGATTACTTACGGGTGTGCATTTTTGCCAGATGAGAAAATGTATACAGAAAGGGACTGAAATAAACATACAGTCCAGCAAATGAACAAAACTAAAATAGATATGTTTGCCAGTCTCTAGGGGAACTAGGCTGGTGATGTGCTCTACCTTGCAAATGACCATCTCCCTTTAGATGGGCTGCTAATGCACGCACTAAAGATAATGCTTGATAAGTTGCATTTTATCTGTACTGAAATTATACTCATTATTTTGAATTTCCTCATAACTGTATATAGAGATGAATAAGCATCCCTAAGTTTGATGCCGTTTGATATCTTGTTTTTGAGGGAAATACTTCCTCCTTCCTTGGTCATGCCAAGGGGAACTGAGGCACATCAGTGGAATGCTTTTAAAAAATCTTAAATGTATCCCTTTTACCACTCCAATTTCTCAGGCTCCTCTCATCTCTTCCTATTTCATCCGTACATGATTTCTTCCACTTCACTGTCCTCTAATAGCCCATATTTCCTCTTGAAATACACTCTGAATAATAGCATGTTGTCCTCTAAGCATCAATATGAAATATCTCTAGATGTTGCAGTATTACATCCTTCACTGCAAATCAACCAAACCCTTTTCCATGATTTTCCTGGGTCTGCTATATTTAACTCCCACATAATGAGTGTGTTTCAATCCACATACCTTTCTGAAATGTTTCTCAGCAAAGTCAACAATAACTTGGGAGAAAACATGTCAAGCATATTGTTTAGAGTGAAAGATATTTCCAGTTCATCCTGGCTAGTTTAAAAAAGTCTATTCTTATGGCCTAGCAATAAATACCTAATATGTGATGGTGGCTGTGCTACTACCAGGAATCCACTCATTATATCCATAAAAAGGAATAAGAGACTGTTAAGGCAAAGAAATTTAAGGCACAAGATAAGGGAAAGAATAGGTAATATAATTAAAATTAGTTTACACTTATATCATTCAGTATATCTTTTCACATCTTTCTATCTTTATAAAACATTGTCACCTATCTACCATGTTTATATGCACATTCATCTACGGTCTTCTGTTCTGATTAACTAATCACCTCTTTCTTCTTGAGGGACTTCTCGGTTCTGTCCAGGCACTGCCTTCTAATTCCTCATCTATTTATTTTAAAATTCAATCTCCATTCCTTCTACTTATAGGACCAAGCTACCAAAAACATATTTCTTTCCTGGCAGTCGTTCAATTCAATTCCCATTCATTCCTGAGCGATCTCTTCTTGTTTTCCCATTCCCACTGCATTCAGCTGACTTATTCTCCTGATACCCAAAGCTCTCACTTTCAACTAATAATGTGAACAGAAATGTACTCTCTCACAGCCATTTTCACATCTTCCGGCACACGTTCATTTCTCAGAACAGACAACATACTGCCCACTATCTTTTATCAGTAATTGCAGGTCATGAAATGTCTCAATTCCCATCTTCAGTAAACATTCTGCCAAATGTACAGTGATTCAGCTACTGACTCGTTTTTTGTTTTTTGCATTTATGTTAGTCAGTTTTACCTGTTGAACATAAGTAAGTATCTTGGCTTCAAAAGTCTTCTCTTTATTGCATTATACAATAAAGCAGGATAGATAAATCCCTCTAATATTTGCTGCAAATCATGCAGGTTTTCAGCCAACAGTATAGCATCACCATAAAGGTAAAAGTAAAGGTTCCCCTGTACATGCATGCTAGTCGTTCCCGGCTCTAGAGACGGTGCTCATCTTCATTTCTAAGCCGAAGAGCCAGCACTGTCTGATGATGATTCCATGGTCATGTGGCCAGCATGACTAAATGCTGAAGGCACACAGAATGTTGTTACCTTCTCACCAAGGTGGTCCTTATTTTTCTACTTGCATTTTTACATGATTTCAAACTGCTAGGTTGGCAGAAGCTGGGACAAGTAACGGGAGCTCACTCCATTATGCAGCACCAGGGATTTGAACCGCTGAACTGCCAACCTTTCTGATCGACAAGCTCAGCGTCTTAGCCGCTGAGCCACCACATCCCCCAGCATCACCATACAAATCTTTAAAATACTTCTTGCAGTGTTTCTTAATATCAATTTCATCTTGCTCATTTTCATTTTATGATATGCATTTTCCCATCCACAGCCCCTTCCAGTTAATCATTCCACTAACCATCTTTTTTAATATTTCCTATTAGAATAGCCCCCTTCCCTCCCATGAACGGAACTCTGTATTGTGATTCTTTTCAATGTATCCCAAGCAGCTTTCACATTCTATTTTTCTACTTCCATTTCCTATTTATTCTGTTGGGAGATAAAACTAATTTTAGTACAGTTTTATAACAACTCTGCTTTCTTCAATCATTTTTCTTTCACATTTTTCCTTTCCTTCCATGACAGCTTTCCATTCTTGGGATTAAATATACTAAATTCAAAATCCTCACCATCCTTGCATTCTTTCTTCATTCTCTCGAGTTTTCATTTTACACGATCAACACAGTAATACTTTGGTATTTGCCACATTTACATAGAAATTGATTTATGCTTGAATATCATATTCCAAAGAACAGACTACGCAATCTTCAGTCAAAATTCTGATTTATTCTTGGGTTTCTGGATGACCCAATCACATTTTTGTATCTTCTTATATCTTCACATCCCCCATATCACCTTTCAAAATGCATGTTACATCTTCAGTTTCCTGCATGCATTTATCACTCCACTTTACAAGATAAAATGAACCTTATTTAAATCTATTATATCCTATCTCTTTTCTTAATTCCACAGATGTACAGCCTATCTATTGTTCTTTTATTTGATTAATTAATGGAAGTACTTTACCATTTCCAAGTTACAATATTCCATACACTGTGGGCATTACAAGATTGGCCTAATTGTGCTGATCTTTGCTATCCAAACTAATGGTGGCTTCCATATAATGCTTTTTAATGAAATTGAGAAGGCATTCAGTAAATTACCAATTTTAATCACATGTACTATTCTTTATTGATAATAAGGGCTGTACCAGTCTGTTTTAGCTAGTATGTCATAAGTCATGAATACAACCCAAGCCCTGTTGTACCCCAGATCTGATTATACTATTCCAGTGGTTCTCAACCTGTAGTCCATGAACCCTTGGGAGGGCCCAGTCAACACAGGGGATCTTCAATGGCTTGAAGAAATGTTAAGATTTAAATCTTGAGTCAAGTCTTGGGGGTCCGTGGCCATGCTATGGCCCAAAAAGGTATTTGAAGGTGATCTGTGATGAAAAAAGATTGAAAACCATTATACTATTCTATACAAACCAGGACCCAAGACCCATAAACTGAAATCAAGAAAAATAAGAGGACAGATTTGGGATTTACAAAAAGAACAGGAAATATTGAGAGAGAAAGTTGAAGGGAAGGTTTTTTTAAAAAAAATTCACCTATCTAAAAATTGTCCTGGTTAAGCATTCCACAAACTGAACAACTGCTTCTGGAAATTGCAAGCAATTCTTGCTAAATGGAACAGCTTTTTCTACTCAGAATAAGCAGTTGGAAGGACTTTGGAGGTCTCCTAGTCCAATTCCTGCACAAGTAGGAGACCTTATACCATTCTGGACAAATAGCTGCCCCAATTTCTTCTTTAAAACTTCCAGTGATGAAGCACCCACAATTTCTGAAGGCAAGCCATTCCACTGGTTAATTTTTCTTACTGTTAGGAAATTTCTCCTTAATTCTAGGTTGCTTCTCTCCCTGACTAGTTTCCATCCGTTGTTTCTTATCTTGCCTTCTGATGCTCTGGAAAATAGGTTGACTCCTCTTCCTCGTTACAGCCCCCGAAAGATTGGAATCATATTACTCCTAAGTCCTCCTTTTCACAAGCCTAGACAAACCTAATTCCTGCAGCCATTCTTTCATATGTTTTAGCTCCCTCTGGAGAAGCAATCTGTACCCTGAGAAGCAAAGGGGGGGAAATGTCCAAAGAGTTTTTGCTTGTCATTCTCATGGAAAGAACAATAAATTCTGTGTTAGTTTTGATTTCAAAATTAGGCCACACATTTTTCTAAAAATAATTTATTTACAGGCTTTTCAGTCTTGATCCTATTTCCTTTTCCCATTTGTCCTTTGGATTTTTGTGCATCCTGTCATTTCCTTTTTTTAAAAATCAGAAGATACACTTAGAACTTACCGGTAGTTGTTATTCTAGGATTAGAAATTGAATTCGAAATGGTACTTAACCCAATAGTAAATATTTAAATAATAGTATTTCAGCAAAAATAGGTTGTAATAGTATATTTTTGAAATTCACCAATTCTGTTTTTTTTAAACATGTACTGTTGTACTAGTTTTCAATTGATTCTTTACAAATATCGTTACCATTCACAACCAAACACCCTGATTGTGCATGCAGAAAATATGAATGTTCTCTGAATGTAGAGTAATGTTTCCCTTCTTCCTTTTTGTTTCACTTCAGGGCTTTCATGTCACAGAAACAATGAAGAATTCATTTAATAAAAAAATCAAATTCAAAGCGATGAGAAAAAGTGACCCCAGGAGGTGTAGTTCTAGCATTAAGTTCCTGGCTTGAGATTTAAAAGATTTGTTCAATAATGTTGTTCCTTCCAGATACAAAACGGGATCAATTTCCTCAAACCTGGGGAAAAAGCAATTGTGTGTTGCCTGCAGTGTTAGGCCCAATACATTAAAAAAAGATTTGTGAAAAAGTGACTGAGGGGAGACATTAATATAGTTTTAGGCAAAATTAGTGGGTTTTCTCTGAACTGCTTTAAAGATCCTCGGTCTTAAATTGACAAGATATTTGCACTTCCCATTGTGGAATGTAAATGTAGATGTAAATCAAGAAGCTGGAAGAACTACGCCACCTTTGGTCTGACCTAAGCGTAGTACATAAAATTATCTGCTACAATGTCCTACATGTCAATGACTACTTGACCTTCAACCACAACAATACATGATTTAAGGTAAACCGCTCCAAACTCAATTGCAGAAAATACGACTTTAGCAACAGAGTTGTCAATGCCTGGAATGCACTACCCGACTCTGTGGTTTCTTCTCCAATCCCCCAAAATTTTAACCTTAGACTGTCTACTGTTGACCTCACCCCATTCCTAAGAGGCATGCATAAGCACACCACTATGCCTACCATCCCTGTCTTAATGTCTCCTTTTATTCGTACCCATTTCATGTAATCATAATCATGTTCTAATTATATCTGGTATCTAATACATGCTTGACAAGTAAATAAAATAAATAAAATGTGGAATACAGCATTAAAGGAACACTAGCTTAGAAGTGACACTGCTTTTAGTCCTCAGATTGCTTTTCCCTCAGCTGGTCTAAATAACAGTCTAGCTAACATAGTATCTGCCTTTTGAAACAGCAGAGGAAGAAACAACAGCAAATCCACCCCTCATTAATGTTTTAATGTAACCACCCATAGTCCCTTTTCAGGTGGACTTAAAGACTTTGTGCCAATATCAGGTTTCATCTGTGCCAAAGAAAGCCCTGCGTGAAAGGTACCCAAGATAATTAAATCTCTACAAAATTAAATGTTTTTAGATAGTTACTCTAGCCAAGTATTGATTATGATGGTTGTATCTGTGACCTGTTTCAGCATTTTTGTTAGGAATATGAGTCACCTAACAGCTATTTGGGTTAGAAATATATAAACCAGGATAAACATTTTAAAACTGTATCTTTAGGAAAATGCAAAACTGTAATTAGGTGTGGTTTCTCAAACGGCCATAAGATGGAGCCAGAAACCTGGTTTGTCTTGGCCTTAGTCTCAGAAGAGAATGTGAGTGTATCTCAGTTTCCTTCTGTTGGAAAGTATTGCGGTTCCTCCATTTTTCCTAATTGACTGATATATCTGGATTTAATGTAAGTCTGTTGCTGAACTGTTTTTTTGACACTGGACTTTGATATTTGGATGATCCCTGGATTGAAAAACTGACTGATTTACCTGTGAATGACTTTGGACTGCCTATTCTGAACTTTGCTTAAACCTTTCTGGAAGTAAAAACCTACATGTATCTGTGTTCTGTACATGTGTTATTCAAACACTACTCTCAAATACGTCTCCCTGTATGCACTCATTCTCCTAACGGGGAATTACCTCAACAATTTTGAGGATAAGTCACCCAACCAAAGGGCCAAACAGGAATTGCTCTGTGCCTGGACTAAATGACTTCACTGACCCAGTACTACCACAGGGAAATAGATTGTAACCTACCAATAAATAAGATAGCCCTCCAAAATTTTATCTGGTCTAAATGGGCTAATTGTGATTATGGAATTTGTCCAACAGATTTGGATAGACATCTCTATTTATTTATTTGTTTGTTTATATATTGTCTGTTCTCAGATGGGCAGCAAGACTTAAATGGAGGTTTCAATTCTTATTATTCCTACAATAATAATGACCTTCTGAGACAAATTGGGGTGAGAAAAAATGACTGAAAATTACACAGTTAGTTTTGGTCATTGAGGGTGGAGATCCACCCTTCCCCCCCCAATCTCAGGAAACACTTCAACCACTATATCACACTAGAGAATCTTGTGCAAGCTAACTTGAATACACAATATACAACAACATCAAACTGAATTTCAAAATGAGGATTGTGAGTATTGATAGGAAGATATTTTAAATGTTGAAAACATTGGAGAGATTGGTCTGTCACAAACTTTTAATTTAATGTACAGTGAAATTAACTAAAATATTAATACTGTATTGTATATAGTAGAATGAGGGAGAAAATACTGTACATTCTAAGCCTTTGGAGAGGAGGGAGAAATCCAGTTCGTCTTCTATATGTTACATGACCCACCTGTGAACTAGTTGTTCACACTGCTTTGAGACTGAAGACATCCAAGGGGCATGGCCATATTGGACAATACTTTGTTTTCTAAAGATTTCTTATTTAAATTGCTTATAAATACAATATGCTGTATTTAACTTCAAGAAGAAGAGAAAGAACTAGGAATTAAATACATGAATTGGACCCATACATTTAGGTCAGGACAACAAAACAGTAAATTCAGCTTAAGTACACAGCTCTTGTCATCCACTTCTTTCTTGCTTCAGCTTAATGTGCTAAACAGAAAACCAATCTCTCACTGCATCGAATGACAAAAGAGAGACTACACTTAATACTGAGCTTCATATTAATGCAAGCAAAACAAAACAAGTATTGAGAGGAATTAAGATCAGACCATTTGTCTTCTTCATCTTTATTCATTTCACAAGTATTTATTTCATGGCAAATTAATTTGAATTTGGCTATTTTAGGATTTAAGCTACAAATTGAATATACAACCCTATTTAAATATATTTTTTCCATTCATTGGGAGCTACTTTTTGAATATGAATAGTTGAAAAAATAATTAATCCAAAGCAGCCTTTGCTATCCAAAAATGCATTATGCTTTGGGAGAACAGCAGTATTCCATTGTCTGTAGAAGTACTCTTAATTTTTATTCTTTACATGTGGATTTTGCCCATTGGATGACTAAGCTAACAATCTTTAGTAGCAACATTTCCTGTATCTGGGTAAGTGCTTAGTATCATTTTTAGAAATGGAGGACACATCCCAGACAGATGAGTTAAAGATAATTCCCAAAGTTGCTAGGATCAAATTGCTCCTCAATGAGTGACTGAAGAGATGTCCACCAGATGAAGTCATGAGATCTTAAATACTTCCCTCAGACTCACAGAAGACATCTTCCTCACAGCTGGTGAAGTAACAGTAACTGAGCTCTCAAAAATTATGTGTGTATGTGGGGGGTGGAATCTATGAAAAATATTGAAGGATCTAAGTATGTTTAGCTTTAAGAAAGGTTTAAGAACATTTAACAAAACTTTTCAAATACCTGAAAGGATGTTATACAGAAGAAGATAAAAACCAGTTGCTTCTTATTCCAGAACGCAAGAAATACAATTATGTGTTTAAATTATAGGAAGGCAGATTTTGAATGAACTTTTTTGGAGAAAAATAAATAAAACAGCCTATCAATAAGACACAGAATTAATTACCCAGAGATGTGAGGGGCTTCCCTTCATTAGCTATGTTTAAGAGAAGGCTAGAAAACCTTGTTTCAATGATGCTTTCTTCACCAGCTGGAGATTTGCCTAATCTACTCTCCCCAACTTCTGTCAACAATTATTAGAAGAGTTAGACCATTCTATTCCAAGGGATATTGTAGATAAGTTAGCTCCCAATTTTTGGAACTCCTACCTAGCATGACTATAGAGTAAGAATTTGGAGAGTTAAAATCCCAAACTTAAGTTTCTGTGAAATAACTAAGATTTTCTTCAACTTTCTAGAAGAAACTATTCCGAACCTCATCAATCTCCATCTATGCAGTACCCAAAAACAAGAAAGGAAGAGGACTAGGCTTCAACAGGATTTGATTTTTGTCTTTGAGTATTGCATGAACCCAGACCAGAGGTGGTATTCAGCAGGTTCTGACCAGTTCTGGAGAACTGGTAGTGGAAATTTTGAGTAGTTCAGAGAACTGGCAGATACCACATCTGACTGAAGATTTTACAGTATCCTCCCCCTGCCATGCCCACCAAGCCATGCCCACAGAACTGGTAGTAAAAAAATAATAATAATCCCACCACTGAGCCAGATATTGTGTTTTGAAAATCATGGTTGATGACATGTTTATAAATGAAGCTTAGTGAGTTGCTGCATTGCAAGGGTGAAGGATCTAGCAAAGCCCTTTCAGTTGATGAATTTTCTGAGAATCCCTATACCTCACATCAGGCTCTGTGGAAAAATACATGGTGTTTTAGCAAGAAATTTGCCTCACAAAGCTTGAATCCATTTTATGGGCTACAGATGGACATGTCACGAAGAGCCATTAGAATAAACTTAAGAGAATCTTCCATGGGAGTATTGGGGATGGATGAGGAAAAATGACACTGAATAAGCAGCACTCCACCAGTAACAAAATTCTCTTAATTTCCATATGAAAGAATTGTGCTACCTCCTCATAATTAATGAGACAATGTAACACTATTTAATTTGATAAGAATGCTAACCATAGATGCTATTCCATCATATTAAGTAAGACTCTTTTTTTGGGCTATACAGGCCAATTAAGCTTCTCTGCTTCTAAATTTGCTTCCCCCTCTCTTATTTATTATTCATTTCAATTACTTTGCTGTTTAATTCTCCTTTTATGTGACTACCCCAGTGCATAATTTGAATTCTACACAGTACTGGATAAGTGTAAGATTTCCAACTTATCACTGTGAATTGGCGATACTTGTTGGATCTGTCACCTCACTAGCATTAAAAACAACAACAAGAACAACAACAACGACAACTGCAAGCCTGATAGACTTTAGAGGTCCTGGTTGTGTGCCCAACTTTGCAGCTTAAATGCATTAGGAAAGAAACTAAATTATTATTCAATATACTGAGAGTAAGTTTAATTTTCTCATTAACAATTGTTCACTCACAAGTCTATTGTTCTATTCCTCTCTGAGACTGCCCACAGGCTGGAAGCTTCCACTCCTATTTCAATTAATTACAGTTTAGAGCAGGGGTGTCAAACTCAAGGCCCGAGAGCCAGTTCTGGCCTGCGGGGTGCTTGGATCCAGGTTGCAGGGCTGGCCTGGAAACAGCAAAGGACCAGCCTGTAGTGCCTCTGCCAGCGAAAATGGAGCACCCTGTTTTTGCTGGCAGAGGGCTATCAAAACAAACTAAAAACAAAACAAAAGGAGAAATGTTTCCCCGTTTGCATTTGAGCATGCAAAAAAGGACGGCAAAGGAGAAAGGGAAAGAGGAAAGTCAAAGAAGAACAAGGAAAGATGGGAAGAGAGCAAGGAAGGAAAAATAAGGAAAGAGGGGAAGAAAGAAGAAAGGAGAATGAAAAGGGAAGAAAAAGGAAGGAAGGAAGGAAGGAAGGAAGGAAGGAAGGAAGGAAGGAAGGAAGGAAGGAAGGAAGGAAGGAAGGAAGGAAGGAAGGAAGGAAGGAAGGAAGGAGATTATAATGAGAATAAGGAAGAGTCTCAGGGAAGTCCTGTATTAGCACTTGGTGACCACAGGTCCCCCAACATGAGTCCTGTTTGCCATGGTCATGCCCACCCTCAACCACCCCACCATGGCCACACCCACCATGGTCACACACATCCCCCAACCCTTCCGAGGTCAAACACAACCCTGATGTGGCCCTCAATAACATCGAGTTTGACACCCCTGGTTTAGAGAGTCAGCTGAAGCTAAATCTATGGTATATCATATATGGCTAATGAAGACTAACCTTGTTCATAAATTGTGGCAGAAGTTGGTTTGTGTTTATTACTTGAAGCTAAGATTAAGCCTGGTTAATTTATAGAATAGCACCAGACTGCATAAATACTACTTATCTAGCTTCTATATTTGATGTTTTTATATGAAGTGAACCAAATTCAGTATTGATTCATGTAGAAGTTTTAATTTGGTTCATTTTTCATTTTATTTTAATAGATAGAGACATATCTAGTTCTACATGGAAATAAAATGGGGGGCACTTGGCTCAACAGGGGAATAGGTATCCTGTATTTGCTTAGTTTACTCCTTGGCCTTGTGTTTCCTGCTGAACAATGGCTTTTGTCAAGTTAAATTTCTGAATTAAAAGTCTTTTCTGTTTAATGAGAAGTACGTCAGCCATTCAATTAGTGACAAGGGAAATATATTGCATTGAAGTGGAGGGAGATGTATTTTCTTATTTGAAATACAGTTCTACTTTTGACTGAATCTAACTTCTAATTTTACAACACAAGTATAGTCATATATGAATATTTGGAAAAGAAAATCCGAATGGGAATCACACTTCAGACTTCTGTTTACTTGTGAGATCCTGGATGCTCATAGAGGGTGATCAAGTAAGGCAAGGGTGTTAAACACAAGGCCTGTGGGCCGGATTTGGCCCGTGATGTGGTCGGATATGACCTATGGGGCCATCCCAGAAAATGTAAGGGGCCGGCCCACATTGCTTCGGCCCTGTCCACCCAATGTGAAGAACTAATATTGGGCCAGTGTGACTTCAGCTTGGTCTACCCAGTGCGAAGAGGAAACATGCTAGCAGTTTGGGGAATGGCATCAAGCTGGCCACATCCACCCAGTTGGCCATACCCCCCCCAAGGTTAACCACAGCCCTGATGCGGCCCTCAGTAAAATGGAGTTTGACACCCCTGATGTAAGGTATTTCTGAGAAGACTAAAAATACAGATAGCAAGTATGATTTATAGTTTTAGCTCCATAGCCTGTAACTATGAGCATGAACATATTGAGTCCTTAAGCCTCGATATTTAAAAGTTGGGCAGGAATAACAGGTGCAATCCCACCATACACATACCTTTACCTGTACTTGTTTCACCTATCTGCATATCTCTTGCCCCTGCCTATGTATGAATTTTGTGAATGGATTCCTTCCGGATAATCTGGATCTTGAATGATCACTGTCTTTCAAAAAGATTCCTTATTGTATCTTATACCGTGGTGACAGATGTTGTTTTCCATGACAACATTATAAAACTCCTTTAAACATATTTACTACAGTTAACACTTGTGTGCTTGCAGTTACTTAATAGTGCAGAACAGAAGACTTCTCCATGGGTGCCTAGAGCAGAGCCATCTTAATCTGAAAAGTAAGTGATGAACTAATTTATTTGTGTGTTTTCCACACAGTCTATTTGCCAGGAAGCTGAGAGCTATTTTGAGAGAAATGTTGCCTTTCTTTTCCGAAGTCAGTTTTGAAATTTTGTGTGGCTTGAAAAAAATCTACATGCTATTACTTCAATTAGAATTACCAGTCTAGGGCTATAGAAATCCATCAGATGGTAGAAACAGGATGCAGATAAGTTGTTCTTTACTGTCATCTGGTGGTTACCTGCAGTTTTGCAACCCAGTTCTTCTGGACTTCAATAGTTCAGAACAGTGACAAAATGAAATGAAAGGCAAGAAGAACTGGATTATTGGAATTTTTAATTGGACTTTTGCTTTAATGCTCATAGACTGCTTAGCAGTTTGTTTAATTATTATCCCATGGATAGTTCAGTCTCCCCCTCTATTTTATTCTTGTTCAGATAGATAGATAGATAGATAGATAGATAGATAGATAGATAGATAGATAGATAGATAGATAGATAGATAGATAGATGATAGATGGATGGATGGATGGATGGATGGATGGATGGATGGATGGATGGATGGATGGATGGATGGATGGATGGATGGATGGATGGATAGATAGATAGATAGATAGATAGATAGATAGATAGATAGATTCAGAGCACCTGCCTATTATGTTATCGTTTTACTAGTATTTGAGCTTCCAGGTCTTTCAGGGGGAGATGGATAGTAATTTGTGGGAAATCAGCTTGATTTTACTAAATTATCCATAAGAAAGATGCTTCGCTTCTTTAATATTGGTCTTCTTTAAACAACCGCTGGAGAGCTCATTGTTACTAACATAATGAGCTCCCTATGGGCAGTTTGAAGGAGAGAATCAAACTGTGAAAGCATATATAAGTAATGCCAGAAATATTATTATTTGTGCAATCAATATTTATATTTAGTTAAAATCTGGAATTATATAAAATGAATGCGTTCAGAATATGCAGTCATTCTGCAACTGTTTTCTAGGAGAACAATATTTATCTAAATCATTTCATTTATAAGTAACTGCCTCAACAGAATGTTTCACAAATCTTTTTCCAACTTGGTCCCTTCTAAATTAGGGTGTTAGTATTACTACAATTTTCAGAATTCTCAGTCAGCAATATCAGCAACTATGCTGGCTGGGAAATTGGGGAATTGCAGTCTAACACATCTGGAAGGCACAAATGTCAAGGTGGCTGACTTAGAGAGCAGTTCTGGCCCAAATGGGCAGAATCAAATGAAATGTACTGTGTATTTGGCACTTAACCTATAATTCAGTATATTATAATCTGCTGGTTTCTAGCTGTGACTAATTTTGGAACACAGAGAGATTTAAAGACTCATCCTGCTCTGAAATGCTGCTTAAAGGGCAGATTTAGAGCTAGGTGAGAGCAGTTCATGAAAAATAGGAAGAAATGTGTGGCCACAGGGAATCCATGGTCAACAAGGGATGGAGAGAAGAATCTATATCAGGCAAACGCTCAAACATTCATAGTACAATTGCACAATTGCATGATAAAATAACCACTGCATTCCTGTTCCTCCCCTCTTCTCTTTTCTGTTTTTCATGTTTGGCTTTTGTTTGTGTTTTAAAAATAAATTGTGGCAGGAAAACTAATGCACAAGCTATATATCAGCTCTAAGGCTGATATATCCCTTTCCTCCATTTTAGGGGCATCTTAAGAGAAATTGTTGGGCTTCAAGTCTAGAGGACTGAAAGAAGCTATGGCTGCTGCACTAAGCATACAGTAGTAGTGCTATGCTGATATCCCAGGTTGCATGAATTTCTTCTGCAAATGACACAAATAAGGTGGTTTACCTCAGTTGCAATGGGTGCAAATTGCAATATTTGATCATTTGTACAACAGTCTCATGATTCTAGCAATGTCACTTGGTCCTTTGTTCCCTACAGATGCTCATGCCTGACACATCATTCAGATAGGCTTGTTTTGCCTTCTCTGACCCTGGCAGGGCCTTCCACTATCATTCTGAAGAACCTTCCAAAGGCAAAAATCCCACCCCACGCATGGTGAGAGGAAACTTCAGGATTCTATGGGCTGTTCCTAGAGCTCTTGGATAATATATGTTAGTGTTTAGAAACTTCCAATCGGATTTTGTAGCTTTCCTCAAAAAGAAGTGGAAGAGATGAATATGGAAAACCAAAACACTGCAAAACACAATTGTTCTGGGAGTGCGTGGCAGCATGTGGCTCGGAGGAACATAAAATTGCATTCTTGTTAAGAAAGCTCTTTGGCCACCTGTGATTCTTAGGGTATTCTGTTTTCATTTTCTTTAGTTCCCTTGCTAGAACAGAAACACACGCTGTTATTTAGCTTTTTATTTCCAATAATGGTTTTCATTTACAATAAAAGAGTTCGAATCATCTCCTCCTGTCTCTCCCAGTTAGCAAAGTTGTATTATTGAGTATTATCCAGGCTGAGGTCCCATTGTTTCTCACTCACTACAGAAATGTGAGAGTGTGCATCTTCCATTCTCATTGGTTTTCCACTCCAGCTTCAGCTTTGTGGGTGATCTTTTGTTAAGAACGTATTGTAAAGCAGATTAGGGACAGAATGCTCCTATGAATATTTTGTATGCATGCATATATTCATGAAATTTATCCACCCCTCAATCTAAATGGATTCTAGGCAGCTCCTTATTATTTATTTTATGCTTTTGTCTCCTTAGCTGCATGTAATAGAAACATATAGATAAAAGATTTTTTTAAAGTGCACCTCTCAGGAGCTGCCGATCCAATAAAGATATAGCTATATTTTCTCAAACTTAGTTTGATTTCAGCCTGTTTTGAAAATTCATTACAAAAAGTAAAAGTGGAATCATCTGAAGTTGATTTTGAAAGTTTCCATTTGAATTGAAACTGTTTGTACCCATTAGCAGGGAAGTAAGAATCAAATGAATTCAAACTAGAGCTTTGCTAAAAGTCAGCTTAACATATTTGATAGATTGAACTTTTGACGATTTGAAAGTGTAAGAAGTACAGAGAACAGCTTTGAACAACAGAGAGAAGATCCATTGCCAAGGTAGCCATCAAATAAATAAGGATTGAGCACAGACCAAGGAAGTGGCTTAGGAAAATCCTTCAGACAGCAGTAGCAGCAACACCCATTCCAATTCACATGAAGTTGAAAGAGGGAGGAAGGGAAGTATGTTCAGATATGGAAGATTCTGTTTTTCTAGCTATTCTAATCAAAGTAACTTTAGGTCTACACAGTGTCTGTTACTTTGTCTGATTGACCTTATAGGGCTGATGTAAATCTTATGTCTTGACTACCATTAGAAGCTACTTTGGGCAGATGATTGGGGAGAGGGGTTACAAGACAAGAAATGAATAATAAATACCATCACTTGCATTTTTACTTTCATTGGAAGGTAATTCATGGAATTTTGGGTTTCAAGTGTAATAATAGTGTTATCGTCCTTGGTTATTGTGCAATTGAAAAAGGAGAGTGCCACTCACTGCAGCAAATATTTTTTAAACAAACATGGATGTGATGTGTGAGGACAAAGAAAGGTAGCTTTTGCAAACTCAGGAATTAAAACAGTTCGGGGAAAAGCTAAAACGAACCATATTTTCTCTTTGTGAAATCATCCCCAACAGCTTAAAAAAAAATAGTCCTTTGCTCATGAGCTTTACAAAATGGAGATGGATTACTGCCATTAAAGGTAAATGGCACCAAAACTTTTTCAAAAAGATAACCAGGGAGGATAACCATTTCTGCTTGAAAGTGCAACTTCCTTCCCCAGGAGAAGAAAATCTGAATATCTGTAATCCACTATTAAAAGGCAAAACCATAACTCAGCCAGAGAATGGAATTGTAATGTTAGAGAGGCAGTTTGTGACTTATCATAGTTTAATATCATCCAACCTCTTCTATTATTACTGGCTTAATATAATAGAATACCTGAATTAGGTCATCTGATCAAATCATAATGAAATATTTATTTTTAGGACAGAATTTTGGATTCAATTCCCAAAAGTCACTTTAGAGCACACAGAGACAAAAAGGTAGCATCTGAAATTCCTTAAAGCAGCCCATGCCTTCTTGCAATCCTGATCAAAGAAGAGCTTGCTTTAAATGATTGCAGATGGATGGATGTTTGCATGCTTATAGACACTGAAACAACTTTTTGGAGCTGAGCCTGAATCTTTGCATAGCTCCTATTAAGGAGGGGAGAAAAAAAACAACAAAGAGGAATAAAAAATTGCAGACAGAACAGGGTATTTCCTATTTCTGATGACATATAAGAGCCATGGTGGCACAGTGGTTAGAGTGCTACTTCTGCTGACTGCCGGCTGCCTGCAGTCTGGCAGTTCAAATCTCACCAGGCTGAAGGTTGACTAAGCCTTCCATCCTTCAGAGGTGGGTATAATGAGGACCCAGATTGTTGGGGGCAATAGGTTGTCTCTGTAAACCACTTCAGAGAGGGCTGTAAAGCACTGCAAAGCGGTATACAAGTCTAAGTGCTATTGCTATATATAACATATAAGAACATGGGGGCATTTTCAACAATGTTTATGGATTCAAAATGTGATGCTACTTTTTATGTGCATGCAATGTATACAATTGGCATTTTTAAAAAAGGGGCTTTGATTGCTCAGTTGCACTCATCAATTGGAAACCAAGTGGGAGGAACCAATGCTGAGCAACACAAGTTCTGGATTTGATCGAAGGGCTTTTTTAACCCAGCATCCTATTTTCACAGCATTCCATCAAATGCCTTTTTAGAAACCTTAGGAATATAGGCCATAAAGGCAAATCTCCTTTCCAGTTTTGTCTCTCAACAATTAAAATTGAGTGGTTTCCTACTTCAGTCTTGGAGGCAATATACAATCATCATGTTTAGTCATCACTTATTTTTCTCCTTTTAAAGTCATTTAGGTTGGGTAGCATAACTTTTACAATAGTAAGAAAGGATGGCATTGATGGAGCACTTACCCTGGGATCTTTCTGTAAATGTAGTTGGTGCTGAAGACTCCTCTGCCTTCGACTTTTGGCTAAGCCATTATGGGAAAAGTGGTAGCCATCCTCTATAAAGGGAAGCTGAATTTTTTTTTAAAAAAAGGATATTGAAATCATTAGATTGTTGGAATGTTAGCCACACTGGAATAAATTACAGTATATGTTGTATTTATGCTAGCTAGACTTGCAATCATTAAAAGCATCTCACATTACCTAAGATACATGAAAAGAAGAAATTTTTAAAATGCTGGCAAGCTTACATTTATACAAAAAATGAAAAATTATGAAAAAGTGAATGTCATAAATTTACCAAAATGTATAGTTTAAAATGCAAAATAGCTATAACTCTACAGATGTTGTTGGGGCAACAAAGTAGTTTGCACCTACATAAAATAGATAATCACTTGCTTAAGTGGAACTAATTTCTTTGTGACTGGATGGCCATGGCCATATAGTTTCTCAGAAACTGGTCTGTCATTGCCTTCTTCCAGATTTTTTTAAAAAGCTTTCCAAGTTATCCTATAGTCTTGGAATTTCTGGTATTTTTCAATCCCATTTCTAACCAGGTTAAATCATATTTAACTCCTTGAGAGATCACCTAAGGTTGGCTTGATATTGCCATCTTCATCTCCATACTAAATTATTTTATATTTGCATATTTTGTTTATGATCTAAAAGAAGAAGAGGAAAATAAAGGCAGTCAAGGAAATAATGGTCCATAAAATTGCACACATTTTAGAGTCATAGTAAAGACAAGCCAGACAACTGTGGTTTATATTGGTTTAAATGTCTCCCTGGAGATCAAAAATGAAAACCCTTAGTGAACAGCAAAGGTGTTTGTATAAACCACAAGATGGTCACATCTATCATGTCATCATGCCATCGTGAATTATCCCCTAGATGGCATCATTTGTATCATCTGCATAATGGTTTTACAATGCATGTGATGTCATTTGGCTTTTTTCATCCACTGTGAGACATGCATGATAGACAAGTGACTCTTTTCAAGCCCACCATTTTCTATCCATTTCTGTTTATCTAGTAGCTTTGCTTCCAGAATGCCATGTTGGAGGGCTGGTGTGCATCCTGCCATGCATACATTTGCCATGAATCACTTTCCAGTTGAACATCTGGACTTATTCAGGAATGGCACATGTTAAGTCATTATCCGTAGATAGCAGGCCTTCTCCTTGTTGTGTTCATGGTGTTTGTAAGATCAGTCCATTAGTTGGAAATTCCTGCTACTTTCGATAATTGAACTTGAAATGGCTGCTACTAAGTTTGGACAATCATTTCAGCAACCAGCTGCCAATGTAGATGGATGTTTCCTTACTGAATGCTTTGGAAGAGGGCCCAGGAAGGGGTGAAATAAATCTGTATCACTTCTATTTCTCCCACCCAGTAACTTCTTAAGAAATAATTTTGCACAGGGAGACAGAGAGGAGAGAAGACCTAGGCTGATAAAGTTTGGGAAGTTACTACATTAGAAAAATAAATCAATGAATTTGCCTTGAGAAACTGCAGCGGAGAAAATCAGCACAAAATAACAGAATAAGAATGAACAGCATTGGCTTCCTAAAAGAAAAGAATATTGAAAGGAACTGCAACCTGCATCCATGGTTTAAATAAAATGGGATGGTGTGAGACATGAGAAACTGAACAAATAGGAGAAATCCAGGGGTGGGTCCAGCCTCAGTTCAAGGTGTTCTAACTCAGGACAGCTGAAGGGTATCCATATTCTCCTTTTTATTAGAACAATAAGAAGTTTCCTTTCTTAAACATCCAAATCATTTTGAATGCCAGCTTTGAATGAACCTTATTTTATCAGCCCCACAGCCTTTATATAGACCAGGAAGGAAGCTTGTACATTACAATATATTAACTAAATTATATATTTTATATGCGACCCAAGAAAATTCCTCTTCACTCAATGCAGCCCAGGCAAGCCAAAAGGTTGGACAACCATGATATAGACTGTAAATGTCATCAGTCCCACAGCCTTTATGTAGACCAGGTGTGTACACCCTATGGCCAAAGCTGCATGTGGGCCTACAGCTACTAAAGCAGCCCAACAAGATAATAAAATATATAAAAAATAAAAGAGTTTGTTATAAAATATATAATATAGTTAGTGGATATACATATGTGGCCCAAGACAATTCCACTTCATTCCATCTGGCCCAAGCAAGCTAAAAAGTTGGACAACTATGATATAGACTATAAATGTGTTAAAGATCAATCTTCCTACACCATTGGTGGTTTCTATATTCCTCTACTGTATTTGTTAAAAATGAATTATATGTGAATCTCATGTTTTACAGAGCAAGACTTACTTGGCATCCATCTGAATTTTTTTTTTTTCATTCCACTTATCACACCCAGCAAGATGCCTTTGAAAACTAGACCTTCAAATTATTTCTTACAGTTCCTTCAGGACTGACAAGCATAAGCAGGGACATTTCATAATAAAAGCATACAGAAATAACTCATCGTGTTTTCTGTATTGCTGGCATCCTAAAGAAAGCTCTTGATATCTAACTGGAAGGCACTAGTTATGTGTAAATTGTCCTGGAATGAAGTCCATGCATCTGATCTACAGGATTTTAGTCTATAAAATTTGATGCCAGCTGCTTCTTCTTGCCCAATCTCACCCTCTCTAAACTTTGACTCCCAAAATACCAAGCAGCATGACTTTTGAACAAACAAGCAAAAATTCACAGGCTAATTTTAGCATAGTGGGGTGGGTACATGTTTGAGAAAGTAGTTTTATGCAATAAGAAGGAAAGAAAAGGTGGGAGGGATATTTTTAGGCTGCAAAAAGCTCTAGCTTGTTTTTGTCTGGCTCAGTATTTTTGTTCCTGAATTTTACTTATATTTCTCCAGAAATTGTGATAACAATTTATACTATAGATCCTATAGCGATTAAATGGTCCATACACCAAAATACTGTACAGAATGGCTGAGCAGGTCTGCATGTTGTAACCTTCAAGTTTGTGGAACACAACCCATAATGAACTGTAGCTAGACTTGCTTCTCAAAAAAAAAGATGACATTGAGTTTTTACAGACATGCCACATGTAAGAAATGATGAGATCAAGCTGCTGGTGAGACAATTCTGTTCCAATTCTATTGATGGGGGTAGGTATTAGATCCAGAAAGGAAGATTTACACTCCTTAATAAGTCACAAATTACTTCATCACAACTACATTTATTGAGAAGGACTTAAAAGGAAATGTTGAGGAAGAGCTCAAGTGAGGAGGTGGCAGACTTTGCTCTCCCCACCAAATGAGGGATGATGCCACCTAATTTGTGTTTTTAGAAAGTAGGGGATGAAAGTACTTTAAGATGAGAAAGGACAAAAAAGGTGTATGTGGGGTTGTATGTGTACATGTTATTACTTCAGTTTTCCAGAGGCAGCTAGGATTCCCTAGAGTAGATCTGCCTCTATTAAAAAATCCACATTTGGGTGTAAACATAGATATAATAGTAGTGTCAGAAGCCCTAAATTATCTCCTTCCAAAACACCAAACTCAGTAGAGCATCACTGAAATTTCTATACTTTGGGGAAGTGAATTATTATTCGTGATATTTCTCATAATTACAGGAGTATTAATCATTTCTCTTGCTGTGTTAGCTGGATATTTTTTATTTATCCTTGGAACATACCAGATTTCAATGTTCTGATATCTTAGGTGTTGCCACAAAGAAGAGGAAAGCACCCGAGGGCAGGATAAGAAGCAATGGATGGAAACTAATCAAGGATGGAGACTAATCAAGGAGAGAAGCAACCTAGAACTAAGAATAAATTTCCTGACAGAACAATTAATCAACAGAACAACTTGCCTCCAGAAGTTGGGAATGCTCCAACACTGGAAGATTTTAAGAAGAGATTGTGCAACCATTTGTCTGAAATGGTATAGGGTTTCCTGTCTAAGCAGGGGATTGGACTAGAAGACCTCCAAGGTCCCTTCCAACTCTGTTATTCTATTCTACTCTACTCTACTCTACTCTACTCTACTCTAATTCTTTAACTTGGCTTTTGTTCAGTTCAAAGTTAAGGAAATGTGATCCTGTAAGATAGTCCCCTGAAAAATTATCTGCGAGCAGAGAAGTAATTTCGGAACTAGGCCAGTATTTAGGTTACATTTGCTTGTTTCTTTATTAATTTGTATGGCTGCCATCTCAGTTTCATAACTCTGGGCAGCAAAGAATTAAAAACGGAATTAAAGCAAAATTAGGTCAGGCTTTGCATTTTTTGTGGACAAAAATATATAGAGAGAGATGAACAAATCTTTTCTAAAGCTAGTCTCTCTTGACATTTCAAAGCATTAACAATGGGTTGTTGGACCCACACTACTGACGCACATCTTTTAGATAGGCGGATAAGGTTGAGAGAACAAGCATGTATATTCTTCCACGAGACTGCTCTGGCAGAACAGTTTCATCTATGCTGAACATCTCGATGCACTTTCTTGCCCAGACTAATTCACATCCGCCTGCTTAGCTGCTCCTCTCCATTTTTATCAGTGTTATTCTGCAATCTTCTTTCAAATCATGGCAATGTAAAGGACGGTGACCTACTTGAGCTACCTCCTAATGAAATACTCATGATCTTTTTTTTTATACAATGAGAAATGTGGGAAGCAGGGATTAATGTGGTTGTACTGTACTGTTTGAAAGGATTATTTTTAAATAACACATTGGCATGTCCTTTTGGGGACCTCTGAAAAGCCACAGAGGACTTTTTAATGTTTCCATGCTTTCTCAAAACCAGCCAGTTTGTCACAACAATGCAAGATTGACATTGTCAGCTACTGCTGTATAAGTGGCTGCTTTCTTTATGTAATTATCACTGTCTAGACCTTATTTCATGCCATGCTTGATTCTGTATCATAATAGCAAGACTGTACCTATATGCCTTAAACAGGATAATACTTCATGCCTCAGTTGTAATCACTCTGATCCAAGAAAGCTTATGCAGTACCTGAAATACAGTTGATGTCGATTCAGATGCCAGAAGACTCTGTTATCTCTTTCCACAAGCTATTATGACGCTGAGTCTCCGAAAACTGTTAAATATCTTATGATTTAAACTAGAAGTGTTTAAAAAGACACTTATGTCTGCCTTTAGTGATGTGTTGAATCCAACAAAATGGCTTAATTAGATAATTTGAAAAGGCATATTTTTTTCAAAAAAAAGTTCAAACAGGTCTAAGGGCAATCAACATGCTGCATTGCTTATCAGGAAATTAGGTCTTGCTATTGGTTTCTGCCTAGCTAATTAAAAATCTAGTATGGTTGCCTGTGTATTTAATTTTATTTATTTATTTTATTCAATTTTATTGCACTTTAAGTGTTATTGCATTGCAACATTCTGCCTTTAGGAATACAAAGCCTTAGAGAAAAATTGGGAGGACACTTAATATACAGCTTAATCTTTTTGTGGTAATATTATTTTTTTAGTTATTTTCCCTTTCTTTGTATGTTGCGAATTGAGCAGACTCTCTGGAAGCTGGGCAGTGTACAAATTTTAAAAGAAATTGCTCATAGATAGGACAAATGATGGTGTGGATAAATGTCATGGAATCATATTAATGTGTGCATATATATTAGATAGATAGATAGATAGATAGATAGATAGATAGACAGATAGATAGATAGATAGATAGATAGATGATAGATAGATAGATAGATAGATAGATGATAGATAGATAGATAGATAGATAGATAGATAGATAGATGATAGATAGATAGATAGATAGATAGATAGATAGATAGATAGATAGATGATAGATAGATAGATAGATAGATAGATAGATAGATAGATGATAGATAGATAGATAGATAGATAGATAGATAGATGATAGATGATAGATGACAGATAGATAGATGATAGATAGATGATAGATAGATAGATAGATAGATGATAGATGATAGATAGATAGATAGATAGATAGATAGATAGATAGATAGATAGATAGATAGATAGATGATAGATAGATAGATAGATAGATAGATAGATAGATGATAGATAGATAGATAGATAGATAGATAGATAGATAGATGATAGATAGATAGATAGATAGATAGATAGATAGATAGATAGATAGATAGATGATAGATAGATAGATAGATAGATAGATAGATAGATGATAGATAGATAGATAGATAGATAGATAGATAGATAGATAGATAGATAGATAGAGGTATAGGCATAGGCATAGGCATAGGTATAGGTATAGGTATAGATAAGATATAGATATATAGTCCTGGCAATAGTGTAATAACCCAACTTTTTAAATTATATTAAAATGAAAACTATACCCAGGTAAGACTGCAGCTGCTAGGAAATATAATCCACATCAGATGATCAGAGATCATCACACCAATTAATTAATGAACAGGAAAGAAAAAAAGGAGCATTCATGAGGAAGAGTAAAAAAATTAATTTGGTGGTGAGAAAGGTGGAATTGAAGGCCCCATCCCTTTTCTACATGTGTGTCAAGTGTGTGCCACACATTAAAAAAGAGCAGGGCTTAAGTCACAAAGTTGAAGCCGCTATCTTGATTTTTTTTTTATACCTTCTCCAGGTGGACAGTTCTGAATCCAATATCCTGTTTTCATTCCAAAATAGCTAAGCTGACCATATTTTCAAGCAAACCAAATGTCAGGTTCAGTGACTTGTGCAAAGAAAACTAGAAAATGTGGGCTTTGCCAGTTCTTTCAGAATTGGTTCACTTTTTGTCTACAGATTTTTCACCAAGGGAAGACACAGGTTTAGCTACCTAGCCAACCTTTCTCCCACTTGATTTGCAAATGGTTTGGCAGTGTTCTTCTTGGCAAGCAAATGGTTCAAATTGTCTGATCCTGTTTACAGCTTGAAAAATGTTCCTGAACATCAACCCAAAGATTCATGAAGAATGATCTAAAAGTCTAAATTGTTCCAGTTTCAGTGGCATTGATTACTCTTTCTTAAAGAAGACAGCCATTAAAATCTAATTAAAATGTGCACTTTAGAAATTGGTGGTTAATGGCTCAATTAGTTATGTCAATCAAACGGGAACTGTTTATTTCAAGTTTTAGATTTTCAGGGCTGATAATCGTATGATTTACACCAAAATCCTGAAAGGCAATTTGAAGTGAATGACACTTTATGATACATTTTAATTACTCATAAAAAGGCAAAACACATGGAGCCTTATTTAGAAGTGAAGACATTTAGGTTTTATATATATCACCACCTTCTTTATACCATTGATAGTTTTCATAAGCAAGTTACTCAACAGGTGTTAAGAGCGTTGGCATTTCTGAAAGATGACATCAGCAAGAACAAATCAGCCTAGCAAACACCCTATATTACAGTATTTTCACCATCACACCTTATACTAACCAACCACAAAAAGTCAGAAATGGTAAGCCGATAATTTATTTTAAAACATTCAGGTATGTTGTGTTTCTCAGTGTTATTAAAGTCAGTCATTGTTTAATAGATGGTTTAACAAGTACTGCAAAGCTCAGATTGTTTAAAAACCCTTGGTCATAGATCCCAGGATGAATGCAGATCGGTCATGATCTTTTGGCTTAATCACCTCACAAAGATGTTGTAAGGTAAAAGAAAAGGTGAGTGGAAACTTTCACATCCTCCCATGATCTTTGGATAAAAATGTAATAAGGCAACAAATAAGGGCACAACAACTACTAGATAAACTAGTGGCAGCTATGCCATGCTTATTAAGACAAATAGGAATTCTATCCCTGACTTTTGAAGAAGTACAGAAAATGAAGAACACAAAGAGATATAGGATAGGGAGAAGGCAAAAGAAAAGTGTGACAGATAGATGGCTGGATTGATATGAAATTTATTGATGACCAATGTAAAATATTTAGAATGAAGTATATAAATAACTGTTCAAAGTGGGCAATCCTTCTCATTCTCTTCCTCTTTCTATCTCCTTTTCAAAGTGGGGGTGGGGAGAAATGACAATAGCATCGCTGGTAAAGCCAAAAAAAAAAAAAGAATGCAATCTAATTGAAATATATACCAAGGTTTTGATTAAACTATAACTAGTGCCAATTATTTTATTTGATGTTATCAGTTACATTTCAGATAAAGAGGGAATGGCATAAATGAGATGAACACCATTTTTTCATGTATCTTTGTGTTTATCATTTTGGAATGGTCACAAGGCCACCCCAAAATGCTATTTATATAGGATAACAGTAGTGAGACTTTTATATGCACAAAGGTGGAAGGACATGCAATAACAGAATAGAGAATTAAATTGATGGAATTGGCAGAGGTGGCAAAATTGATAACTCTGATTAAAGAAAATACGTTGACCAATTTTATTCTACTTGAAAGCCACTTTTGGACTTTTTGCAAAGAATGGAGAGAAATGAAACTTTGATTTGGGGATTTGATGATTGGAATTATATATAATTATAGAAATAATGTAGGCTATTGTTAATTTTAGAGTTGGATGTATTTTTATGTCTGTACCAAAGAAAGTAAAAAGTAATTTGTTTTCTACTTTCCTTTATCTTATAACATTTGTATCTTGGTTTCTGTTTCTTTATTTGTTTTCTATTCTCTTTCTTTTTGCTCATTAATTTCTATTTCTGTTTTTGAAATGTAATACAATTTATATTTTATTATATAAAATATAATATTAAATATAATATAATAACTATTATATATTAAATATTATATATTTCCTCTGGTTTTGGTGTTGTGTAGGTGGCCCTTTTATTATAACATAAATGAAAGGGCCACCTACACAACACCAAAACCAGATAAAATATATACCCTAAAGGAGGAAAAAATGGAATAGAGTCATGTTTCATATATTCATATTCACTTCTGTGTTCAGTTGAGGATATATAGAAATGATGGACGTATTTTATATTTCAATGCAAGTCATTTTGCCAGGATAAGGAATGCTATGACCTGTTTCTTGCTTAGGCTGTTGTCAGATGCTGATAGGCAACTTGATTTCCCTGATCCTGCTCAACTGATCCTTTTTCTTTATGCCCAGGTGGACTGTCCTTCAAATGGAGAACGCCTTCAAACATAGGCTCATCTTCCCTAAAAGAGGACACGTTACATCGGGGGCGCCAAATTGGTGGCCCATGGACTGCATACATCACGCACATGCCCCACCCACCCCAGCTCCGCAAGTGGGAAAAACGTCACGAAACGTCACATGACAGCAACCTGTCAATCATGACATTAAAAGTCAGCGACAAACACTGAATATCAATGGCGCTTTTTCTACACTTTTATTCTCTCTTTTCTTGTTTCTGAGATGTCAGATACATGAATTAAGCTTCTAAGAGGCCTACAATTTATCATTTCTATATTGTCTGATTCCTAAACCTGTTTTGAAGAACCAAAAATTTTAGTCCTGCTTGAAAGTCAAAATTAACGGGGAGTCATGGACAAAATATATATATATATATATATATATATATATATATATATATATATATATATATATATATATATATATATATATATATATATATATTTACTCCATTCTAGCAGAATGAGTGAACTCTGCCTGAGAGAGACAGAAGAAAACAAACATACTGATACAAAAAAAGACTCTAATGAAGAAGCCATTTTTAGCAAGAGCAGCATATGGTTCCCAAGAACAAAAAAAAAATGCCAACCATTATATTCTCCCACCTCATGGCTCAACACCAGCTGTGCTATACACAGAACATGGTTAATTATTTAGCTAACTAAAGTAAATGTAACTCCAGAAACAGGTGCTGTACTCACTCTTCTCACACACAAAAAAATGAATAGTGCTTTTTTTTTTGCTTGATGCATTCCAGTAAGCTTCAAAGGCACTCAGGGTTCAGACCGCTTGGGATCTTTATCTTTCAGTTACAAATTGTTGGTTTTCACACATTCATGGAGAAACACTGGCTTCCTTGGTGATCAAAAGAACCAAACCTTCCTGCCAGTAAGCTTCCAGTAAATAATTCAAAGCATATTAAATAATAGACAGCTAGATTCCCTTTGTTTCAGTCTGATAAATCTCAGTGAAAGTAACCACTCCAGACAACATAAACAGTAACGATATACTGGGGTTGATTAGTCCTCTTCTAAAAAAGAAATCAGATTGGCCTACAATCATCCATGTCATCAACATGTTAGTGTCTAAGATGGTGCTAAGCCTTTTGTCACTGATGGAATAATATGATATCTGTTTCATTGCAATTCTACAACATTTAGAATTCCTTGGAACTTCTTATTGTCAATACACTTGAAGATATAATGGTGGTATCAAGCTTGGTGCAGAAAGGGCTGCGATGCTTAGAAACCATTTCTTTTTATTGGATGAATTAGATGCAAGGCATAGATCAGAATCAAGCAAACATAAACAGAAAGATATTTCATGGAGTTGTGCATGATTTGAGAGCATGAGGAAGTAAATTTTCTAAATCACTCTTCTGGAAGTTGAGTCTGGTTGGCCTGAAATGGATTCCAGTGAATAAGATTAACCAGGAAACATCAGACTAATATCAACAACAATTCTATCTCCCCCTCCTCCCAAAATTGCAGTAGGACTCTACAAACATTTTTGCATAGAGACTTTCAGAGACAGAAAGAGAATACAACCTGTTCTGCTCAGAAACTGCCTAACTAACAGTTTGAAAAGCAAAATCATATATGATACTTTTAATATCATGTCAACAAACCTGATCCTTTTCTATGCCCTTGCAGATCAAGACACAATGAAAGACATGCAACTGGAGAGATTCTCTAGTGTTGCTGGCTTTAAGCGACCCTGGATAGAGTTCTTGCCATGAAAATTATTTATTTAGAAAGAGAACTCGTACCATAGTCTGAGGTCTGTAATTTCACTTCAGTGCACTTATTAAATAGACATATATCTGGTGTAACTTCTAAAACATATCTCTTGATAGGGAACATTATCTGTTTTCATCACTAGCAAAAGTTCTACCAGAAGGCCATCTCTTCTTTTGTTCTTTTTTATTAGAAAGATGCTATAAGTGCTTCTCTGGCTTCCTATGTGTCCTCTATGCTTTCTGGGGCATTCATTGTGTAGTGAGATATTGGAGGTTTTGTAATAGCCAATGCTCAGGTTCCTTCTCACAGGAAAAGCATTCCTGTTTCATTTACCTTATTCATTTCTAAACCAATCTCCTTTCTAAAGGACCAGCGAGTTTCAGGGAAGGGACAATAAATTTAAACCAGTTCCAAATTTGGACAGATGATGTCATATTAAAAAGCATGCTGGAAGGCTGGGGGGAATGGATTTTGGAACCTTGGTTGCAATCCTACAGTTCCTTCACCTTTGGATAAGGTTAGAAAGAACTGGCTTTAGAGGCTGACAAAGAAAAGAGAAACAGTTTCCGTCACCAGATTTCCCTTGGGATTTTGGAGCTCTCTTTCCAGTCTGGGCAACTGAAATGGGAAGCTATAGTCATCTTTTCTTGCTTTAAGGTAGTTATCAAAGACAAGAAAATATTATCCATACATGTACCATATTTTTTTTCCATTCTGGAGTGAACAAAGCATGTACACAAATTCTAAACACAATTGTTCTGATTTTAATTGCCTATTTAATTGCCTTTGAGCTGGAAAAAAAAACAGTGCTTCTTTTTCTTCCTAGTCTTTCTGGAACTGTGGAAGTAGAAATACCAGTAGTTTACAGATGATTCTGAGGGTACCAACTCCATTGTCACAATTCACTAAAAATCCATGTACACATTTACAGTGATGGATCAGTGGTATGGAAACAGTTCTTACTTAGGTCAATGCAAGAGAATCATTCCAACTATAATGTTAAGGGAGGGGAAAAGGGCATCGCCCAGCATTGCTGGTTGCCAATTGTTGCTGATCTATTACTTTTTGTAGAAACTATATTTGTGAAAGAATTTTTTTGTTGAAATTTTTAAAATGCAAGTTTGGTACTAGTGTGTGGTCTTTATTATTTCCAGCTCATATCCAATTTGTCCTTCCAGTAATGGGCATACAAGAGCAAGGAGACCATTTTATTCAATGTTAATCTTTAACTACCATAAATTAAAAAATAAAGGCAATGGAATTAACATCTATAACCTAAAACAAGATATATCTAAAACTATAATTTATACTAGTTGCTAATTTACAGAGATATAGTAGAAGTCATGGTTAAAAAAAGGAAGAGAATGTCTTCCGCCTGATATAAATAACTAAGGTCTCCCAGTTCAGAGCAAAGTTTAGTAACAAAACATTGGCCACACATGCCTCTATCAAAGAAAGGAACAGATTGGTAGTTAATACCAATTAATAAATGACAACTATTTATTGCTCATATAAATTGAGGTTAATCTTGTGCATGCTGATAAACTACTATTCCTTTATTACATCAATTGTGTAAAACAAACAGATCCTTTTAATTAATTTTCCTGCAGAAATCATTGACCTTTGACTAGTAGTTTTCTATATCCATCCATCCATTATTATTACTTTTTTATTAAATTAAAGTAACAGAGCTAAAGAAAGGTGAAGGAGGAAGAAAGATTCTCAGCTCATTTCTTCAAGGCAAAGAGCCAAGTATTTCATCTACCAAGCATCATAAATATTTAAACAATCAAATTGCTTACAAGTGAATATAATGTATAAAAATTGAATACGTGCTAAATAATTATGCATTTATATTCTGTGAAGAAATTATCAAAACTAAGTAGAATCTCTCTGGTAGGCAGGATTTCTACAGTCCTACATCTTAGATATGCTCATAAGAAAAATGTTGAGCAGGTATGTTGTTGAGCAACTCTTTGAGCATTTGGATAACCAGATACCTATGAAAAACTTGCAAGCAGGACAGATGGACAATAGCTACCTCCTGCTTAGGGCACCAAGCTGAGGAAAGCAATGTAAGGTCATATTTTATCATTTACAATTCCACCCAAACATAATTTTAAATTTGGAACAATCCCTGTCAAGCACTGTTCCTAAAATGAGAAAAATTTCAGGATGAACAAAAGGGAAGGTTTTCTTCATACAGCTTACACTGATTCATGGAACCCTCTGCCACAAGATGCTATGATGTTCAATGGCTTATATGGCTTTAAAGTGCAGGAGGAGAGGATATCAGTCCAAAGAAGAATGTGAGCCATCAGTGGTTATTAGCCATGATGACTAAATGGATTTGCTATGTTTTAGGACAACATACATCTAATTATCAGTTGCTGAGGAGCAAACAGTGGATATGTGGAAGTATATCTAAGAGCAAGACCAGTTTTCAAAAGTATCTAATTATCTTGTAGTGGGAAAGGATCCCAGACAAGATATACCTTGCTTTTCAAGTATTCTCATTTTTATTCCTGGGAATGCAGTCTAAAAGCTTGATGTTAAATAAGCAGAATCCCAAATCTTTCCAATAGCAGGCTATCCCCAAAGATGCTTGATTCATGTTCAAAAAGCAGCACATCAAATAATAATGCAATTAGGAGGGGTTGTTTTTAGCATGAATGTGTTTTACCAGTCTGAAAAGATTTATGCTTGCTAATCTCCCTGTTCATTCTTCTGTATTGGGCTGTAGACTTCTGCCATCGTTTTACCTCTGATGGCACTCCTGGGGTATAAAATGTGTGGATGTATGAAGTCACCCTAGTTAACGATACAGTGTTATTTCATCCAGGAATAGACCATTATCAATGAAGTAGCATTTAGTCACACAAGTGTATTCCAGGAACTACAGTTTGGGGGGTGGGGGTTATTGTGGGAAAAAAAGAAACATTTTCTTGCCTGTACAATATTTAAAAATTGTCCAAAGGAGCAATGTGTTTATTGTGATGCTTGCGAGTTGAATACATTGGCCTTGGTAACAATTTCAAACCCTGAAATTGGGTTTTAGATCCCAATTCACAGTGGCAAATCTGGGAATGAAGCTGGATGAAGCCTCACTAATGTGCTCCAGATGAAGAAGTCAGGGAAATGTACTGCATAGCATATGGTTGTCTACTTTTCCTTTGTGACTTCCACATATTCCAGCAAGCACTGGATCATGTTGTAGAAATTCTTGTTCACATATAGTTTTAGGAAGTGAGGTTTATACAAATTGTAGCCTCACATCTATAGTAATCTCATACCTTCCTCAGATTCCTACCCAAAATTGCCTGGGGGTTGTAATTTTGAATGTGACAGAAGGGAAAAATAATTATATATATATGAAGCAACTGTATTAATTCCAATTACTTAACTGTCTTTTTTGTATTACATTTAAACATATATTACTTTAGTTAATCAATTAAATTCAAACAAATGTGGTGTTTATCCTGCCCCTGCCCCTTCGTCCCAGATTTCTGTGACTCGTCACAGAAAGACCTACTCCAATCCAGTTCTTGATGCTCTGAAAACTATAGCATTTGCCATTTTGAAAATTGGTTAATGCTCTGGATATTTATTCCAACAAGCAGCTACAGAAACAGTTCCCTATAAGAAAAAGGCATCTCTTTGGAATCATAAAGGTGATATTAATTTGGTAATGATTAAAGGAGTTGAATAGGTTTGTGTTACAACTATTTTATCTTTTGTTGTTGGTTTTTGGTATTGTGTTCTTCACTTTCTCATTAAACTTAATAGTTCCCCTATTTCATCACATTATAAGGGTTTATCAGTGTTGTTTTAATATTAATCATTAACATATGATGATTCCACCCCCTTTCTAATAAATATCTATCATCTATCTTCAGTGTCTCAGTTGAGCTGAAAACCAGACATACAATGCATACACAAAAAAAGCATTATCAGTTATGTAACCATTTTCCTGTGGGCCCACAGATTTTGAGTTGTCTGTTCAGGCTAGCATCATATATTTTTTATAAGGAAGAGTTATTCTAAAATAATGAGAAATCCCCCCAAATAACCATGTAGGAGTGAATACTATTAAAAATAATTTGTTACATGGTAGAGGTGTGGGGGAGAGTTTCAGGGGGGAAAGAATAAACTAGCTCCATGTGGGTTTTAGCATGCAGAAGAAAAAGTAGGCACATATTCTTTCATTGACAAAAGCCACTGTGCTAGAAGCAATCCAATGCTACTTGTATGGGAGGCCATTTAAAAAACTCCCAAACAAGCATGAATTTGAAAAAAAAAATGGGATCAAAGTTGCAAATTATTCAGGTAGCATAGCTTTTTCTGGAAGGAATTATTAACCAAAATTTAAGTCATATCCTCCTTTTCCCTGGGAATTAGTTATTTTTATTTTTGAGGTATCTCTTACATCTCTATTCTTGGCTCATTCCCATTAACACCAGCATAATGTAAAATGAGAAACAGAATCAAGTAAATTACAGGCAATTTTGGAAATAGCCTACGGTAGATTCCTCCTGCTGTCTTTTCACCACAAACTCCCCATTGTGATGATGAGTATAAAGAAAGCAAAATAACTCAGTTAAATTCGCTCTTGTAGGAGAAATCACCCTAGTCACATTGACTGTTGGAAATGATCCTAGTCACATTGACTGTTGGAAATCTCTGTTAGAACTTAGGAGAAATGTTCCTGGGGAGCAAGGCAGTTTAGAAAGAGCATTTGAGTTGCTGTTAATAGAAAGGAGAAACCAAGGACTTCATCTTGAATTTCATCTGGCGCAGAGCTGGAGTCGATAGAAAATGAAAGATATGTCTTATAAATAATGGAGTGCTTGTTTTTCCTTCCCTGAAATATGATATGCAATGAGGGGGAAGGAAGGCAAAAGAAAAAAAAATCCCACTACTTATTGATATAGTTTCCATATAGGCTAATGCTTTAATTTTCCTGTTGTTCATGTGCGGGAATAGTAGGAAGTAGGCCTTTGATTGTGAACTCATCAACTAAGGATAAGAGTCACTCAACTCAATAAGACTTATGCAATTATAAAAGGTTGCTATTGCATTCCAACAGTTATAAGGAAAATGTTACTAAGATCAGCCATACAGAGCTTCATTATGAGTTTGCTAGCCAGTTCTGGCAATGGTGGTGATGGTTGGTTTGTTTTTAACTTTGTTGGTTAATATACAACTTGCATATATCTACTCAAAATTAACATTTATCAGAACATATTTTACATGGAACTTGCAGTCTAATTTGTACATAAAAATAAACTGTCTTGTTACATTCCTTCTATGAAGAGGAAATGATGCTTAGATAAGCTCCTACTAAGTAACAATAGAAGGAAATGAACTCAGACACGGTTCCTTGTAGTAAGGCATATGGGGAAAAATTAGTATTCTTTTGAGGTTACACCCTTTTTATATGTGCACAGTGATAATCTGGGTCTCATTTAGTTCCCAAATATTCATTGGTCTCTATGTATCTTTTTCATGAACATTTCTGCCCCGATCTTACTTTTTTTTCCCATCTAATGAGCAGAAAAGAAGTGATCATGTGACGGAAGAGAATAAGAACAAAGTAGACCTAGCAAAAAGCCATTTCTCAAAATCGAAGGGAAAAAAAGGGTGGAGGAGAGTGAGTCTGAGAAGAAATCAGAAAGTACATTAAGAACTAAACTTATTTAGTTTAGTTCAAAGAAGCTAGGGTTACAGATAGATATTTGTCCATAAGCATTCTTCCCGAGAACTCTGGCAATTCCAAAATGCCTCTCCCTCATCAAACAGAACATTTCAGAAATGCCAAATCTATCAGACAGCCACAGAATTAAACCAGAGGTTATTGGGTTTTCCTTCCTTTTTTAATGTATTCCTATCTGACTGAGTTCATGCTGGCTAAAATAAACCCCCTTAAGTTAGGCAAACATTATGAATTCTCTTTTCTTTCTTTTTCTTTCTTTCTTTCTTTCTTTCTTTCTTTCTTTCTTTCTTTCTTTCTTTCTTTCTTTCTTTCTTTCTTTCTTTTTTCTTTCTTTCTTTCTTTCTTTTCTTTTCTTTTCTTTTCTTTTCTTTTCTTTTCTTTTCTTTCTTTCTTTGCAATTTTCCATTCTCCAGACATTCTTTTGGGAGCATAATCCTATTGAAGTAAACAGGGAGAAGCCCATTGCCTGCAGTAGAAGTTATTTCAGGTCCTTCTTGCATAATCATTGGGTGGGGGGAAATAATATGATGAAATTGGTTTTTACTAGGTACATCTTTGCTGGGTTCTTGTATTTTATATAAATAAGGACTTCACCAATATTGTAGAGGCATTACGTAAGAGCAAACATTCTATTATTGTTGTTTAATTAAATGGAATTCATTTCATTCTTGACATGAAGTCACTGCTTGTTTCCATTCTCAGGTACAGAAAGGAAAGGTTTTAAAGGCACACTGGAGTCATTTGTATGCAATGATACCATAAGCAGCTTATCTTGTCTTCGGATCCCCTCATTGCTGTTAGACACCATAGGTTTTTTTTCCAACTCTGTGCATAAACTTGGTATGTTATATTATCTGTGTTCTATTTTTAGTGTGCATGGATACTTGGTTACAGTTAAGGAGCATTAATTAGCTATTGCTGACACATGTTCTCTACTTCCAAGAGATTACAGAACAGAAATTGTTTGAAACAAAAGGAAAAGTCAAGGTAGACTTGTTATGAGATTCCCAAATGAAAGCTTGGAAAGGTTCTTGAATTAAAGACAGTTCTGGCCATCAGTAATGACTAGTGCAGCTGTCCCCTTCTTGTGGCAAATGGAGAAGGCTGCTGAATAGGTAGGCTCTACCAATACAGTGTGGATCCACTGACACAAAACTAATCAGTAGAGAAAAGATCTTTTAGTTCTAATTCATGTGGTTTAAAAACAAAGCATCCAATTTAAAATATTGCGTCATGGGGTTTTTGCATATTGACTTTTTAAACCTTAGAAGTCAAAGAAAGAGAAGAATCTTCCAAGAGGATCTCTGTATTGCTCCTAACTTAGTGGACATGATCAAAGTGTAAGCTTCAAAGAATGAATCATTCTTTAAACTGTTGTAGCTACAAGCACAGGCATAGATAGCCAACTCTCCTCCCCAAAAAAGAAAAGAAAAAGAAAACTGTGCTAAAAATATTTAGGAGGAGCCATTTAGATTAGGAACAATCAACCTAGTCTAACAAGAGTTTCAAAGAACTCTTTTTTCCCCCTAATCCTCTTCCTGAGCACTAAAATGCAGACACAGATCATGCCAACTTTGCAGAACAAATTCATAAACATCATGCAGAACTAAATGGTCTGGAGGGAGAGAGAGAAAAGAAGGAAGAACGAGAGGAGAATAGGGATCTTACCTTCCTGACCCCATTAAAGCCGTATTCTGCAGCAAGTTGCTTGGCTTCTGCTTCTCCCGCTTTGTGAAACTCCACGAAAAAATGATTGGTATAGACGGCCCTTTGAGATGCAGAGGCAAAGCGAAGGAACCCCAGTAAAAAGAGGCCAGCTGTCTTGCAGCATGGAACAGTGCCTGTCTTCATGGCTTTTTCGGACAGGGAGTGCAAGGCAATATTCGTGGGCTCAGTAACGGGAATAAAAAGCTAAGCAAAGGATAATATGGATACTCTAAGGGGACCGGTCAGCGGGCTGGCTGCAGACAACCAATTAAGCGGTGCTCTGCTTTAGTATCTCACAGTCTCGAGGAGAGGGGGAAATCCGAGGGGCTGGCTGCTCGTGGAATTATTCCGATGGGTGCGTGTGCGTGTGTGCGTGTGATGCCAGATCTGCATTTTTCAGCTCCTCCTCGTCTATAATACAGCGCGACGGCGAAAAGAAAGCCAAGTGAGGCCGCAGGGCTGCCAATCACTTGGAGGCGCCCTCTTCAGCCGGCTGGCGAAAGGCTTGCGCGGAGCAGAGGCAAGCCTTGGCCGCGCGGAACGGATTCAGCACCCTGGAGAATTCCTCCTTTTTCTCGAAGGCAGAGAACAAGCCCCGGGGAGGGGGAGGAGGGGGGGGGGCAAAGAGAGAGCTCCGCTCCTCCAATCCGCGGTCGAGTTCTCTTGATTTTGTGGAACTCGAGGCAAGGCTGAGCTGAGAGGCGAGACGCCCGGGTCCGTCCACATCCCCTGGGAATGCCCTCGGCCCCACGATCACTATCACATTCCTCCAAGGATTCCTACTCTCGAAATCACATGGTCTCTGAGCTCCCCCCGCTTAGGTTTGTTTGAAATTCGCTTCTGTGAGCGGCTTTCGTCCCTTTTCAGAAGGGTAGGCTGCTCTCGCAGTTCGCCGGCAGCAGGGTTACAAATAAAAACATAAGACGAATCGTCATTTATTGCTGCCATTTGAAAGTCGCCTTAGCGTTTGTAAATTTAAAACAAAACAAAAACAAAAAAACCCACGGGGAAAACAATTGTTCGTTGGTCTGTTAAACCAGGACTTGAAAAAGAGCCAGCACATTTTTACTTTTTACTCATCGCAAAGGTACTTTGAATGCATAAAGCAGTTGATGCTTTGATTCTCCCTCTCACTCACTAGAATGTAAGGATGTAGGAAATTTAAGAAGCTATCTGAGTCAGACTAGTGGGTGGAAGGGGAATTCCTTGGAATTGAGAATTGGCTAACTTTTTTAAAAAAAAATCTGCTTTTATTGTTATTCTTTTTGGTTTGGTTTGGATTGGATTGGATTGGGGTTTTTGGTAGAAACTTAGTCTGGGCTTTTCTCAGATACACTGTTGAATATCTTACCTAAGGTTTTCTGTCTGGCTCTCTCTCCACCTATGATCTGCAGCCATTTGATTAGTGAATTGAAAGATGGAGAACTGACTAGACTTCTCTCCTTCCTCCTCCTCCTCCTCCTCCTTCTGTCAGATAAGTTTCAGATAATGTTGACCTCTACCAAGTGCTTGAGATCTGTAACTGAGACCAGAAGATGGTTCAGCAATCCCTGGATCAAATCCCATCATTCGGTGGGCTTCAGGGTTTGCTAGAGATTGCTGTGGGAAACAATGAAGATTCTCTATGACCTGTGGTGATTCTTTTCTGTTGAATGACAAGGCTGTGTACTGGGTGTTTCACACGTGATGGAAACTCCTTAAATTAGTCTGCTATGTGGCAAATATTGTCCTAGTGTCTCGGAGACATTCAACTCCCGTGTTGTCATTAAGTTCTGCATGCACAATTGGACGGGCGGAGCACGAGACTGGAGCTTTCCCGAGCAGCTTATCACAGGCATTGAAAGGTCTATTTTAAAAATGCTTATTCCACAGCAAGCTTTTCAGTAGATGATTTCCCAAGATCAATTTAATCGATTTAATAGTGTCATCCAAAATGGAGAAATGAGTCCAGGTCCAATTTATTTTCACAGTTTTGAATTTTAAATGCATCCAAAACGTTTATTGTTTCTCCTACTGCTTAGCCAAAATGACTCCCATGGCAGCTTACAAATATCAGGATCATTTGAAAGATCCTGTCTTCCGGTTTCTAAATTAAAAGATGTGACCAGCTCAGGAGCACATCCTGCCTCTCTCAAGTTTCCTAACTAGTCAACAATTTGCAACTGAGTAGCATAAAAATCAGGCTTAAGATTCATGGATGAAACCATGTGATTGTCAGAGAAAAGTCAGTCTAAAAATACCTAAAAAGCCAAATGCACACATTGATGGCAGGTTTGATACTTATCAAATATTAAAATATTGGTAAGTATCACAACAGCCACACAAAAATGAGACCAGGAATTTCTAGTTTAATTACTGACAACTTTGTGAATAATTTGTCCTTAGTTAAATAAAAATGTACATCTTTCTACAATTTATTTCAATGTGAAATAACTGTAATATATTGCTGTTAAAATACTTGCAGACAGCTCTCTTCAGCATCATGGATGTAGGAATGTAAAGAGTTATATATCCAACACTGAATTAAAAAACAATATTGACACATTAAAGCTGTCTCTCTCCCTCCTTCCCTCCGTCCCTCTGCCCCCCTCTCTTTCTCTCTCCCCTCTCTGTCTTTCTCTCTCTCTCACACACACACACACAAACAGTGTTACATGCACAAGTCCACACTCTCTCAAGTTAGCCTACCTCTCAGGAATATGGTGGAAAAGTTGGAAAAGGCAGTTCCATGTACATTGTCTGTTGCTCCCAGAGGAAAGATGCCAATAAATAAAGGTATCCATTTTTATACAGATATACACAACAGCCAAATATGCAGACTGTAAAATAAGCTTTTCTTGATATTACTAAGTGCAGTTAACACTTCACTTTTCTTCTCCTCTTTTCTCCACTTCTCTTGGATAAGAACACTCTAATTAAGCAAAACAGGGAAGGTAGCATTGTACTCCTTATGCAGCTCATCAGGCCTCAAAATATTATACATGTCCAACTAGACTCAATGGAATTTGTGAGACAGATTTCGCTTGGCAATCTCTTTTAGTCTGTAAAGTCCAGCTGCAAAGAGATGCAAACTCCACTGAAAAGAAGTATTTTTTGGGCCTTCTTACTGATGTTTCACATGGGCAGAAAGACTATTCCAGGTCAATTGAACTCAAGAACCATTCTAAATCACCACGATCATATCATCATTGTTCTCCAAAAAAATCAAAATTATGATACTTGATATTTTCTTCATGTGCAAACCTCCAGTCTTGCAAATGTAATACTATTTTCTGCTCCAGAATGTCTGTCAGTTCCATTTTCCTTTTGCTTCTCTCCTCTAGTCAGATGAAAGGACTTTAAAAAATGAAGAAGGAAAATAAAGATGCTGCAGCAATCAAAGCTAGTAGATAGAGACTGGGGTTGGCTTGAGGCAATGCATGGTGTTTGGAGTCTGTGCTGCTATCAGAATTTCAATGGAAGGAAAGGAATGGACACAATCCAGGTTTTCATGGGGATTGGATCAATTATGAAAAAAGCTACCTTTTAACCAGTTGTAAAAATAGAATGAGATGTTTAAAAATGTAGCAATTATATTTCTCTTAAAATAGTTATTTTTAGTCTTTTTTATATTTTGTCTGAAAATTCTTGAACTAGTTAATTGGCAGTCATTCATACATAGTTCCAATTTTAACCCCCACCCTCAAAAAAACACATCCTTCTGTAAGACTTGGTTTCTTTTCCATCACTTGACTAGTATTTCTAATTTTGATGCCTCTAAATAAGATTTTTGTTTGGAGATCAGAGGTCCTTCATCCTTGTTTTGTATAGAAATGCTTAATTTTGTAGGGTGGATGTCAATTTTCTCTCTTTGAATTAAAGACATCCATTTCTGTGAAATAACTTTTGAAGTAGATCCTAGAATTTGTAGAAAGCATGTCATCAAAAGAAGGCACAAATTACTCTAGAGGTTTGTCTAGCAAAAATGGTTAGATTTACTATAGTTGTCAAAAAAGCATGTGAGTGCAGATGTATGGGAGAGAATGTATATCCTATAGATCAATTTATTATGTCAACAATACTAAAAGCAAAAATAAGAAAACCCTAACAAATAAAAGCTCACTTCCTCATAGATTCTCACTACCATGTAAATAATTCCTCATTGGTTTTTAGGTATATGTACTGTTAAGGAAATTGAGAAAAGGCTGCCTTGCAAGAGAAATGCAGGGATGTCAAACTTGATTTCATTGACGGCCACATCAGGGTTGTGTTTGACCTTGGGGGGTGAGGGCATGGTTGGGGTGGGCATGATTAGCATGTAGCTGTCCTGAGCTCTGTTTTCGGCTACCACAGCCTCCTCCAGCCCTGGGCTGGGCCGTGGCACTGCAGGGCTGATCCTTCGTTGTTTTCAGAATGGCCCCAAGGGCCAGATCTAAGCACCCTGCAGGCCGGATGTGGCCTGGAGGCCTTAGGTTTGACACCCCTGGGCTACACTAAGCTTCATAAATGCATGGGAATAACTATGCTTTTTTCTCTCATTCCAATGTTTTCTCTAGAGCAGTGATCCTCAACCTTTCTTATGCCGCGGCCCGGTATCCCCAACCTTTTTTATGGCGCGGCCCGGTACCGGCATTAGCTGGGCACCGCCATTTTTTTTTTATGAAAAAGTGCTTCCGGTGACCTCACAGGAAGCACTTTTTCATCAAAAAGATGGCGGCGCCAGCGCTTCGGTGAGCTTTTCCGGGTAGAAATGGCTTTCTACCCGGAAAAGCTCACCAGCATGGCGCCGCCATCTTTTGATGAAAAGTGCTTCCGGTGAGCTTTCTACCGGAAAAGCTCACCGGAAGCACTTTTTCATCAAGAAAAGATGGCGGCGCCCAGCAAACCAGCAGCCCGGTAGGACTTGTTCCACGGACCGGTACCGGTCCGCGGACCGGTGGTTGGGGACCCCTGCTCTAGAGGAAGCTGGAGTAGTGGATTCCTGCAGGGAGCAGAGGATTCATCATTTGATCTGCAAGATCCTTTCCAACTTTGCCTTCTATGATTACATGAAATAATCTCTACTAAAGAAGCAGATACTTTCTCAAGGTTTTTCCAAAGAAATCCAGATCTTTGGAAAATGGAACAGAAAGCAGTTTTGTAATCTGTTTGTCACAAACAAATCTAGCTGGGAAATACAAAACCAAAATAACCCTGGTAGGTTTTCCATAATGCATTTAAACTATGAGCACACAGCTTAATCCATCTTGCAGAAAACCAAGTGGAAATAATGGGTGTTAAAGATAGATTGAGCTACTCAATTTTCTCTGAAATGCTTGTTTGGAAAAATAATGGCATAGTAGTTACCAAATTCGTGGAAAGAAGCTGGGGCTGATTTTTTTTCTAATAATTCAAAGTCTTTTCTACTGGATCTGTTTTCTCCAGGTTGACAACCTTTAAAAAGTTGGGAGATTTCAGTCACAGGCCTACAAGTTCAAAGACCCAGAGCTGAAGTCCCAACATATTTGGAGTACTTTAGTCCAATTAAAATTATTTCAAGCAACACATGTCTGTTCCAAATGCAAAGGGTTTGTGACCCTCAGACGCCCTGTGAAAATGAACATGAAGGGATAAGCAAACACAAACAACACTGCAATAACCCTCAGTTAGGTGGAATTGCCTCTATCACTCATTGGCTGTAATTTGATTTTTTTTTCTCGAATTTTGTTGTTGCTGTTGCTGTTGTTGTTGTTGAGTTCAGTGTTTTAAAATTGTGATATTCAATTTCTACCCCCTCTGCTCTCCATTGTACAGGGAAGAGGTTTGTTTTATATTTACATTTCTAATTGGAATATTTTGGCCAGCACTTATAGTTAGCATGGTGAATTGTCAGAGAGGCCCTCAATTAAAAACTCAGTGCATAATAAAAACTGGGGGAAAAAGAAAAGTAAATTCAATAAATTGCAGCTACCAAATCATTAGAATTTGATGCACGATTGGCAAAGTGATCATTGGATTCCATGTTGCAGTTTATTTAAAAAATAATTGCAAGGAAACATCTCATTTCTAATTAATCCATTCTCCTGTTTTTTTTACATACCCATACAAAAACCATGTTCCATAACATTTGGTTTCTGAAACATGGTAACTCTTGTTAATTTTTTAAAACTGTCATGAGCTGTCATCAAAAGCTAGGAACAACCCCCCCCCATGGAAAGTAATTCAGTCTAATTAATCTTGCAGTGAAATTAAATATGCACTATTTTGCATCCCATTGGATTATGACACTGGAAAGACAAGTGGCTTTAATACTTTTTTTATAAATTAGGAATGTCCACATTAATATTCACATACTACACACAATATCCTGAAGAGATAGTGTGAATAATAATCCTGTTGAGATAAATTCAGTCCTGTTTTCAATACCTGTTGGAGATTATACATAAGGCCAGATAAAAAAATTTTTTTAAATAGTTGAGATCAAAATATTCTTCTAAGCTTATTGAAAGATCCTGATCAGTATAGCTTATTTGAAATAAGATGTACATTCTGCATGAAATAAGATGTACATTTACTATACTACAAAGCATAATGAATGCTCATGCTGAAGAGGGAAAGAAATGAAATCCTAAGGGTCAGTGAAGAAAATGTTTTTTAATTAATCAAATCAATACAGCTGAGATATACAACTTTATATATATATATATGTGTGTGTGTGTGTGTGTGTGTGTGTGTGTGTGTGTTTTCCTAAGTTTTCGCGGGTACTTACATGTATGGCATTCAGCTTTGTTCGGGTATTTTCCCATGTCATTGTAGTTGTGCTTTTAAAGTTGTAGCAACGTTTCGGCAGAATCTCATCTGCCATCATCAGGCTTCTGTATTGTGTTCGTCTGTGAGTCAGACTTTTACAGCCATTTCTGACTCACAGACAAACACAATACAGAAGCCTGATGATGGCAGATGAGATTCTGCCAAAACATTGCTACAACTTTAAAAGCACAACTATAATGAGGTGGGAAAATACCCGAACACATCTTCTAGCAAGAACTCTGGGCAGTGAACAGAATAAAAACAAGTACACTTATAAAGAGAGCCAAACTGGTTGACTGGTTAAGGTACCAGGCTAAAAGCCAGGAGACTATGAGTTCTACAGTACTTCCACCTTAAGCATAAAGCCATGTGAATGAGTTTGGGCTGGTCCCTCTCACTCAGTCCTAGGAAAAAGAAAGCAATGACAAATCATTTCTGAAATCTTGCCAAAGAAACTGCAGGGATTTTTGCCTCATTGATAACTTTAGTACTTTCAGGGTTTTTTAACCAATAAGTTAAAGAATGATTTAAAAAATGTATGAGGCATGTGAATTATTCTAGAAGGAATGACTGTGCTCAAAGTTTTGGTACTTATTCATTTATCGGTAAAACTGCTGCATGTGATATTTCCCATTAATGCAGCCTTGAGCATACAGGAACCAAATAGCTCCATTTTTTTAACCTCCAGTATATGTTTGGGACAGGGGGTGGGAAATCCTTTCCAAAATATCAGTGTGTTAAGCTATCATTAGGTAGAACCAATGATAAATAAGTGACGGTTCCGTTTGCATTGGACATAAGACCTAAGAATAGGCATGCTCTTGAATCTGCAATTGTCAGTAGGAAATCTAAATTCCTGGAAGGATGCTAAAAGAAGACAACATTGGGTTAAAGGGACAAGAAGCCTGAAGTGTCTGAGGCTGTTTCCAAATCTCTTATTAAGATTCAGGCATGAGGGTCGGGGTTCAACACATATTTGTAAGAACACTTTGATCAAAAAAATATCATTGTTCTCTTCCTAATCTAGGAAGGTCCACAAAGGAAGGAACAGACTTCTCCCTAGATCCTTAGAGGAACCTGGAATGAAATTAATCTTCATTTTGTGAGCAGGAAAAGCAGTTTTCTGCAAAGATAAACAGTATTCACAGCAACCTGACTTTAAAGCAGATTGCTGGATTTTAATTAGCTTCCTCTTTTGTTTTTAACTGCCAGGCATCAAAAATACAAGCACTTTTTTTTACTACTATGCAGGCAATGTAGGATGAACTTCACTCTCTCTCCCACCCCTTCATAATGTATCAACATCTTCAAGTTCTATGATTAAATGTTTTCAATCTTGCACTGTGCACAGCAATAGTTGGATGACCTTCAAGATTCCCTTCATCATTGTAATTTCTCTATCAACCAGTGACCCATATTTCCTGATCCTTCAGATAATCTGATCCATCTTTCATGTTTCTCTTTGTTTGCAGAATTTCCTTCTAGATGATTTATTTCAAGGACAAGCAATCTTTCAGCCCTTGGGAAGGGCACCTGTTTTCAATTTTCTTTTGACAGTCTGTGGGTGGAGCGGTATATGCAATTGAGTTTTTTTTTAATGTGAGAGTAATTTATTTCTTTAAAAACAAACAAATTTGAGGGAATTCTATGCCCATCCCAGATGCTTCAGCAAGATTTTCTGATTTTGGTTACTATTAAACTGTCCCAGTTGCTTATATCTTGTACCTATTCAAATATAGATTTCAACCTTCAATGTCATCTATACCAGAGTGCCAGCAGCAACCTATCTACTAAATGTGTGGTAGGCATGAAATATACATGCTTTAGAACAAGGGTCTTCAATCTTGGTAAGTTTAAGACTTGTGGACTTCAACTCCCAGAATTCCTGAGCTGACATGACTGGAGGAAGAATTCTGAGAGTTGAAGTCCACAACCCTTAAAGCTGTCAAGTTTGAAGACCCCTGCTTTACAAGACTTTAGTCCTTTTATTTAAAAAACAACAACACCCTTACACCTTCTCCATAATCCCAGACTTTCCCCCCACATGCAGGACATCTTAGCCCACTTCAGTGCATTTGCAAAACTCAGACTGAATTCTCAGCAGAGATATCTGCCTTTTAAAATGTTTTTATGATCTTCAAAATGCCATATATTTTGATTATTATATTTTCCAAATCCATTCATCTTGCAGGAAAATGATCTGCTGCTCAGCAGACTTTACTGGTACCAGACACTCTTGCAAACTCATGTTACATACTCATGCTGCCAATGTTCCATGCAAAGCATCGCTTTTCGTGTATGCTAAAATAATGTGTATGGCATTTGCTGACTCAGAGGCAGTCTGGACTTTTTATTTGCTTATTTGCATAGTGACTAATTATCAAATTATCATGCAACCTCTCTACAAAGGGTTGCAATTATGCAATCAATATTAATAATAATGTTAATATGTATCCACCCTGCACAGGAAAACAAGTCATGGATTTTCCACAGCAGAAAATGCATTCTATATTCAGCAACCAAATCCTTTTTTAATTTAATTGGTGTGAGCATATAATAAAACCTTGTAAGTCTGCAAACAACTCTTACAATGAGCAAAGCCACCAACCTTTATAGCAAGCAATGTCATTAGTTGCTCAAAAATCATTGCCCTTGGACCTGGAAAGGACAGGTGCCATCTTTCTGGACAAAGTGGCACATAGTTTTTTGCCTTAGTTTATCAGCACTGTATCATTACAGCAATGATCATTATCAGAACCGATTATATTTCCTTTAAGGTTAAGTGAGATAGTAGCAATTCAGCTTGTTCAAGGGCAGTAAACAACTACAACAAAAACCAAAAGGGCTGCATGTTTTCTGAGAATTTGAAAAGATCCTGACCTGTAAAAGGAAAGGGGAAAAACTTTAATCATTCACAGCTGTACTGCAACTTTTTGTTTGTTGGTTGGTTGGTTTTTTAAAAGCTAACTTGTATTAAGCATACAATCAGAGGTGGTATTCAGCAGATTCTGACCAGTTCTGGAGAACTGGTAGCGGAAATTTTGAGTAGTTCAGAGAACCGGCAAATACTGCCTCTGACTGGCCCTGCCCCCATCTATTCTCTGCCTCCTGAGTCTCAGCTGATCAGCTGGGTCTTCTTTTGTTGCCCTGCACAGGAGAACGGAGCTGAAAAGCAGGTTAGTGGGGTGGGGGGGAAATGGGATTTTGCAGTAAACTTCTGCCACGCTCACCAAGCCATGCCCACAGAACCGGTAGTAACTTTTTTTAATCCCATCACTGTATACAATGCAAGAAGTTGTACCATTGGTCTATAACTGCATATTCATCTCATTTCTTCCCAAAGAACCCAAAGAGATATTATTTAATCTCACAAAAACCGTATAAAACTCAGATAAGGAAAGGGCCATCTCAAGACTACTGTAGTTCTCCGGGTTGAGTCCTATCAACCTAACAGTTACAGACCTACCTCATGATGAAGCTTAGCTCCAGGCAAAAGTTCCAATAAATCGGTTTTGACTAACTGGTAACACTGATTGCAAACAATTTGCTTCTCAAATGCTTAAATGGTCCCACCTTTAAAAAAAAAAAAAGTACAATATAGAAAAAGAACATTCATGGAATTTTTCTCCATTATATGCCAATGTTCTATGCAGGGGGAATATCTTGATATGGAGCCCTGAATGTGTAACTCTTCAGGTACAGATTTCAAACTTCAATGTCATCTGGACCAGAGTGTCAAATACAACTTATCTACTGAAATGTGTAGCGGGCCTGAAAATGTTCATGTTAGGATACTTCATCCATGACTGGCTCTTTATTAAATAAGACAGAACAAAAACTCTAATAAATCTCCCAGCTACCATATGCCATTCTTTAAAAAAAATAGGGATTAAATTGTTTATATTTACATATTATGGTAAGCACATTTCTAATTGCACCCAATCCAAGTCAACCAGCATGTACTCAGACTAAACAAGTGACAAGTCTGGGTGACAGACAAGATGTTCTGACTTCTTGAGATTCTTTCTTACCCTTCCCCAAGCACAAAGCAATGGTCCCCCCACAATCCAACATGTCATGCTTTCTTAGGTAGTCACATATAACATCTCATCTACTCCTCTTTTGTAGTAAGACTTCTTACTAAATTTAGCATAAGATGCTGATTTTCTAATTGTACTGAACCATGGTGGTGCAGTGGTTAAAATACCACTATTGCAGGCTAATTCTGCTGGCTGCCAGCAATTCGATTCTCATCAGCTCAAGATTGACTCATCCTTCATCCTTCCAAGGTCGATAAAATGAGGACCCAGATTGTTGTGGGCAATATGCTGACTCTGTAAACCACTTAGAGATGACTGTAAAGCACTGTAAAGTGATCTAGAAATCTAATTGCTACTGCTATTGCTACTGGCCAGCAGAACAATATAAAAGAAATAAAAAGGTGCCTCAATATAGGGAAAACCTTGATGTTTTTCAGAAGATAACTCCATCTTCTGGATTCTAATGCAGTCATTCAGATATGAATTCTTCAATACTGTAAAACCAAGGATGATGGCACTTTCTCTGATAGTACTACCCACTCTACCCACTGCTGCAAATTGACTGTGAGAACATTTTGCCTGTCACTCTTACCTATCTCCCATCACCAGAGTTTCATAAGGATGCAGCTGAGAAGCACAGAAAGGAGAGATTTCAAGTCTCAAGCCAGCTCACTATCAAATGTGTACATATCCCACCCCATCCTAGTCTATACTACTCTACTGTGATTGGGATAGATACACAATAAAAGACTTTCAAAACTACTGTGATTTTGCTAAGCCACAATATTTTAGATTTGATAGAATCATTCCAATTCTGGATGCAATTATTAATTGCTCATATTTTCATGGAATCAAACCATTAGCTGATCAGGCTCACTGCTATATTCCTAATCCACTTCATTCTCTCTGCTATCAAAGACATTAGTTAGGTACCCTTTGATGTTTTGCAGAAGGAAGCTGCATAACCATCATGTGTATTTGCATGGCCAGCATCAGTGATAGCAAGAAGGCAGATCCTAAGGCCATCATATGGCTGAGTCAACTGCACGCTGGTTTTCAGTTCATACAGCATATACTGTACAAGCAGGTTGGAATTATTTCAAGTTTCTATCCCTCTTCTCCAATTTCCCCAAATGTATGATCTGCAGTCTACTCAGTTATGATTCATGGAGATTCATGTGGTCTCTTGGAGAATCTCAAACAGAACGAGAAAGGTTTGTGCTGGGTTTCAACTTTCTATAAGGTTCACATAAATTATTTATCTCAAATAACAATATTATAATGAAAAAGAAAGACCAGGTAAACATAGTCATGAAGGAGAAAAGAGAAAATTAAAGTGTGTGTGCATGTGTTTGGGTGTGGTGTAAGCATGAAAGTGAATGTGTGAATGTCTCAATTTTCCTGCAACTCAAGGAACTTCCTGCTTGCCCCTGAAATCTCAAAGCCAGCCCCAAAAAAGAACAAGGAGGAAAATCAGTCCCTGTCAAATGGACCCGGTGCATAAACTCACAAGCAACAGTGGCAGGCATGGCTAGGAGGCCTTTTACATCCAATTTCGTTTTGTGCCCCAGTTGCACCCCTTCCTGGATTGAGAAACCTTCTTTCCAACACTCATGCCCCGGTCACCTTTCATATGGTGTACTAACTACTGCAAAGTGTTTTACATGAAGCTACTGCTGAAAAGTATCTTGAAGTTGCGGCTGGTTGAAAATGTGGCCACACAAGTAGTTCTGGGTGCCTCCAGGGGGCACATGTAACATCTCTGCTATGTGAGCTGCATTGGATGTTGGTCTTCTTCCAGGTTTAATTCAAGGTGTAGTTGTCCATGGTATGGGACCAGATTACCTGATGAACCATCTTGTATCTATTTCATCAACCTGTCCCACCCAGTCAAGCAGGGAGGGGACTCCATGTTGCAACCCCTTTGGCTAAAGAATTTCAATTGATGGGGAGGGGGGTCTAAGAAGAGAAGTTATATATTATCTTGCCTCCAGAAGTGAGGCAGACCCATCCTCACCTGACCTTTGGGAAGAGGTCAAGTTTTGGACTGCCAACTGGCAAGGGGTTCTAAGAGTGTCATGCCACCCTTGGAGGTGGTTGGTAGCTTGAGGCACTTCCTACGCCTTAAAAAAAAAAAACTTTTTTAACCTTTGGAATTCTTAATTTTTTAGCTCTGTTTTTCCTGTTGTTTTAAACTACATCACTTTTCACTGTTTTTATTCATAAACCACCCAGAGCCACTTTGAGTGAGATGGAGGGTGAGGAAATTTGAAAAATGAAATAAATAAAATAAATAAAATAAAATAAAATAATAAATAAAATAAAATAAAATAATAGCACATTGGTTGGGTTAAAGGGTTATTCTATAATCAATGAGTCTCCTCAGGGGTTCAAAGCAATGGTGGTATTCACACTGTTTTACTGCCAGTTCTGTGCATGTGGCTTGATGGGCATGGTGTGGCTTGGTGGGCATGGCAGTGGAAGGATACTGTAAAATCTCCATTCCCTCCCCATCCCGCTAACCTGCTTTCCAGCTCCATTCTCCTGTGCAGGGCAACAAAAGAAGACCCAGCCAATCAGCTGGGACTCGGGAGGCAGCGAATAGATGGGGGCAGCCCCAACCAGTGGTGATATTTACTGGTTCTCCAAACTACTCAAAATTTCCGCTACCGGTTCTCCAGAACCTGTCAGAACTGGCTGAATACCACCTCTGGTTCAAAGTAATATCCTATATGCACAACCAAGAGCTAATACAATGAATTGCATTCTAGTGTATTTTGAAACACACTATAACAACTTCCTTTAAAAGACTGGTAGATTTGGTAGCCTCCTTTTCATTGAGACTGCAAGTTTGTCAGTGGAGGACCAGGATGTCTGGAGTGCAGGGGACAAAAAAGTAGCAGCCTCACCTAATATCCCTGTATTATGGATATGCAGGGGACATTTGACTCTCCCTTCTTCATTCTTTCGGAAGGAAGACATTCAATGGAATCTTGATCAACGTTCCATTCTTCAGTGCAAGTCTGTAATAGACAAAGGAGAAGGACTTTATTTGCTGTAAGAACATTTGATGTTCCAGCATTATGTGATTGGAAACCATCCAGAGTTGGTTTGAAGATGGGTAGTTATATAAATGATTTAAATAAATAAAAAAGTCCAGTGTTATTTAGTATATAAAAAAGCTATCTACCAAGTTTCTTTGGTGTTTTTTTTTTTAATGAGACGGCTAAGGTTAATAAAATGTGGTTATGCAGAGATTGAGAGCCTTTGTCTCTTCTCATGTCATTCAATCACATCCAAGCAATTTTTCCTTCATTCTGTCTCTTTCCCTCTCTTCTCTCTTTGTGCAAGTGGTTGTCAATGTTGACAAGAGAATATTATTTTTAAACTTACCGCTGACTTAAATGTATTATGTAACTGCTAGAGAATCAAATTACATGGTTCTGGTAATTGTCAGCCCATTAACACCCAGTGAAAGGAAATATATGGGAATGGCAAACAAAATGGAAAACTCAGTAATGTAACTAATGGTGAAAGTGCTATATTTATTTCCGTACATCAGTGTTCTGATCACCACCAACAAAAGGGAATAACATTCCATTATCTGGAGCTTGACATTTAATTTCTGATACCCAAGCAGGGTCATGGAAATAACAAGGCAGATTATCTTGGCAGCTAAAAATGTTATAAAAGGTTGGCTCTTCTTTCCAGAGCCTCTCTCTGCCTTTAGTCTCTCTCAGCTTCCTATCCTATTGCTATCCCTTTTCATTGCTTACCCACAGTGAGAAAGCTGTATTGTATCTGTTTTCCACAAATTGTAACTGAATCTGAACAAACCACATGCCTGGTTTGCTCACACTATCTTTAGCACTGACTGACATCTTTAAAAGCAGGAAATGACATTATCACTAACCAGACAACTTTGAGGTGTAGCCTCCCCAAAAGAAGACTAGTTATATCAGACAAGTTTTCCCATATGAAGAGAAGGGACCTAGCTGCTTCCTTCCCTTCCTTTTTTTTCTCTCCTTCTGTGGTGTCTCTCACAGCTAAATATTCAGTGAATGCTACGTAGCAACAGCTGAAAAGACAAGGAAATGTCATTTCATGCCCTCAGGTTGTGTCATGAATCTGAACTGAGCCTTTCTTAAAGTTTTGGACAGTGCGTTCCAATTTGCATTATCCTGAACATATTTCGAATGAGTAAACATCCTCTCATGTCACATGGAATACATCTTATATGAAACTTAAATGGAAGTAAAAAAAAAAACATTTGCCAGGACACTTCCCTGATATGTGTTAGTTCACTTTTCAGGACAGGTCTCATAGTTGAAAACTAGAATGGACCTCAGTGCAACCTGAGCAACACTGAAGCCAACTATTACTGCTTTTTACATTTTTAGAATTAAAGCAGCTTTTTAATATACTCACGTGTAGCTGGGTTCTCTGCACAGCAGACCTGTAAGATGAGTCACTAAACTAGAAGTCTGACTTCTCATAGAAGACCTTAATGAGGTCCAAGCGAGTCTACCCATTGGGTTTTCTTGAAGGCATTGAAGAGAACATCCTTTTCCTCTTGTGTTAGGCTGTCGATCTGTCTGGTCACATAGATGGCTAGAATGGCTCTGCTTCTTCGATTCTGATTTTGGATTTGGTCTTCCATTTGAGTCCAGCTGTGTCTTTTGGTCCTGAACTTTTACCATCATCCATCCATCCAAGGCTCATACTATGGCTGCTAGTGTCAGCTCTATTCTGGCTCACTACAGATAGCTGTCCATTCAGAAAACCAAATTCATGAACGAACACCCGTTTATGTTTGCTATACACAGCTCTCCTTTGGCAGATAAAGGCTGCAGTGTTCCCTTACCTCAAATGAGATCTAGACACAGGAATTTTCTCACCAAATCATTGAACATTTCCATGTACTCTAGTTCTGCCTCATAAATCTTTTAAGTTTGCTTAACTTTTTTTGAGCTGTTTTTACTGCTGTTAAATTTTTTATGCTGCAATTGAGTGGTGGATAAAAACATGGCTTTTCTCAGCAGAAAGAATACAGGATAGAGAAAGCGTAAATTACAAAGACTCAGTTTTGCTGGAAATAAATAAGTTATCTGAGCTGGGTAAATCCCAGGTTGGCAGCTAGTGTTTGAAAAGAAGCAAGCCCTTGAATTGGAAAAGTCTGTACAGTGATCTCATCCAGGAACCTTCCCTCTTTTGTCTGTTTTTGTATACTATGTGGCTGCCTAAAAGCAGACCACTGGCAATTATGGATACATCGCAATGAAATTAAGGTGAGGGAGAATTGGAGAATAAGCAGCCAACTATCTTAAATACTCAGGCCAGCCAACAAACCAAATAGGATGGTTCTTGTGGTCTATAAAAACAGACATACATTGCTATTGTACATTCAAAAGCACATTCATATTCTTCACTCTATTCCCTTTCATGGAAAGCAATATTATAAAAGTGCAAATCAGGAATAAGAAGTAATAAATTAAAATAATGCAGTAAGAAAACAAAACCGACCTAAAGTCTAATTTATACCAAAATCCATACACTTCTCCATATCTTTCTATTCTTAAAAGCCATCCTTGTTCCTAATATGTCCAAATACCTTCACACGGGGCTTTCTGTTCTGTTGTTGGGAGCTTATCAACTCCTTTTAACCACAGCTTTCTCAGTCTCCCCCTTCCTCTTGAAATTTCAATTCTTTGTTTATCTTTCAATTCTTTGTGTATTTTGATATTTGTTCTTCATTCATTCTTTCTATATGACCAAACCATCTTAAAGTACTTCTTTCCTAATGTTCATTTGACTATGTATATTTGTTTGTTTGTTTTTATTTATTTATGAAAATATATAAAGCCACCCAACTTACTCTCAGTGTAAGGACAATACAACACACACACACACACACACACTTTTTTTAAAGCAGGTTCTCACCAAATAATTAGTGATCCCCTTTATGCTTAGGTCCAGTAGCTTTTTTCTGCATTATTTCATCATACTCCTACTGATACATTCTTATTACCTAGCAAATTAACATTTTTGCCTGCATCATATTGATTCAGAATATCCCATGGGTTTCTCCAAAATTCCTATCTGTTTTTTTTTTCATTCCTACCACTCACCTGGAGTATTCTATTTAAAGAAATCAATAGTCTTGTCTTTTAAATTAAATATATTTTGTATGAGACCAGGCTCAATATGGTGAGGTGGTTAGGGGACCATGCTTGGAAACTGACCAGGAGGTCTAGTTCCACCTTAGGCACATTTGAGTGACCTTGACACACTTTTAGCCTGAGGAAGAAAGCAAGGGCAAGCCACTTCACTGACCCAAAGGGGCATGTACACACACACACACACACACACACACACACACACACACAAATAATTAATCAATAACATATTTTTATATGTATGTTTATTTGATTCTTCAGTGGCTGTTTAAGAAAGAATGGGGATCAGCTTTTTATTCTGGAGATCTGATGTATTTGTGGGGGTTCTGACAGTTATGAATTTGACTTCTCTTATGACCACCTCAATTTGAGTGAATATTCACTTTATGGGATGAATTTTAGGGAAAGAAATAAGTTGTATTGTAAAGGTGTTCATTTGATACTGAAATACATATCAAAACCTGGGAATGTATCAATTCATAAAAAAACTTTGGACTTGCCAATTTCAGATTATAATTAAAAAATACAATTTTATATGGCTGAGGAAAAACCATTCTCTGCATCTAAAATCCTAAACATATAAAGAAATGTGCTCACTTTAAAAAATAACTCAATAGAAGGAAAAGACTGATCAATAAAATTATTTATGGGTAACATTTACTTAATTATTTTAAAACGGAATAGCTTCTTATAATATACTTTATTATATTTGTTATTGGTTTTTTCCCTCATATTTCCTTGTATGGCATGTGTGTATAGTATGCAGGTTTTTAATCATTTTTTATGTATGGTAACAGTAATTTTTAAAAATTAAATCAACATTGATAGGACCATAATACAATTGGCTTTAATTTGTTGATTCATACATTCATACATATCTACAACTTTCTAGAGTATATAATTTCATTCTTTC